>NW_026046791.1:1556119-1865843 GCF_023864275.1 Schistocerca cancellata | reverse complement strand
AATAGAGCCATTGAGTCAAGTCGGCTGGAGGACGATGTATTGATTCGGGACGCAATTTGTGTGGTCCATCCTCATTAGGTGGCCCTGAATGTTACAATACACTATCAGTTTTTCGTCCGATTCGAAAATCTTTGACTCACAGCAGAACGGCCATAAGGCGCCCGAGGCAGCAATAGACCCATGGAGACAAGTCTGCTGTTGCACGAGGTATTGAATCGGGACGCAATTTGAGTGTTCCATCGTCATTAGTTGGTCCTGAACGTTACAATTCACTGTGCAGTTTTTCGTCCCATTCGATAATCTAGACTCACAGCAGAACGGCCATAAGGTGCCCGAGGCAGCAATAGAGCCATTGAGTCAAGTCGGCTGGAGGACGATGTATTGATTCGGGACGCAATTTGTGAGGTCCATCCTCATTAGGTCGCCCTGAATGTTACAATTCACTATCAGTTTTTCGTCCGATTCGAAAATCTTTGACTTACAGCAGAACGGCCATAAGGTGCCCGAGGCAGCAATAGACCCATGGAGACAAGCCTGCTGGAGGACGATGTATTGAATCGGGACGCAATTTGGGTGATCCTTCGTCATTAGGTGGCCCTGAACGTTACAATTCACTATCAGTTTTTCGTCCGATTCGAAAATCTTTGACTCACAGCAGAACGGCCATAAGCTGCCCGAGGCAGCCATAGACCCTTGGAGACAAGTCGGCTGGAGGACGATGTATTGAATCGGGACGCAATTTGAGTGATCCATCCTCATTAGGTGGCCCTGAATGTTACAGTTCACTATTAGTTTTTCGTCCGATTGGAAAATCACACTCACAGCAGAACGGCCATAAGGTGCCCGAGGCAGCTATATACCCATGGATACAAGTCGGCTGGAGGACGATGTATTGAATCGGGACGCAATCTGAATGATCCATCGTCATTAGGTGGCCCTGAATGTTACAATTCACTATCGGTTTTTCGTCCGATCGAAAATCTTTGACTCACAGCAGAACGGCCATAGGGTGCCCGAGGCAGCAATAGACCCATGGAGACAAGTCTGCTGGAGGACGATGTATTGAATCGGGACGCAATTTGAGTGATCCATCGTCATTAGGTGGCCCTGAACGTTACAATTCACTATCAGTTTTTCGTCCCATTCGATAATCTAGACTCACAGCAGAACGGCCATAAGATGCCCGAGGCAGCAATAGACCCATGGAGACAAGTCTGCTGGAGCACGAGGTATTGAATCGGGACGCAATTTGAGTGTTCCATCGTCATTAGGTGGCCCTGAACGTTACAATTCACTATCAGTTTTTCGTCCCATTCGATAATCTAGACTCACAGCAGAACGGCCATAAGGTAACCGAGGCAGCAATAGAGCCATTGAGACAAGTCGGCTAGAGGACGATGTATTGAATCGGGACGCAATTTGAGTGATCCATCGTCATTAGGTGGCCCTGAATGCTACAATTCAATATCAGTTTTTCGTCAGATTCGAAAATCTTTGAGTCACAGCAGAACGGCCATAAGGTGCCCGAGGCAGCAATAGAGCCATTGAGTCAAGTCGGCTGGAGGACGATGTTTTGATTCGGGACGCAATTTGTGTGGTCCATCCTCATTAGGTGGCCCTGAATGTTACAATTCACTATCACTTTTTCGTCCGATTCGAAAATCTTTGACTCACAGCAGAACGGCCATAAGGTGACCGAGGCAGCAATAGACCCATGGAGACAAGCCTGCTGGAGGACGATGTATTGGAACGAGACGCAATTTGAGTGATCCTTCGTCATTAGGTGGCCCTGAACGTTACAATTCACTATCAGTTTTTCGTCCGATTCGAAAATCTTTGACTCACAGCAGAACGACCATAAGGTGCCCGAGGCAGCAATAGACCCATGGAGACAAGTCGGCTGGAGGACGATGTATTGAATCGGGACGCAATTTGAGAGATCCATCGTCATTAGGTGGCCCTGAATGTTACAATTCACTATCTGTTTTTCGTCCGATTCGAAAATCTTTGACTCACAGCAGAACGGCCACAAGGTGCCCAAGGCAGCAATAGACCCATGGAGACAAGTCTGCTGGAAGACGATGTATTGAATCGGGACGCAATTTGAGTGATCCATCGTCATTAGGTGGCCCTGAACGTTACAACTCACTATCAGTTTTTCGTCCCATTCGATAATCTAGAATCACAGCAGAACGGCCATACGGTGCCCGAGGCAGCAATAGACCCATGGAGACAAGTCTGCTGGAGGACGATGTATTGAATCGGGACGCAATTTGAGTGATGCATCGTCATTAGGTGGCCCTGAACGTTACAATTCACTAACAGTTCTTCGTCCGATTCGAAAATCTTTGACCCACAGCAGAACGGCAATAAGGTGCCGAGGCAGCAATAGACCCATGGAGACAAGTCTGCTGGAGGACGATGTATTGAATCGGGACGCAATTTGAGTGATCCATCGTCATTAGGTTGCCCTGAAAGTTACAATTCACTATCAGTTTTTCGTCCGATTGGAAAATCACACGCACAGCAGAACGGCCATAAGGTGCCCGAGGCAGCAATATACCCATGGAGACAAGTCGGCTGGAGGACGATGTATTGAATCGGGACGCAATTTGAGTGATCCATCGTCATTAGGTGGCCCTGAATGTTACAATTCACTATCAGTTTTTCGTCCGATTCGAAAATCTTTGAGTCACAGCAGAACGGCCATAAGGTGCCCGAGGCAGCAATAGACCCATGGAGACAAGTCTGCTGGAGGACGATGTATTGAATCGGGACGCAATTTGAGTGATCCATCGTCATTAGGTGGCCCTGAACGTTACAATTCACTATCAGTTTTTCGTCCCATTCGATAATCTAGACTCACAGCAGAACGGCAATAAGGTGCCCGAGGCAGCAATAGAGCCATTGAGTCAAGTCGGCTGGAGGACGATGTATTGAATCGGGACGCAATTTGAGTGATCCATCGTCATTAGGTGGCCCTGAATGTTACAATTCACTATCAGTTCTTCGTCCGATTCGAAAATCTTTGAGTCACAGCAGAACGGCCATAATGTGCCCGAGGGAGCAATAGACCCATGGAGACAAGTCTGCTGGAGGACGATGTATTGAATCGGGACGCAATTTGAGTGATCCATCGTCATTAGGTGGCCCTGAACGTTACAATTCACTATCAGTTCTTCGTCCGATTCGAAAATCTTTGACCCACAGCAGAACGGCCATAAGGTGCCCGAGGCAGCAATAAACCCATGCCCGAGGCAGCAATAGACCCATGGAGACAAGTCTGCTGGAGCACGAGGTATTGAATCGGGACGCAATTTGAGTGTTCCATTGTCATTAGTTGGCCCTGAACGTTACAATTCACTGTCAGTTTTTCGTCCCATTCGATAATCTAGACTCACAGCAGAACAGCCATAAGGTGCCGGAGGCAGCAATAGAGCCATTGAGTCAAGTCGGCTGGAGGACGATGTTTTGATTCGGGACGCAATTTGTGTGGTCCATCCTCATTAGGTGGCCCTGAATGTTACAATTCACTATCACTTTTTCGTCCGATTCGAAAATCTTTGACTCACAGCAGAACGGCCATAAGGTGACCGAGGCAGCAATAGACCCATGGAGACAAGCCTGCTGGAGGACGATGTATTGAATCGAGACGCAATTTGAGTGATCCTTCGTCATTAGGTGGCCCTGAACGTTACAATTCACTATCAGTTTTTCGTCCTATTCGATAATCTAGACTCACAGCAGAACGGCCATAAGGTGCCCGAGGCAGCAATAGAGCCATTGAGTCAAGTCGGCTGGAGGACGATGTATTGATTCGGGACGCAATTTGTGTGGTCCATCCTCATTAGGTGGCCCTGAATGTTACAATACACTATCAGTTTTTCGTCCGATTCGAAAATCTTTGACTCACAGCAGAACGGCCATAAGGCGTCCGAGGCAGCAATAGACCCATGGAGACAAGTCTGCTGTTGCACGAGGTATTGAATCGGGACGCAATTTGAGTGTTCCATCGTCATTAGTTGGTCCTGAACGTTACAATTCACTGTGCAGTTTTTCGTCCCATTCGATAATCTAGACTCACAGCAGAACGGCCATAAGGTGCCCGAGGCAGCAATAGAGCCATTGAGTCAAGTCGGCTGGAGGACGATGTATTGATTCGGGACGCAATTTGTGAGGTCCATCCTCATTAGGTCGCCCTGAATGTTACAATTCACTATCAGTTTTTCGTCCGATTCGAAAATCTTTGACTTACAGCAGAACGGCCATAAGGTGCCCGAGGCAGCAATAGACCCATGGAGACAAGCCTGCTGGAGGACGATGTATTGAATCGGGACGCAATTTGGGTGATCCTTCGTCATTAGGTGGCCCTGAACGTTACAATTCACTATCAGTTTTTCGTCCGATTCGAAAATCTTTGACTCACAGCAGAACGGCCATAAGCTGCCCGAGGCAGCAATAGACCCTTGGAGACAAGTCGGCTGGAGGACGATGTATTGAATCGGGACGCAATTTGAGTGATCCATCCTCATTAGGTGGCCCTGAATGTTACAGTTCACTATTAGTTTTTCGTCCGATTGGAAAATCACACTCACAGCAGAACGGCCATAAGGTGCCCGAGGCAGCAATATACCCATGGATACAAGTCTGCTGGAGGACGATGTATTGAATCGGGACGCAATCTGAGTGATCCATCGTCATTAGGTGGCCCTGAATGTTACAATTCACTATCGGTTTTTCGTCCGATCGAAAATCTTTGACTCACAGCAGAACGGCCATAGGGTGCCCGAGGCAGCAATAGACCCATGGAGACTAGTCTGCTGGAGGACGATGTATTGAATCGGGACGCAATTTGAGTGATCCATCGTCATTAGGTGGCCCTGAACGTTACAATTCACTATCAGTTCTTCGTCCGATTCGAAAATCTTTGACCCACTGCAGAACGGCCATAAGGTGCCCGAGGCAGCAATAAACCCATGCCCGAGGCAGCAATAGACCCATGGAGACAAGTCTGCTGGAGCACGAGGTATTGAATCGGGACGCAATTTGAGTGTTCCATTGTCATTAGTTGGCCCTGAACGTTACAATTCACTATCGGTTTTTCGTCCCATTCGATAATCTAGACTCACAGCAGAACAGCCATAAGGTGCCCGAGGCAGCAATAGAGCCATTGAGTCAAGTCGGCTGGAGGACGATGTTTTGATTCGGGACGCAATTTGTGTGGTCCATCCTCATTAGGTGGCCCTGAATGTTACAATTCACTATCACTTTTTCGTCCGATTCGAAAATCTTTGACTCACAGCAGAACGGCCATAAGGTGACCGAGGCAGCAATAGACCCATGGAGACAAGCCTGCTGGAGGACGATGTATTGAATCGAGACGCAATTTGAGTGATCCTTCGTCATTAGGTGGCCCTGAACGTTACAATTCACTATCAGTTTTTCGTCCGATTCGAAAATCTTTGACTCACAGCAGAACGGCCATAAGGTGCCCGAGGCAGCAATAGACCCATGGAGACAAGTCGGCTGGAGGACGATGTATTGAATCGGGACGCAATTTGAGAGATCCATCGTCATTAGGTGGCCCTGAATGTTACAATTCACTATCTGTTTTTCGTCCGATTCGAAAATCTTTGACTCACAGCAGAACGGCCATAAGGTGCCCAAGGCAGCAATAGACCCATGGAGACAAGTCTGCTGGAAGACGATGTATTGAATCGGGACGCAATTTGAGTGATCCATCGTCATTAGGTGGCCCTGAACGTTACAACTCACTATCAGTTTTTCGTCCCATTCGATAATCTAGAATCACAGCAGAACGGCCATACGGTGCCCGAGGCACCAATAGACCCATGGAGACAAGTCTGCTGGAGGACGATGTATTGAATCGGGACGCAATTTGAGTGATGCATCGTCATTAGGTGGCCCTGAACGTTACAATTCACTAACAGTTCTTCGTCCGATTCGAAAATCTTTGACCCACAGCAGAACGGCAATAAGGTGCCGAGGCAGCAATAGACCCATGGAGACAAGTCTGCTGGAGGACGATGTATTGAATCGGGACGCAATTTGAGTGATCCATCGTCATTAGGTTGCCCTGAAAGTTACAATTCACTATCAGTTTTTCGTCCGATTGGAAAATCACACTCACAGCAGAACGGCCATAAGGTGCCCGAGGCAGCAATATACCCATGGAGACAAGTCGGCTGGAGGACGATGTATTGAATCGGGACGCAATTTGAGTGATCCATCGTCATTAGGTGGCCCTGAATGTTACAATTCAATATCAGTTTTTCGTCAGATTCGAAAATCTTTGAGTCACAGCAGAACGGCCATAATGTGCCCGAGGGAGCAATAGACCCATGGAGACAAGTCTGCTGGAGGACGATGTATTGAATCGGGACGCAATTTGAGTGATCCATCGTCATTAGGTGGCCCTGAACGTTACAATTCACTATCAGTTCTTCGTCCGATTCGAAAATCTTTGACCCACAGCAGAACGGCCATAAGGTGCCCGAGGCAGCAATAAACCCATGCCCGAGGCAGCAATAGACCCATGGAGACAAGTCTGCTGGAGCACCAAGTATTGAATCGGGACGCAATTTGAGTGTTCCATTGTCATTAGTTGGCCCTGAACGTTACAATTCACTATCAGTTTTTCGTCCCATTCGATAATCTAGACTCACAGCAGAACAGCCATAAGGTGCCGGAGGCAGCAATAGAGCCATTGAGTCAAGTCGGCTGGAGGACGATGTTTTGATTCGGGACGCAATTTGTGTGGTCCATCCTCATTAGGTGGCCCTGAATGTTACAATTCACTATCACTTTTTCGTCCGATTCGAAAATCTTTGACTCACAGCAGAACGGCCATAAGGTGACCGAGGCAGCAATAGACCCATGGAGACAAGCCTGCTGGAGGACGATGTATTGAATCGAGACGCAATTTGAGTGATCCTTCGTCATTAGGTGGCCCTGAACGTTACAATTCACTATCAGTTTTTCGTCCGATTCGAAAATCTTTGTCTCACAGCAGAACGGCCATAAGGTGCCCGAGGCAGCAATAGACCCATGGAGACAAGTCGGCTGGAGGACGATGTATTGAATCGGGACGCAATTTGAGAGATCCATCGTCATTAGGTGGCCCTGAATGTTACAATTCACTATCTGTTTTTCGTCCGATTCGAAAATCTTTGACTCACAGCAGAACGGCCATAAGGTGCCCAAGGCAGCAATAGACCCATGGAGACAAGTCTGCTGGAAGACGATGTATTGAATCGGGACGCAATTTGAGAGATCCATCGTCATTAGGTGGCCCTGAACGTTACAACTCACTATCAGTTTTTCGTCCCATTCGATAATCTAGAATCACAGCAGAACGGCCATACGGTGCCCGAGGCAGCAATAGACCCATGGAGACAAGTCTGCTGGAGGACGATGTATTGAATCGGGACGCAATTTGAGTGATGCATCGTCATTAGGTGGCCCTGAACGTTACAATTCACTAACAGTTCTTCGTCCGATTCGAAAATCTTTGACCCACAGCAGAACGGCAATAAGGTGCCGAGGCAGCAATATACCCATGGAGACAAGTCGGCTGGAGGACGATGTATTGAATCGGGACGCAATTTGAGTGATCCATCGTCATTAGGTGGCCCTGAATGTTACAATTCACTATCAGTTTTTCGTCCGATTCGAAAATCTTTGAGTCACAGCAGAACGGCCATAAGGTGCCCGAGGCAGCAATAGACCCTTGGAGACAAGTCTGCTGGAGGACGATGTATTGAATCGGGACGCAATTTGAGTGATCCATCGCCATTAGGTGGCCCTGAACGTTACAATTCACTATCAGTTTTTCGTCCCATTCGATAATCTAGCCTCACAGCAGAACGGCAATAAGGTGCCCGAGGCAGCAATAGAGCCATTGAGTCAAGTCGGCTGGAGGACGATGTATTGAATCGGGACGCAATTTGAGTGATCCATCATCATTAGGTGGCCCTGAATGTTACAATTCACTATCAGTTCTTCGTCCGATTCGAAAATCTTTTAGTCACAGCAGAACGGCCATAAGGTGACCGAGGCAGCAATAGACCCATGGAGACAAGCCTGCTGGAGGACGATGTATTGAATCGAGACGCAATTTGAGTGATCCTTCGTCATTAGGTGGCCCTGAACGTTACAATTCACTATCAGTTTTTCGTCCGATTCGAAAATCTTTGACTCACAGCAGAACGGCCATAAGGTGCCCGAGGCAGCAATAGACCCATGGAGACAAGTCGGCTGGAGGACGATGTATTGAATCGGGACGCAATTTGAGAGATCCATCGTCATTAGGTGGCCCTGAATGTTACAATTCACTATCTGTTTTTCGTCCGATTCGAAAATCTTTGACTCACAGCAGAACGGCCATAAGGTGCCCAAGGCAGCAATAGACCCATGGAGACAAGTCTGCTGGAAGACGATGTATTGAATCGGGACGCAATTTGAGTGATCCATCGTCATTAGGTGGCCCTGAACGTTACAACTCACTATCAGTTTTTCGTCCCATTCGATAATCTAGAATCACAGCAGAACGGCCATACGGTGCCCGAGGCAGCAATAGACCCATGGAGACAAGTCTGCTGGAGGACGATGTATTGAATCGGGACGCAATTTGAGTGATGCATCGTCATTAGGTGGCCCTGAACGTTACAATTCACTAACAGTTCTTCGTCCGATTCGAAAATCTTTGACCCACAGCAGAACGGCAATAAGGTGCCGAGGCAGCAATAGACCCATGGAGACAAGTCTGCTGGAGGACGATGTATTGAATCGGGACGCAATTTGAGTGATCCATCGTCATTAGGTTGCCCTGAATGTTACAATTCACTATCAGTTTTTCGTCCGATTGGAAAATCACACTCACAGCAGAACGGCCATAAGGTGCCCGAGGCAGCAATATACCCATGGAGACAAGTCGGCTGGAGGACGATGTATTGAATCGGGACGCAATTTGAGTGATCCATCGTCATTAGGTGGCCCTGAATGTTACAATTCACTATCAGTTTTTCGTCCGATTCGAAAATCTTTGAGTCACAGCAGAACGGCCATAAGGTGCCCGAGGCAGCAATAGACCCATGGAGACAAGTCTGCTGGAGGACGATGTATTGAATCGGGACGCAATTTGAGTGATCCATCGTCATTAGGTGGCCCTGAACGTTACAATTCACTATCAGTTTTTCGTCCCATTCGATAATCTAGCCTCACAGCAGAACGGCAATAAGGTGCCCGAGGCAGCAATAGAGCCATTGAGTCAAGTCGGCTGGAGGACGATGTATTGAATCGGGACGCAATTTGAGTGATCCATCGTCATTAGGTGGCCCTGAATGTTACAATTCACTATCAGTTCTTCGTCCGATTCGAAAATCTTTGAGTCACAGCAGAACGGCCATAATGTGCCCGAGGGAGCAATAGACCCATGGAGACAAGTCTGCTGGAGGACGATGTATTGAATCGGGACGCAATTTGAGTGATCCATCGTCATTAGGTGGCCCTGAACGTTACAATTCACTGTGCAGTTTTTCGTCCCATTCGATAATCTAGACTCACAGCAGAACGGCCATAAGGTGCCCGAGGCAGCAATAGAGCCATTGAGTCAAGTCGGCTGGAGGACGATGTATTGATTCGGGACGCAATTTGTGAGGTCCATCCTCATTAGGTCGCCCTGAATGTAACAATTCACTATCAGTTTTTCGTCCGATTCGAAAATCTTTGACTTACAGCAGAACGGCCATAAGGTGCCCGAGGCAGCAATAGACCCATGGAGACAAGCCTGCTGGAGGACGATGTATTGAATCGGGACGCAATTTGGGTGATCCTTCGTCATTAGGTGGCCCTGAACGTTACAATTCACTATCAGTTTTTCGTCCGATTCGAAAATCTTTGACTCACAGCAGAACGGCCATAAGCTGCCCGAGGCAGCAATAGACCCTTGGAGACAAGTCGGCTGGAGGACGATGTATTGAATCGGGACGCAATTTGAGTGATCCATCGTCATTAGGTGGCCCTGAATGTTACAATTCAATATCAGTTTTTCGTCAGATTCGAAAATCTTTGAGTCACAGCAGAACGGCCATAAGGTGCCCGAGGGAGCAATAGACCCATGGAGACAAGTCTGCTGCAGGACGATGTATTGAATCGGGACGCAATTTGAGTGAACCATCGTCATTAGGTGGCCCTGAACGTTACAATTCACTATCAGTTCTTCGTCCGATTCGAAAATCTTTGACCCACAGCAGAACGGCCATAAGGTGCCCGAGGCAGCAATAAACCCATGCCCGAGGCAGCAATAGACCCATGGAGACAAGTCTGCTGGAGCACGAGGTATTGAATCGGGACGCAATTTGAGTGTTCCATTGTCATTAGTTGGCCCTGAACGTTACAATTCACTATCAGTTTTTCGTCCCATTCGATAATCTAGACTCACAGCAGAACAGCCATAAGGTGCCCGAGGCAGCAATAGAGCCATTGAGTCAAGTCGGCTGGAGGACGATGTTTTGATTCGGGACGCAATTTGTGTGGTCCATCCTCATTAGGTGGCCCTGAATGTTACAATTCACTATCAGTTTTTCGTCCGATTCGAAAATCTTTGAGTCACAGCAGAACGGCCATAAGGTGCCCGAGGCAGCAATAGACCCATGGAGACAAGTCTGCTGGAGGACGATGTATTGAATCGGGACGCAATTTGAGTGATCCATCGTCATTAGGTGGCCCTGAACGTTACAACTCACTATCAGTTTTTCGTCCCATTCGATAATCTAGAATCACAGCAGAACGGCCATACGGTGCCCGAGGCACCAATAGACCCATGGAGACAAGTCTGCTGGAGGACGATGTATTGAATCGGGACGCAATTTGAGTGATGCATCGTCATTAGGTGGCCCTGAACGTTACAATTCACTAACAGTTCTTCGTCCGATTCGAAAATCTTTGACCCACAGCAGAACGGCAATAAGGTGCCGAGGCAGCAATAGACCCATGGAGACAAGTCTGCTGGAGGACGATGTATTGAATCGGGACGCAATTTGAGTGATCCATCGTCATTAGGTTGCCCTGAAAGTTACAATTCACTATCAGTTTTTCGTCCGATTGGAAAATCACACTCACAGCAGAACGGCCATAAGGTGCCCGAGGCAGCAATATACCCATGGAGACAAGTCGGCTGGAGGACGATGTATTGAATCGGGACGCAATTTGAGTGATCCATCGTCATTAGGTGGCCCTGAATGTTACAATTCACTATCAGTTTTTCGTCCGATTCGAAAATCTTTGAGTCACAGCAGAACGGCCATAAGGTGCCCGAGGCAGCAATAGACCCATGGAGACAAGTCTGCTGGAGGACGATGTATTGAATCGGGACGCAATTTGAGTGATCCATCGTCATTAGGTGGCCCTGAACGTTACAATTCACTATCAGTTTTTCGTCCCATTCGATAATCTAGACTCACAGCAGAACGGCAATAAGGTGCCCGAGGCAGCAATAGAGCCATTGAGTCAAGTCGGCTGGAGGACGATGTATTGAATCGGGACGCAATTTGAGTGATCCATCGTCATTAGGTGGCCCTGAATGTTACAATTCACTATCAGTTCTTCGTCCGATTCGAAAATCTTTGAGTCACAGCAGAACGGCCATAATGTGCCCGAGGGAGCAATAGACCCATGGAGACAAGTCTGCTGGAGGACGATGTATTGAATCGGGACGCAATTTGAGTGATCCATCGTCATTAGGTGGCCCTGAACGTTACAATTCACTATCAGTTCTTCGTCCGATTCGAAAATCTTTGACTCACAGCAGAACGGCCATAAGGTGCCCGAGGCAGCAATAGACCCATGGAGACAAGTCGGCTGGAGGACGATGTATTGAATCGGGACGCAATTTGAGAGATCCATCGTCATTAGGTGGCCCTGAATGTTACAATTCACTATCTGTTTTTCGTCCGATTCGAAAATCTTTGACTCACAGCAGAACGGCCATAAGGTGCCCAAGGCAGCAATAGACCCATGGAGACAAGTCTGCTGGAAGACGATGTATTGAATCGGGACGCAATTTGAGAGATCCATCGTCATTAGGTGGCCCTGAACGTTACAACTCACTATCAGTTTTTCGTCCCATTCGATAATCTAGAATCACAGCAGAACGGCCATACGGTGCCCGAGGCAGCAATAGACCCATGGAGACAAGTCTGCTGGAGGACGATGTATTGAATCGGGACGCAATTTGAGTGATGCATCGTCATTAGGTGGCCCTGAACGTTACAATTCACTAACAGTTCTTCGTCCGATTCGAAAATCTTTGACCCACAGCAGAACGGCAATAAGGCGCCGAGGCAGCAATATACCCATGGAGACAAGTCGGCTGGAGGACGATGTATTGAATCGGGACGCAATTTGAGTGATCCATCGTCATTAGGTGGCCCTGAATGTTACAATTCACTATCAGTTTTTCGTCCGATTCGAAAATCTTTGAGTCACAGCAGAACGGCCATAAGGTGCCCGAGGCAGCAATAGACCCATGGAGACAAGTCTGCTGGAGGACGATGTATTGAATCGGGACGCAATTTGAGTGATCCATCGTCATTAGGTGGCCCTGAACGTTACAATTCACTATCAGTTTTTCGTCCCATTCGATAATCTAGCCTCACAGCAGAACGGCAATAAGGTGCCCGAGGCAGCAATAGAGCCATTGAGTCAAGTCGGCTGGAGGACGATGTATTGAATCGGGACGCAATTTGAGTGATCCATCGTCATTAGGTGGCCCTCAATGTTACAATTCACTATCAGTTCTTCGTCCGATTCGAAAATCTTTGAGACACAGCAGAACGGCCATAATGTGCCCGAGGGAGCAATAGACCCATGGAGACAAGTCTGCTGGAGGACGATGTATTGAATCGGGACGCAATTTGAGTGATCCATCGTCATTAGGTGGCCCTGAACGTTACAATTCACTGTGCAGTTTTTCGTCCCATTCGATAATCTAGACTCACAGCAGAACGGCCATAGGGTGCCCGAGGCAGCAATAGAGCCATTGAGTCAAGTCGGCTGGAGGACGATGTATTGATTCGGGACGCAATTTGTGAGGTCCATCCTCATTAGGTCGCCCTGAATGTAACAATTCACTATCAGTTTTTCGTCCGATTCGAAAATCTTTGACTTACAGCAGAACGGCCATAAGGTGCCCGAGGCAGCAATAGACCCATGGAGACAAGCCTGCTGGAGGACGATGTATTGAATCGGGACGCAATTTGGGTGATCCTTCGTCATTAGGTGGCCCTGAACGTTACAATTCACTATCAGTTTTTCGTCCGATTCGAAAATCTTTGACTCACAGCAGAACGGCCATAAGCTGCCCGAGGCAGCTATAGACCCTTGGAGACAAGTCGGCTGGAGGACGATGTATTGAATCGGGACGCAATTTGAGTGATCCATCGTCATTAGGTGGCCCTGAATGTTACAATTCAATATCAGTTTTTCGTCAGATTCGAAAATCTTTGAGTCACAGCAGAACGGCCATAAGGTGCCCGAGGGAGCAATAGACCCATGGAGACAAGTCTGCTGCAGGACGATGTATTGAATCGGGACGCAATTTGAGTGAACCATCGTCATTAGGTGGCCCTGAACGTTACAATTCACTATCAGTTCTTCGTCCGATTCGAAAATCTTTGACCCACAGCAGAACGGCCATAAGGTGCCCGAGGCAGCAATAAACCCATGCCCGAGGCAGCAATAGACCCATGGAGACAAGTCTGCTGGAGCACGAGGTATTGAATCGGGACGCAATTTGAGTGTTCCATTGTCATTAGTTGGCCCTGAACGTTACAATTCACTATCAGTTTTTCGTCCCATTCGATAATCTAGACTCACAGCAGAACAGCCATAAGGTGCCCGAGGCAGCAATAGAGCCATTGAGTCAAGTCGGCTGGAGGACGATGTTTTGATTCGGGACGCAATTTGTGTGGTCCATCCTCATTAGGTGGCCCTGAATGTTACAATTCACTATCAGTTTTTCGTCCGATTCGAAAATCTTTGAGTCACAGCAGAACGGCCATAAGGTGCCCGAGGCAGCAATAGACCCATGGAGACAAGTCTGCTGGAGGACGATGTATTGAATCGGGACGCAATTTGAGTGATCCATCGTCATTAGGTGGCCCTGAACGTTACAATTCACTATCAGTTTTTCGTCCCATTCGATAATCTAGCCTCACAGCAGAACGGCAATAAGGTTCCCGAGGCAGCAATAGACCCATGGAGACAAGTCGGCTGGAGGACGATGTATTGACTCGGGATGCAATTTGAGAGATCCATCGTCATTAGGTGGCCCTGAATGTTACAATTCACTATCTGTTTTTCGTCCGATTCGAAAATCTTTGACTCACAGCAGAACGGCCATAAGGTGCCCAAGGCAGCAATAGACCCATGGAGACAAGTCTGCTGGAAGACGATGTATTGAATCGGGACGCAATTTGAGTGATCCATCGTCATTAGGTGGCCCTGAACGTTACAACTCACTATCAGTTTTTCGTCCCATTCGATAATCTAGAATCACAGCAGAACGGCCATACGGTGCCCGAGGCAGCAATAGACCCATGGAGACAAGTCTGCTGGAGGACGATGTATTGAATCGGGACGCAATTTGAGTGATGCATCGTCATTAGGTGGCCCTGAACGTTACAATTCACTAACAGTTCTTCGTCCGATTCGAAAATCTTTGACCCACAGCAGAACGGCAATAAGGTGCCGAGGCAGCAATAGACCCATGGAGACAAGTCTGCTGGAGGACGATGTATTGAATCGGGACGCAATTTGAGTGATCCCTCGTCATTAGGTTGCCCTGAATGTTACAATTCACTATCAGTTTTTCGTCCGATTGGAAAATCACACTCACAGCAGAACGGCCATAAGGTGCCCGAGGCAGCAATATACCCATGGAGACAAGTCGGCTGGAGGACGATGTATTGAATCGGGACGCAATTTGAGTGATCCATCGTCATTAGGTGGCCCTGAATGTTACAATTCACTATCAGTTTTTCGTCCGATTCGAAAATCTTTGAGTCACAGCAGAACGGCCATAAGGTGCCCGAGGCAGCAATAGACCCATGGAGACAAGTCTGCTGGAGGACGATGTATTGAATCGGGACGCAATTTGAGTGATCCATCGTCATTAGGTGGCCCTGAACGTTACAATTCACTATCAGTTTTTCGTCCCATTCGATAATCTAGCCTCACAGCAGAACGGCAATAAGGTGCCCGAGGCAGCAATAGAGCCATTGAGTCAAGTCGGCTGGTGGACGATGTATTGAATCGGGACGCAATTTGAGTGATCCATCGTCATTAGGTGGCCCTGAATGTTACAATTCACTATCAGTTCTTCGTCCGATTCGAAAATCTTTGAGTCACAGCAGAACGGCCATAATGTGCCCGAGGGAGCAATAGACCCATGGAGACAAGTCTGCTGGAGGACGATGTATTGAATCGGGACGCAATTTGAGTGATCCATCGTCATTAGGTGGCCCTGAACGTTACAATTCACTATCAGTTCTTCGTCCGATTCGAAAATCTTTGACCCACAGCAGAACGGCCATAAGGTGCCCGAGGCAGCAATAAACCCATGGAGACAAGTCGGCTGGAGGACGATGTATTGAATCGGGACGCAATTTGAGTGATCCATCGTCATTAGGTGTCCCTGAATGTTACAATTCACTATCAGTTCTTCGTCCGATTCGAAAATCTTTGAGTCACAGCAGAACGGCCATAATGTGCCCGAGGGAGCAATAGACCCATGGAGACAAGTCTGGTGGAGGACGATGTATTGAATCGGGACGCAATTTGAGTGATCCATCGTCTTTAGGTGGCCCTGAACGTTACAATTCACTATCAGTTCTTCGTCCGATTCGAAAATCTTTGACCCACAGCAGAAAGGCCATAAGGTCCCCGAGGCAGCAATAGACCCATGGAGACAAGTCTGCTGGAGGACGATGTGTTGAATCGGGACGCAATCCATCGTCATTAGGTGGCCCTGAATGTTACAATACACTATCAGTTTTTCGTCCGATTCGAAAATCTTTGACTCACAGCAGAACGGCCATAAGGCGCCCGAGGCAGCAATAGACCCATGGAGACAAGTCTGCTGTTGCACGAGGTATTGAAACGTGACGCAATTTGAGTGTTCCATCGTCATTAGTTGGTCCTGAACGTTACAATTCACTGTGCAGTTTTTCGTCCCATTCGATAATCTAGACTCACAGCAGAACGGCCATAAGGTGCCAGAGGCAGCAATAGAGCCATTGAGTCAAGTCGGCTGGAGGACGATGTATTGATTCGGGACGCAATTAGTTAGGTCCATCCTCATTAGGTCGCCCTGAATGTTACAATTCACTATCAGTTTTTCGTCCGATTCGAAAATCTTTGACTTACAGCAGAACGGCCATAAGGTGCCCGAGGCAGCAATAGACCCATGGAGACAAGCCTGCTGGAGGACGATGTATTGAATCGGGACGCAATTTGGGTGATCCTTCGTCATTAGGTGGCCCTGAACGTTACAATTCACTATCAGTTTTTCGTCCGATTCGAAAATCTTTGACTCACAGCAGAACGGCCATAAGGTGCCCGAGGCAGCAATAAACCCATGCCCGAGGCAGCAATAGACCCATGGAGACAAGTCTGCTGGAGCACGAGGTATTGAATCGGGACGCAATTTGAGTGTTCCATTGTCATTAGTTGGCCCTGAACGTTACAATTCACTATCAGTTTTTCGTCCCATTCGATAATCTAGACTCACAGCAGAACAGCCATAAGGTGCCCGAGGCAGCAATAGAGCCATTGAGTCAAGTCGGCTGGAGGACGATGTTTTGATTCGGGACGCAATTTGTGTGGTCCATCCTCATTAGGTGGCCCTGAATGTTACAATTCACTATCAGTTTTTCGTCCGATTCGAAAATCTTTGAGTCACAGCAGAACGGCCATAAGGTGCCCGAGGCAGCAATAGACCCATGGAGACAAGTCTGCTGGAGGACGATGTATTGAATCGGGACGCAATTTGAGTGATCCATCGTCATTAGGTGGCCCTGAACGTTACAATTCACTATCAGTTTTTCGTCCCATTCGATAATCTAGCCTCACAGCAGAACGGCAATAAGGTGCCCGAGGCAGCAATAGACCCATGGAGACAAGTCGGCTGGAGGACGATGTATTGACTCGGGATGCAATTTGAGAGATCCATCGTCATTAGGTGGCCCTGAATGTTACAATTCACTATCTGTTTTTCGTCCGATTCGAAAATCTTTGACTCACAGCAGAACGGCCATAAGGTGCCCAAGGCAGCAATAGACCCATGGAGACAAGTCTGCTGGAAGACGATGTATTGAATCGGGACGCAATTTGAGTCATCCATCGTCATTAGGTGGCCCTGAACGTTACAACTCACTATCAGTTTTTCGTCCCATTCGATAATCTAGAATCACAGCAGAACGGCCATACGGTGCCCGAGGCAGCAATAGACCCATGGAGAGTCTGCTGGAGGACGATGTATTGAATCGGGACGCAATTTGAGTGATGCATCGTCATTAGGTGGCCCTGAACGTTACAATTCACTAACAGTTCTTCGTCCGATTCGAAAATCTTTGACCCACAGCAGAACGGCAATAAGGTGCCGAGGCAGCAATAGACCCATGGAGACAAGTCTGCTGGACGACGATGTATTGAATCGGGACGCAATTTGAGTGATCCATCGTCATTAGGTTGCCCTGAATGTTACAATTCACTATCAGTTTTTCGTCCGATTGGAAAATCACACTCACAGCAGAACGGCCATAAGGTGCCCGAGGCAGCAATATACCCATGGAGACAAGTCGGCTGGAGGACGATGTATTGAATCGGGACGCAATTTGAGTGATCCATCGTCATTAGGTGGCCCTGAATGTTACAATTCACTATCAGTTTTTCGTCCGATTCGAAAATCTTTGAGTCACAGCAGAACGGCCATAAGGTGCCCGAGGCAGCAATAGACCCATGGAGACAAGTCTGCTGGAGGACGATGTATTGAATCGGGACGCAATTTGAGTGATCCATCGTCATTAGGTGGCCCTGAACGTTACAATTCACTATCAGTTTTTCGTCCCATTCGATAATCTAGCCTCACAGCAGAACGGCAATAAGGTGCCCGAGGCAGCAATAGAGCCATTGAGTCAAGTCGGCTGGTGGACGATGTATTGAATCGGGACGCAATTTGAGTGATCCATCGTCATTAGGTGGCCCTGAATGTTACAATTCACTATCAGTTCTTCGTCCGATTCGAAAATCTTTGAGTCACAGCAGAACGGCCATAATGTGCCCGAGGGAGCAATAGACCCATGGAGACAAGTCTGCTGGAGGACGATGTATTGAATCGGGACGCAATTTGAGTGATCCATCGTCATTAGGTGGCCCTGAACGTTACAATTCACTATCAGTTCTTCGTCCGATTCGAAAATCTTTGACCCACAGCAGAACGGCCATAAGGTGCCCGAGGCAGCAATAAACCCATGGAGACAAGTCGGCTGGAGGACGATGTATTGAATCGGGACGCAATTTGAGTGATCCATCGTCATTAGGTGTCCCTGAATGTTACAATTCACTATCAGTTCTTCGTCCGATTCGAAAATCTTTGAGTCACAGCAGAACGGCCATAATGTGCCCGAGGGAGCAATAGACCCATGGAGACAAGTCTGGTGGAGGACGATGTATTGAATCGGGACGCAATTTGAGTGATCCATCGTCTTTAGGTGGCCCTGAACGTTACAATTCACTATCAGTTCTTCGTCCGATTCGAAAATCTTTGACCCACAGCAGAAAGGCCATAAGGTCCCCGAGGCAGCAATAGACCCATGGAGACAAGTCTGCTGGAGGACGATGTGTTGAATCGGGACGCAATCCATCGTCATTAGGTGGCCCTGAACGTTCCAATTCACTATCAGTTTTTCGTCCGATTCGAAAATCTTTGACTCACAGCAGAACTGCCATAAGCTGCCCGAGGCAGCAATAGACCCTTGGAGACAAGTCGGCTGGAGGACGATGTATTGATTCGGGACGCAATTTGTGTGGTCCATCCTCATTAGGTGGCCCTGAATGTTACAATACACTATCAGTTTTTCGTCCGATTCGAAAATCTTTGACTCACAGCAGAACGGCCATAAGGCGCCCGAGGCAGCAATAGACCCATGGAGACAAGTCTGCTGTTGCACGAGGTATTGAAACGTGACGCAATTTGAGTGTTCCATCGTCATTAGTTGGTCCTGAACGTTACAATTCACTGTGCAGTTTTTCGTCCCATTCGATAATCTAGACTCACAGCAGAACGGCCATAAGGTGCCAGAGGCAGCAATAGAGCCATTGAGTCAAGTCGGCTGGAGGACGATGTATTGATTCGGGACGCAATTAGTGAGGTCCATCCTCATTAGGTCGCCCTGAATGTTACAATTCACTATCAGTTTTTCGTCCGATTCGAAAATCTTTGACTTACAGCAGAACGGCCATAAGGTGCCCGAGGCAGCAATAGACCCATGGAGACAAGCCTGCTGGAGGACGATGTATTGAATCGGGACGCAATTTGGGTGATCCTTCGTCATTAGGTGGCCCTGAACGTTACAATTCACTATCAGTTTTTCGTCCGATTCGAAAATCTTTGACTCACAGCAGAACGGCCATAAGGTGCCCGAGGCAGCAATAAACCCATGCCCGAGGCAGCAATAGACCCATGGAGACAAGTCTGCTGGAGCACGAGGTATTGAATCGGGACGCAATTTGAGTGTTCCATTGTCATTAGTTGGCCCTGAACGTTACAATTCACTATCAGTTTTTCGTCCGATTCGAAAATCTTTGAGTCACAGCAGAACGGCCATAAGGTGCCCGAGGCAGCAATAGACCCATGGAGACAAGTCTGCTGGAGGACGATGTATTGAATCGGGACGCAATTTGAGTGATCCATCGTCATTAGGTGGCCCTGAACGTTACAATTCACTATCAGTTTTTCGTCCCATTCGATAATCTAGCCTCACAGCAGAACGGCAATAAGGTGCCCGAGGCAGCAATAGACCCATGGAGACAAGTCGGCTGGAGGACGATGTATTGACTCGGGATGCAATTTGAGAGATCCATCGTCATTAGGTGGCCCTGAATGTTACAATTCACTATCTGTTTTTCGTCCGATTCGAAAATCTTTGACTTACAGCAGAACGGCCATAAGGTGCCCGAGGCAGCAATAGACCCATGGAGACAAGCCTGCTGGAGGACGATGTATTGAATCGGGACGCAATTTGGGTGATCCTTCGTCATTAGGTGGCCCTGAACGTTACAATTCACTATCAGTTTTTCGTCCGATTCGAAAATCTTTGAGTCACAGCAGAACGGCCATAAGGTGCCCGAGGCAGCAATAGACCCATGGAGACAAGTCTGCTGGAGGACGATGTATTGAATCGGGACGCAATTTGAGTGATCCATCGTCATTAGGTGGCCCTGAACGTTACAATTCACTATCAGTTTTTCGTCCCATTCGATAATCTAGCCTCACAGCAGAACGGCAATAAGGTGCCCGAGGCAGCAATAGAGCCATTGAGTCAAGTCGGCTGGTGGACGATGTATTGAATCGGGACGCAATTTGAGTGATCCATCGTCATTAGGTGGCCCTGAATGTTACAATTCACTATCAGTTCTTCGTCCGATTCGAAAATCTTTGAGTCACAGCAGAACGGCCATAATGTGCCCGAGGGAGCAATAGACCCATGGAGACAAGTCTGCTGGAGGACGATGTATTGAATCGGGACGCAATTTGAGTGATCCATCGTCATTAGGTGGCCCTGAACGTTACAATTCACTATCAGTTCTTCGTCCGATTCGAAAATCTTTGACCCACAGCAGAACGGCCATAAGGTGCCCGAGGCAGCAATAAACCCATGGAGACAAGTCGGCTGGAGGACGATGTATTGAATCGGGACGCAATTTGAGTGATCCATCGTCATTAGGTGTCCCTGAATGTTACAATTCACTATCAGTTCTTCGTCCGATTCGAAAATCTTTGAGTCACAGCAGAACGGCCATAATGTGCCCGAGGGAGCAATAGACCCATGGAGACAAGTCTGGTGGAGGACGATGTATTGAATCGGGACGCAATTTGAGTGATCCATCGTCTTTAGGTGGCCCTGAACGTTACAATTCACTATCAGTTCTTCGTCCGATTCGAAAATCTTTGACCCACAGCAGAAAGGCCATAAGGTCCCCGAGGCAGCAATAGACCCATGGAGACAAGTCTGCTGGAGGACGATGTGTTGAATCGGGACGCAATCCATCGTCATTAGGTGGCCCTGAACGTTCCAATTCACTATCAGTTTTTCGTCCGATTCGAAAATCTTTGACTCACAGCAGAACTGCCATAAGCTGCCCGAGGCAGCAATAGACCCTTGGAGACAAGTCGGCTGGAGGACGATGTATTGATTCGGGACGCAATTTGTGTGGTCCATCCTCATTAGGTGGCCCTGAATGTTACAATACACTATCAGTTTTTCGTCCGATTCGAAAATCTTTGACTCACAGCAGAACGGCCATAAGGCGCCCGAGGCAGCAATAGACCCATGGAGACAAGTCTGCTGTTGCACGAGGTATTGAAACGTGACGCAATTTGAGTGTTCCATCGTCATTAGTTGGTCCTGAACGTTACAATTCACTGTGCAGTTTTTCGTCCCATTCGATAATCTAGACTCACAGCAGAACGGCCATAAGGTGCCAGAGGCAGCAATAGAGCCATTGAGTCAAGTCGGCTGGAGGACGATGTATTGATTCGGGACGCAATTAGTGAGGTCCATCCTCATTAGGTCGCCCTGAATGTTACAATTCACTATCAGTTTTTCGTCCGATTCGAAAATCTTTGACTTACAGCAGAACGGCCATAAGGTGCCCGAGGCAGCAATAGACCCATGGAGACAAGCCTGCTGGAGGACGATGTATTGAATCGGGACGCAATTTGGGTGATCCTTCGTCATTAGGTGGCCCTGAACGTTACAATTCACTATCAGTTTTTCGTCCGATTCGAAAATCTTTGACTCACAGCAGAACGGCCATAAGGTGCCCGAGGCAGCAATAAACCCATGCCCGAGGCAGCAATAGACCCATGGAGACAAGTCTGCTGGAGCACGAGGTATTGAATCGGGACGCAATTTGAGTGTTCCATTGTCATTAGTTGGCCCTGAACGTTACAATTCACTATCAGTTTTTCGTCCGATTCGAAAATCTTTGAGTCACAGCAGAACGGCCATAAGGTGCCCGAGGCAGCAATAGACCCATGGAGACAAGTCTGCTGGAGGACGATGTATTGAATCGGGACGCAATTTGAGTGATCCATCGTCATTAGGTGGCCCTGAACGTTACAATTCACTATCAGTTTTTCGTCCCATTCGATAATCTAGCCTCACAGCAGAACGGCAATAAGGTGCCCGAGGCAGCAATAGACCCATGGAGACAAGTCGGCTGGAGGACGATGTATTGACTCGGGATGCAATTTGAGAGATCCATCGTCATTAGGTGGCCCTGAATGTTACAATTCACTATCTGTTTTTCGTCCGATTCGAAAATCTTTGACTTACAGCAGAACGGCCATAAGGTGCCCGAGGCAGCAATAGACCCATGGAGACAAGCCTGCTGGAGGACGATGTATTGAATCGGGACGCAATTTGGGTGATCCTTCGTCATTAGGTGGCCCTGAACGTTACAATTCACTATCAGTTTTTCGTCCGATTCGAAAATCTTTGACTCACAGCAGAACGGCCATAAGCTGCCCGAGGCAGCAATAGACCCTTGGAGACAAGTCGGCTGGAGGACGATGTATTGAATCGGGACGCAATTTGAGTGATCCATCGTCATTAGGTGGCCCTGAATGTTACAATTCAATATCAGTTTTTCGTCAGATTCGAAAATCTTTGAGTCACAGCAGAACGGCCATAAGGTGCCCGAGGGAGCAATAGACCCATGGAGACAAGTCTGCTGCAGGACGATGTATTGAATCGGGACGCAATTTGAGTGAACCATCGTCATTAGGTGGCCCTGAACGTTACAATTCACTATCAGTTCTTCGTCCGATTCGAAAATCTTTGACCCACAGCAGAACGGCCATAAGGTGCCCGAGGCAGCAATAAACCCATGCCCGAGGCAGCAATAGACCCATGGAGACAAGTCTGCTGGAGCACGAGGTATTGAATCGGGACGCAATTTGAGTGTTCCATTGTCATTAGTTGGCCCTGAACGTTACAATTCACTATCAGTTTTTCGTCCCATTCGATAATCTAGACTCACAGCAGAACAGCCATAAGGTGCCCGAGGCAGCAATAGAGCCATTGAGTCAAGTCGGCTGGAGGACGATGTTTTGATTCGGGACGCAATTTGTGTGGTCCATCCTCATTAGGTGGCCCTGAATGTTACAATTCACTATCAGTTTTTCGTCCGATTCGAAAATCTTTGAGTCACAGCAGAACGGCCATAAGGTGCCCGAGGCAGCAATAGACCCATGGAGACAAGTCTGCTGGAGGACGATGTATTGAATCGGGACGCAATTTGAGTGATCCATCGTCATTAGGTGGCCCTGAACGTTACAACTCACTATCAGTTTTTCGTCCCATTCGATAATCTAGAATCACAGCAGAACGGCCATACGGTGCCCGAGGCACCAATAGACCCATGGAGACAAGTCTGCTGGAGGACGATGTATTGAATCGGGACGCAATTTGAGTGATGCATCGTCATTAGGTGGCCCTGAACGTTACAATTCACTAACAGTTCTTCGTCCGATTCGAAAATCTTTGACCCACAGCAGAACGGCAATAAGGTGCCGAGGCAGCAATAGACCCATGGAGACAAGTCTGCTGGAGGACGATGTATTGAATCGGGACGCAATTTGAGTGATCCATCGTCATTAGGTTGCCCTGAAAGTTACAATTCACTATCAGTTTTTCGTCCGATTGGAAAATCACACTCACAGCAGAACGGCCATAAGGTGCCCGAGGCAGCAATATACCCATGGAGACAAGTCGGCTGGAGGACGATGTATTGAATCGGGACGCAATTTGAGTGATCCATCGTCATTAGGTGGCCCTGAATGTTACAATTCACTATCAGTTTTTCGTCCGATTCGAAAATCTTTGAGTCACAGCAGAACGGCCATAAGGTGCCCGAGGCAGCAATAGACCCATGGAGACAAGTCTGCTGGAGGACGATGTATTGAATCGGGACGCAATTTGAGTGATCCATCGTCATTAGGTGGCCCTGAACGTTACAATTCACTATCAGTTTTTCGTCCCATTCGATAATCTAGACTCACAGCAGAACGGCAATAAGGTGCCCGAGGCAGCAATAGAGCCATTGAGTCAAGTCGGCTGGAGGACGATGTATTGAATCGGGACGCAATTTGAGTGATCCATCGTCATTAGGTGGCCCTGAATGTTACAATTCACTATCAGTTCTTCGTCCGATTCGAAAATCTTTGAGTCACAGCAGAACGGCCATAATGTGCCCGAGGGAGCAATAGACCCATGGAGACAAGTCTGCTGGAGGACGATGTATTGAATCGGGACGCAATTTGAGTGATCCATCGTCATTAGGTGGCCCTGAACGTTACAATTCACTATCAGTTCTTCGTCCGATTCGAAAATCTTTGACTCACAGCAGAACGGCCATAAGGTGCCCGAGGCAGCAATAGACCCATGGAGACAAGTCGGCTGGAGGACGATGTATTGAATCGGGACGCAATTTGAGAGATCCATCGTCATTAGGTGGCCCTGAATGTTACAATTCACTATCTGTTTTTCGTCCGATTCGAAAATCTTTGACTCACAGCAGAACGGCCATAAGGTGCCCAAGGCAGCAATAGACCCATGGAGACAAGTCTGCTGGAAGACGATGTATTGAATCGGGACGCAATTTGAGAGATCCATCGTCATTAGGTGGCCCTGAACGTTACAACTCACTATCAGTTTTTCGTCCCATTCGATAATCTAGAATCACAGCAGAACGGCCATACGGTGCCCGAGGCAGCAATAGACCCATGGAGACAAGTCTGCTGGAGGACGATGTATTGAATCGGGACGCAATTTGAGTGATGCATCGTCATTAGGTGGCCCTGAACGTTACAATTCACTAACAGTTCTTCGTCCGATTCGAAAATCTTTGACCCACAGCAGAACGGCAATAAGGCGCCGAGGCAGCAATATACCCATGGAGACAAGTCGGCTGGAGGACGATGTATTGAATCGGGACGCAATTTGAGTGATCCATCGTCATTAGGTGGCCCTGAATGTTACAATTCACTATCAGTTTTTCGTCCGATTCGAAAATCTTTGAGTCACAGCAGAACGGCCATAAGGTGCCCGAGGCAGCAATAGACCCATGGAGACAAGTCTGCTGGAGGACGATGTATTGAATCGGGACGCAATTTGAGTGATCCATCGTCATTAGGTGGCCCTGAACGTTACAATTCACTATCAGTTTTTCGTCCCATTCGATAATCTAGCCTCACAGCAGAACGGCAATAAGGTGCCCGAGGCAGCAATAGAGCCATTGAGTCAAGTCGGCTGGAGGACGATGTATTGAATCGGGACGCAATTTGAGTGATCCATCGTCATTAGGTGGCCCTCAATGTTACAATTCACTATCAGTTCTTCGTCCGATTCGAAAATCTTTGAGTCACAGCAGAACGGCCATAATGTGCCCGAGGGAGCAATAGACCCATGGAGACAAGTCTGCTGGAGGACGATGTATTGAATCGGGACGCAATTTGAGTGATCCATCGTCATTAGGTGGCCCTGAACGTTACAATTCACTGTGCAGTTTTTCGTCCCATTCGATAATCTAGACTCACAGCAGAACGGCCATAGGGTGCCCGAGGCAGCAATAGAGCCATTGAGTCAAGTCGGCTGGAGGACGATGTATTGATTCGGGACGCAATTTGTGAGGTCCATCCTCATTAGGTCGCCCTGAATGTAACAATTCACTATCAGTTTTTCGTCCGATTCGAAAATCTTTGACTTACAGCAGAACGGCCATAAGGTGCCCGAGGCAGCAATAGACCCATGGAGACAAGCCTGCTGGAGGACGATGTATTGAATCGGGACGCAATTTGGGTGATCCTTCGTCATTAGGTGGCCCTGAACGTTACAATTCACTATCAGTTTTTCGTCCGATTCGAAAATCTTTGACTCACAGCAGAACGGCCATAAGCTGCCCGAGGCAGCTATAGACCCTTGGAGACAAGTCGGCTGGAGGACGATGTATTGAATCGGGACGCAATTTGAGTGATCCATCGTCATTAGGTGGCCCTGAATGTTACAATTCAATATCAGTTTTTCGTCAGATTCGAAAATCTTTGAGTCACAGCAGAACGGCCATAAGGTGCCCGAGGGAGCAATAGACCCATGGAGACAAGTCTGCTGCAGGACGATGTATTGAATCGGGTCGCAATTTGAGTGAACCATCGTCATTAGGTGGCCCTGAACGTTACAATTCACTATCAGTTCTTCGTCCGATTCGAAAATCTTTGACCCACAGCAGAACGGCCATAAGGTGCCCGAGGCAGCAATAAACCCATGCCCGAGGCAGCAATAGACCCATGGAGACAAGTCTGCTGGAGCACGAGGTATTGAATCGGGACGCAATTTGAGTGTTCCATTGTCATTAGTTGGCCCTGAACGTTACAATTCACTATCAGTTTTTCGTCCCATTCGATAATCTAGACTCACAGCAGAACAGCCATAAGGTGCCCGAGGCAGCAATAGAGCCATTGAGTCAAGTCGGCTGGAGGACGATGTTTTGATTCGGGACGCAATTTGTGTGGTCCATCCTCATTAGGTGGCCCTGAATGTTACAATTCACTATCAGTTTTTCGTCCGATTCGAAAATCTTTGAGTCACAGCAGAACGGCCATAAGGTGCCCGAGGCAGCAATAGACCCATGGAGACAAGTCTGCTGGAGGACGATGTATTGAATCGGGACGCAATTTGAGTGATCCATCGTCATTAGGTGGCCCTGAACGTTACAATTCACTATCAGTTTTTCGTCCCATTCGATAATCTAGCCTCACAGCAGAACGGCAATAAGGTTCCCGAGGCAGCAATAGACCCATGGAGACAAGTCGGCTGGAGGACGATGTATTGACTCGGGATGCAATTTGAGAGATCCATCGTCATTAGGTGGCCCTGAATGTTACAATTCACTATCTGTTTTTCGTCCGATTCGAAAATCTTTGACTCACAGCAGAACGGCCATAAGGTGCCCAAGGCAGCAATAGACCCATGGAGACAAGTCTGCTGGAAGACGATGTATTGAATCGGGACGCAATTTGAGTGATCCATCGTCATTAGGTGGCCCTGAACGTTACAACTCACTATCAGTTTTTCGTCCCATTCGATAATCTAGAATCACAGCAGAACGGCCATACGGTGCCCGAGGCAGCAATAGACCCATGGAGACAAGTCTGCTGGAGGACGATGTATTGAATCGGGACGCAATTTGAGTGATGCATCGTCATTAGGTGGCCCTGAACGTTACAATTCACTAACAGTTCTTCGTCCGATTCGAAAATCTTTGACCCACAGCAGAACGGCAATAAGGTGCCGAGGCAGCAATAGACCCATGGAGACAAGTCTGCTGGAGGACGATGTATTGAATCGGGACGCAATTTGAGTGATCCATCGTCATTAGGTTGCCCTGAATGTTACAATTCACTATCAGTTTTTCGTCCGATTGGAAAATCACACTCACAGCAGAACGGCCATAAGGTGCCCGAGGCAGCAATATACCCATGGAGACAAGTCGGCTGGAGGACGATGTATTGAATCGGGACGCAATTTGAGTGATCCATCGTCATTAGGTGGCCCTGAATGTTACAATTCACTATCAGTTTTTCGTCCGATTCGAAAATCTTTGAGTCACAGCAGAACGGCCATAAGGTGCCCGAGGCAGCAATAGACCCATGGAGACAAGTCTGCTGGAGGACGATGTATTGAATCGGGACGCAATTTGAGTGATCCATCGTCATTAGGTGGCCCTGAACGTTACAATTCACTATCAGTTTTTCGTCCCATTCGATAATCTAGCCTCACAGCAGAACGGCAATAAGGTGCCCGAGGCAGCAATAGAGCCATTGAGTCAAGTCGGCTGGTGGACGATGTATTGAATCGGGACGCAATTTGAGTGATCCATCGTCATTAGGTGGCCCTGAATGTTACAATTCACTATCAGTTCTTCGTCCGATTCGAAAATCTTTGAGTCACAGCAGAACGGCCATAATGTGCCCGAGGGAGCAATAGACCCATGGAGACAAGTCTGCTGGAGGACGATGTATTGAATCGGGACGCAATTTGAGTGATCCATCGTCATTAGGTGGCCCTGAACGTTACAATTCACTATCAGTTCTTCGTCCGATTCGAAAATCTTTGACCCACAGCAGAACGGCCATAAGGTGCCCGAGGCAGCAATAAACCCATGGAGACAAGTCGGCTGGAGGACGATGTATTGAATCGGGACGCAATTTGAGTGATCCATCGTCATTAGGTGTCCCTGAATGTTACAATTCACTATCAGTTCTTCGTCCGATTCGAAAATCTTTGAGTCACAGCAGAACGGCCATAATGTGCCCGAGGGAGCAATAGACCCATGGAGACAAGTCTGGTGGAGGACGATGTATTGAATCGGGACGCAATTTGAGTGATCCATCGTCTTTAGGTGGCCCTGAACGTTACAATTCACTATCAGTTCTTCGTCCGATTCGAAAATCTTTGACCCACAGCAGAAAGGCCATAAGGTCCCCGAGGCAGCAATAGACCCATGGAGACAAGTCTGCTGGAGGACGATGTGTTGAATCGGGACGCAATCCATCGTCATTAGGTGGCCCTGAACGTTCCAATTCACTATCAGTTTTTCGTCCGATTCGAAAATCTTTGACTCACAGCAGAACTGCCATAAGCTGCCCGAGGCAGCAATAGACCCTTGGAGACAAGTCGGCTGGAGGACGATGTATTGATTCGGGACGCAATTTGTGTGGTCCATCCTCATTAGGTGGCCCTGAATGTTACAATACACTATCAGTTTTTCGTCCGATTCGAAAATCTTTGACTCACAGCAGAACGGCCATAAGGCGCCCGAGGCAGCAATAGACCCATGGAGACAAGTCTGCTGTTGCACGAGGTATTGAAACGTGACGCAATTTGAGTGTTCCATCGTCATTAGTTGGTCCTGAACGTTACAATTCACTGTGCAGTTTTTCGTCCCATTCGATAATCTAGACTCACAGCAGAACGGCCATAAGGTGCCAGAGGCAGCAATAGAGCCATTGAGTCAAGTCGGCTGGAGGACGATGTATTGATTCGGGACGCAATTAGTGAGGTCCATCCTCATTAGGTCGCCCTGAATGTTACAATTCACTATCAGTTTTTCGTCCGATTCGAAAATCTTTGACTTACAGCAGAACGGCCATAAGGTGCCCGAGGCAGCAATAGACCCATGGAGACAAGCCTGCTGGAGGACGATGTATTGAATCGGGACGCAATTTGGGTGATCCTTCGTCATTAGGTGGCCCTGAACGTTACAATTCACTATCAGTTTTTCGTCCGATTCGAAAATCTTTGACTCACAGCAGAACGGCCATAAGGTGCCCGAGGCAGCAATAAACCCATGCCCGAGGCAGCAATAGACCCATGGAGACAAGTCTGCTGGAGCACGAGGTATTGAATCGGGACGCAATTTGAGTGTTCCATTGTCATTAGTTGGCCCTGAACGTTACAATTCACTATCAGTTTTTCGTCCCATTCGATAATCTAGACTCACAGCAGAACAGCCATAAGGTGCCCGAGGCAGCAATAGAGCCATTGAGTCAAGTCGGCTGGAGGACGATGTTTTGATTCGGGACGCAATTTGTGTGGTCCATCCTCATTAGGTGGCCCTGAATGTTACAATTCACTATCAGTTTTTCGTCCGATTCGAAAATCTTTGAGTCACAGCAGAACGGCCATAAGGTGCCCGAGGCAGCAATAGACCCATGGAGACAAGTCTGCTGGAGGACGATGTATTGAATCGGGACGCAATTTGAGTGATCCATCGTCATTAGGTGGCCCTGAACGTTACAATTCACTATCAGTTTTTCGTCCCATTCGATAATCTAGCCTCACAGCAGAACGGCAATAAGGTGCCCGAGGCAGCAATAGACCCATGGAGACAAGTCGGCTGGAGGACGATGTATTGACTCGGGATGCAATTTGAGAGATCCATCGTCATTAGGTGGCCCTGAATGTTACAATTCACTATCTGTTTTTCGTCCGATTCGAAAATCTTTGACTCACAGCAGAACGGCCATAAGGTGCCCAAGGCAGCAATAGACCCATGGAGACAAGTCTGCTGGAAGACGATGTATTGAATCGGGACGCAATTTGAGTCATCCATCGTCATTAGGTGGCCCTGAACGTTACAACTCACTATCAGTTTTTCGTCCCATTCGATAATCTAGAATCACAGCAGAACGGCCATACGGTGCCCGAGGCAGCAATAGACCCATGGAGAGTCTGCTGGAGGACGATGTATTGAATCGGGACGCAATTTGAGTGATGCATCGTCATTAGGTGGCCCTGAACGTTACAATTCACTAACAGTTCTTCGTCCGATTCGAAAATCTTTGACCCACAGCAGAACGGCAATAAGGTGCCGAGGCAGCAATAGACCCATGGAGACAAGTCTGCTGGACGACGATGTATTGAATCGGGACGCAATTTGAGTGATCCATCGTCATTAGGTTGCCCTGAATGTTACAATTCACTATCAGTTTTTCGTCCGATTGGAAAATCACACTCACAGCAGAACGGCCATAAGGTGCCCGAGGCAGCAATATACCCATGGAGACAAGTCGGCTGGAGGACGATGTATTGAATCGGGACGCAATTTGAGTGATCCATCGTCATTAGGTGGCCCTGAATGTTACAATTCACTATCAGTTTTTCGTCCGATTCGAAAATCTTTGAGTCACAGCAGAACGGCCATAAGGTGCCCGAGGCAGCAATAGACCCATGGAGACAAGTCTGCTGGAGGACGATGTATTGAATCGGGACGCAATTTGAGTGATCCATCGTCATTAGGTGGCCCTGAACGTTACAATTCACTATCAGTTTTTCGTCCCATTCGATAATCTAGCCTCACAGCAGAACGGCAATAAGGTGCCCGAGGCAGCAATAGAGCCATTGAGTCAAGTCGGCTGGTGGACGATGTATTGAATCGGGACGCAATTTGAGTGATCCATCGTCATTAGGTGGCCCTGAATGTTACAATTCACTATCAGTTCTTCGTCCGATTCGAAAATCTTTGAGTCACAGCAGAACGGCCATAATGTGCCCGAGGGAGCAATAGACCCATGGAGACAAGTCTGCTGGAGGACGATGTATTGAATCGGGACGCAATTTGAGTGATCCATCGTCATTAGGTGGCACTGAACGTTACAATTCACTATCAGTTCTTCGTCCGATTCGAAAATCTTTGACCCACAGCAGAACGGCCATAAGGTGCCCGAGGCAGCAATAAACCCATGGAGACAAGTCGGCTGGAGGACGATGTATTGAATCGGGACGCAATTTGAGTGATCCATCGTCATTAGGTGTCCCTGAATGTTACAATTCACTATCAGTTCTTCGTCCGATTCGAAAATCTTTGAGTCACAGCAGAACGGCCATAATGTGCCCGAGGGAGCAATAGACCCATGGAGACAAGTCTGGTGGAGGACGATGTATTGAATCGGGACGCAATTTGAGTGATCCATCGTCTTTAGGTGGCCCTGAACGTTACAATTCACTATCAGTTCTTCGTCCGATTCGAAAATCTTTGACCCACAGCAGAAAGGCCATAAGGTCCCCGAGGCAGCAATAGACCCATGGAGACAAGTCTGCTGGAGGACGATGTGTTGAATCGGGACGCAATCCATCGTCATTAGGTGGCCCTGAACGTTCCAATTCACTATCAGTTTTTCGTCCGATTCGAAAATCTTTGACTCACAGCAGAACTGCCATAAGCTGCCCGAGGCAGCAATAGACCCTTGGAGACAAGTCGGCTGGAGGACGATGTATTGATTCGGGACGCAATTTGTGTGGTCCATCCTCATTAGGTGGCCCTGAATGTTACAATACACTATCAGTTTTTCGTCCGATTCGAAAATCTTTGACTCACAGCAGAACGGCCATAAGGCGCTCGAGGCAGCAATAGACCCATGGAGACAAGTCTGCTGTTGCACGAGGTATTGAAACGTGACGCAATTTGAGTGTTCCATCGTCATTAGTTGGTCCTGAACGTTACAATTCACTGTGCAGTTTTTCGTCCCATTCGATAATCTAGACTCACAGCAGAACGGCCATAAGGTGCCAGAGGCAGCAATAGAGCCATTGAGTCAAGTCGGCTGGAGGACGATGTATTGATTCGGGACGCAATTAGTGAGGTCCATCCTCATTAGGTCGCCCTGAATGTTACAATTCACTATCAGTTTTTCGTCCGATTCGAAAATCTTTGACTTACAGCAGAACGGCCATAAGGTGCCCGAGGCAGCAATAGACCCATGGAGACAAGCCTGCTGGAGGACGATGTATTGAATCGGGACGCAATTTGGGTGATCCTTCGTCATTAGGTGGCCCTGAACGTTACAATTCACTATCAGTTTTTCGTCCGATTCGAAAATCTTTGACTCACAGCAGAACGGCCATAAGGTGCCCGAGGCAGCAATAAACCCATGCCCGAGGCAGCAATAGACCCATGGAGACAAGTCTGCTGGAGCACGAGGTATTGAATCGGGACGCAATTTGAGTGTTCCATTGTCATTAGTTGGCCCTGAACGTTACAATTCACTATCAGTTTTTCGTCCGATTCGAAAATCTTTGAGTCACAGCAGAACGGCCATAAGGTGCCCGAGGCAGCAATAGACCCATGGAGACAAGTCTGCTGGAGGACGATGTATTGAATCGGGACGCAATTTGAGTGATCCATCGTCATTAGGTGGCCCTGAACGTTACAATTCACTATCAGTTTTTCGTCCCATTCGATAATCTAGCCTCACAGCAGAACGGCAATAAGGTGCCCGAGGCAGCAATAGACCCATGGAGACAAGTCGGCTGGAGGACGATGTATTGACTCGGGATGCAATTTGAGAGATCCATCGTCATTAGGTGGCCCTGAATGTTACAATTCACTATCTGTTTTTCGTCCGATTCGAAAATCTTTGACTCACAGCAGAACGGCCATAAGGTGCCCAAGGCAGCAATAGACCCATGGAGACAAGTCTGCTGGAAGACGATGTATTGAATCGGGACGCAATTTGAGTGATCCATCGTCATTAGGTGGCCCTGAACGTTACAACTCACTATCAGTTTTTCGTCCCATTCGATAATCTAGAATCACAGCAGAACGGCCATACGGTGCCCGAGGCAGCAATAGACCCATGGAGACAAGTCTGCTGGAGGACGATGTATTGAATCGGGACGCAATTTGAGTGATGCATCGTCATTAGGTGGCCCTGAACGTTACAATTCACTAACAGTTCTTCGTCCGATTCGAAAATCTTTGACCCACAGCAGAACGGCAATAAGGTGCCGAGGCAGCAATAGACCCATGGAGACAAGTCTGCTGGAGGACGATGTATTGAATCGGGACGCAATTTGAGTGATCCATCGTCATTAGGTTGCCCTGAATGTTACAATTCACTATCAGTTTTTCGTCCGATTGGAAAATCACACTCACAGCAGAACGGCCATAAGGTGCCCGAGGCAGCAATATACCCATGGAGACAAGTCGGCTGGAGGACGATGTATTGAATCGGGACGCAATTTGAGTGATCCATCGTCATTAGGTGGCCCTGAATGTTACAATTCACTATCAGTTTTTCGTCCGATTCGAAAATCTTTGAGTCACAGCAGAACGGCCATAAGGTGCCCGAGGCAGCAATAGACCCATGGAGACAAGTCTGCTGGAGGACGATGTATTGAATCGGGACGCAATTTGAGTGATCCATCGTCATTAGGTGGCCCTGAACGTTACAATTCACTATCAGTTTTTCGTCCCATTCGATAATCTAGCCTCACAGCAGAACGGCAATAAGGTGCCCGAGGCAGCAATAGAGCCATTGAGTCAAGTCGGCTGGTGGACGATGTATTGAATCGGGACGCAATTTGAGTGATCCATCGTCATTAGGTGGCCCTGAATGTTACAATTCACTATCAGTTCTTCGTCCGATTCGAAAATCTTTGAGTCACAGCAGAACGGCCATAATGTGCCCGAGGGAGCAATAGACCCATGGAGACAAGTCTGCTGGAGGACGATGTATTGAATCGGGACGCAATTTGAGTGATCCATCGTCATTAGGTGGCCCTGAACGTTACAATTCACTATCAGTTCTTCGTCCGATTCGAAAATCTTTGACCCACAGCAGAACGGCCATAAGGTGCCCGAGGCAGCAATAAACCCATGGAGACAAGTCGGCTGGAGGACGATGTATTGAATCGGGACGCAATTTGAGTGATCCATCGTCATTAGGTGGCCCTGAATGTTACAATTCACTATCAGTTCTTCGTCCGATTCGAAAATCTTTGAGTCACAGCAGAACGGCCATAATGTGCCCGAGGGAGCAATAGACCCATGGAGACAAGTCTGGTGGAGGACGATGTATTGAATCGGGACGCAATTTGAGTGATCCATCGTCTTTAGGTGGCCCTGAACGTTACAATTCACTATCAGTTCTTCGTCCGATTCGAAAATCTTTGACCCACAGCAGAAAGGCCATAAGGTCCCCGAGGCAGCAATAGACCCATGGAGACAAGTCTGCTGGAGGACGATGTGTTGAATCGGGACGCAATCCATCGTCATTAGGTGGCCCTGAACGTTCCAATTCACTATCAGTTTTTCGTCCGATTCGAAAATCTTTGACTTACAGCAGAACGGCCATAAGGTGCCCGAGGCAGCAATAGACCCATGGAGACAAGCCTGCTGGAGGACGATGTATTGAATCGGGACGCAATTTGGGTGATCCTTCGTCATTAGGTGGCCCTGAACGTTACAATTCACTATCAGTTTTTCGTCCGATTCGAAAATCTTTGACTCACAGCAGAACGGCCATAAGGTGCCCGAGGCAGCAATAAACCCATGCCCGAGGCAGCAATAGACCCATGGAGACAAGTCTGCTGGAGCACGAGGTATTGAATCGGGACGCAATTTGAGTGTTCCATTGTCATTAGTTGGCCCTGAACGTTACAATTCACTATCAGTTTTTCGTCCCATTCGATAATCTAGACTCACAGCAGAACAGCCATAAGGTGCCCGAGGCAGCAATAGAGCCATTGAGTCAAGTCGGCTGGAGGACGATGTTTTGATTCGGGACGCAATTTGTGTGGTCCATCCTCATTAGGTGGCCCTGAATGTTACAATTCACTATCAGTTTTTCGTCCGATTCGAAAATCTTTGAGTCACAGCAGAACGGCCATAAGGTGCCCGAGGCAGCAATAGACCCATGGAGACAAGTCTGCTGGAGGACGATGTATTGAATCGGGACGCAATTTGAGTGATCCATCGTCATTAGGTGGCCCTGAACGTTACAATTCACTATCAGTTTTTCGTCCCATTCGATAATCTAGCCTCACAGCAGAACGGCAATAAGGTGCCCGAGGCAGCAATAGACCCATGGAGACAAGTCGGCTGGAGGACGATGTATTGACTCGGGATGCAATTTGAGAGATCCATCGTCATTAGGTGGCCCTGAATGTTACAATTCACTATCTGTTTTTCGTCCGATTCGAAAATCTTTGACTCACAGCAGAACGGCCATAAGGTGCCCAAGGCAGCAATAGACCCATGGAGACAAGTCTGCTGGAAGACGATGTATTGAATCGGGACGCAATTTGAGTGATCCATCGTCATTAGGTGGCCCTGAACGTTACAACTCACTATCAGTTTTTCGTCCCATTCGATAATCTAGAATCACAGCAGAACGGCCATACGGTGCCCGAGGCAGCAATAGACCCATGGAGACAAGTCTGCTGGAGGACGATGTATTGAATCGGGTCGCAATTTGAGTGATGCATCGTCATTAGGTGGCCCTGAACGTTACAATTCACTAACAGTTCTTCGTCCGATTCGAAAATCTTTGACCCACAGCAGAACGGCAATAAGGTGCCGAGGCAGCAATAGACCCATGGAGACAAGTCTGCTGGAGGACGATGTATTGAATCGGGACGCAATTTGAGTGATCCATCGTCATTAGGTTGCCCTGAATGTTACAATTCACTATCAGTTTTTCGTCCGATTGGAAAATCACACTCACAGCAGAACGGCCATAAGGTGCCCGAGGCAGCAATATACCCATGGAGACAAGTCGGCTGGAGGACGATGTATTGAATCGGGACGCAATTTGAGTGATCCATCGTCATTAGGTGGCCCTGAATGTTACAATTCACTATCAGTTTTTCGTCCGATTCGAAAATCTTTGAGTCACAGCAGAACGGCCATAAGGTGCCCGAGGCAGCAATAGACCCATGGAGACAAGTCTGCTGGAGGACGATGTATTGAATCGGGACGCAATTTGAGTGATCCATCGTCATTAGGTGGCCCTGAACGTTACAATTCACTATCAGTTTTTCGTCCCATTCGATAATCTAGCCTCACAGCAGAACGGCAATAAGGTGCCCGAGGCAGCAATAGAGCCATTGAGTCAAGTCGGCTGGTGGACGATGTATTGAATCGGGACGCAATTTGAGTGATCCATCGTCATTAGGTGGCCCTGAATGTTACAATTCACTATCAGTTCTTCGTCCGATTCGAAAATCTTTGAGTCACAGCAGAACGGCCATAATGTGCCCGAGGGAGCAATAGACCCATGGAGACAAGTCTGCTGGAGGACGATGTATTGAATCGGGACGCAATTTGAGTGATCCATCGTCATTAGGTGGCCCTGAACGTTACAATTCACTATCAGTTCTTCGTCCGATTCGAAAATCTTTGACCCACAGCAGAACGGCCATAAGGTGCCCGAGGCAGCAATAAACCCATGGAGACAAGTCGGCTGGAGGACGATGTATTGAATCGGGACGCAATTTGAGTGATCCATCGTCATTAGGTGGCCCTGAATGTTACAATTCACTATCAGTTCTTCGTCCGATTCGAAAATCTTTGAGTCACAGCAGAACGGCCATAATGTGCCCGAGGGAGCAATAGACCCATGGAGACAAGTCTGGTGGAGGACGATGTATTGAATCGGGACGCAATTTGAGTGATCCATCGTCTTTAGGTGGCCCTGAACGTTACAATTCACTATCAGTTCTTCGTCCGATTCGAAAATCTTTGACCCACAGCAGAAAGGCCATAAGGTCCCCGAGGCAGCAATAGACCCATGGAGACAAGTCTGCTGGAGGACGATGTGTTGAATCGGGACGCAATCCATCGTCATTAGGTGGCCCTGAACGTTCCAATTCACTATCAGTTTTTCGTCCGATTCGAAAATCTTTGAGTCACAGCAGAACGGCCATAAGGTGCCCGAGGCAGCAATAGACCCATGGAGACAAGTCGGCTGGAGGACGATGTATTGATTCGGGACGCAATTTGTGTGGTCCATCCTCATTAGGTGGCCCTGAATGTTACAATACACTATCAGTTTTTCGTCCGATTCGAAAATCTTTGACTCACAGCAGAACGGCCATAAGGCGCCCGAGGCAGCAATAGACCCATGGAGACAAGTCTGCTGTTGCACGAGGTATTGAAACGTGACGCAATTTGAGTGTTCCATCGTCATTAGTTGGTCCTGAACGTTACAATTCACTGTGCAGTTTTTCGTCCCATTCGATAATCTAGACTCACAGCAGAACGGCCATAAGGTGCCAGAGGCAGCAATAGAGCCATTGAGTCAAGTCGGCTGGAGGACGATGTATTGATTCGGGACGCAATTAGTGAGGTCCATCCTCATTAGGTCGCCCTGAATGTTACAATTCACTATCAGTTTTTCGTCCGATTCGAAAATCTTTGACTTACAGCAGAACGGCCATAAGGTGCCCGAGGCAGCAATAGACCCATGGAGACAAGCCTGCTGGAGGACGATGTATTGAATCGGGACGCAATTTGGGTGATCCTTCGTCATTAGGTGGCCCTGAACGTTACAATTCACTATCAGTTTTTCGTCCGATTCGAAAATCTTTGACTCACAGCAGAACGGCCATAAGCTGCCCGAGGCAGCAATAGACCCTTGGAGACAAGTCGGCTGGAGGACGATGTATTGAATCGGGACGCAATTTGAGTGATCCATCGTCATTAGGTGGCCCTGAATGTTACAATTCAATATCAGTTTTTCGTCAGATTCGAAAATCTTTGAGTCACAGCAGAACGGCCATAAGGTGCCCGAGGGAGCAATAGACCCATGGAGACAAGTCTGCTGCAGGACGATGTATTGAATCGGGACGCAATTTGAGTGAACCATCGTCATTAGGTGGCCCTGAACGTTACAATTCACTATCAGTTCTTCGTCCGATTCGAAAATCTTTGACCCACAGCAGAACGGCCATAAGGTGCCCGAGGCAGCAATAAACCCATGCCCGAGGCAGCAATAGACCCATGGAGACAAGTCTGCTGGAGCACGAGGTATTGAATCGGGACGCAATTTGAGTGTTCCATTGTCATTAGTTGGCCCTGAACGTTACAATTCACTATCAGTTTTTCGTCCCATTCGATAATCTAGACTCACAGCAGAACAGCCATAAGGTGCCCGAGGCAGCAATAGAGCCATTGAGTCAAGTCGGCTGGAGGACGATGTTTTGATTCGGGACGCAATTTGTGTGGTCCATCCTCATTAGGTGGCCCTGAATGTTACAATTCACTATCACTTTTTCGTCCGATTCGAAAATCTTTGACTCACAGCAGAACGGCCATAAGGTGACCGAGGCAGCAATAGACCCATGGAGACAAGCCTGCTGGAGGACGATATATTGAATCGAGACGCAATTTGAGTGATCCTTCGTCATTAGGTGGCCCTGAACGTTACAATTCACTATCAGTTTTTCGTCCGATTCGAAAATCTTTGACTCACAGCAGAACGGCCATAAGGTGCCCGAGGCAGCAATAGACCCATGGAGACAAGTCGGCTGGAGGACGATGTATTGAATCGGGACGCAATTTGAGAGATCCATCGTCATTAGGTGGCCCTGAATGTTACAATTCACTATCTGTTTTTCGTCCGATTCGAAAATCTTTGACTCACAGCAGAACGGCCATAAGGTGCCCAAGGCAGCAATAGACCCATGGAGACAAGTCTGCTGGAAGACGATGTATTGAATCGGGACGCAATTTGAGTGATCCATCGTCATTAGGTGGCCCTGAACGTTACAACTCACTATCAGTTTTTCGTCCCATTCGATAATCTAGAATCACAGCAGAACGGCCATACGGTGCCCGAGGCAGCAATAGACCCATGGAGACAAGTCTGCTGGAGGACGATGTATTGAATCGGGACGCAATTTGAGTGATGCATCGTCATTAGGTGGCCCTGAACGTTACAATTCACTAACAGTTCTTCGTCCGATTCGAAAATCTTTGACCCACAGCAGAACGGCAATAAGGTGCCGAGGCAGCAATAGACCCATGGAGACAAGTCTGCTGGAGGACGATGTATTGAATCGGGACGCAATTTGAGTGATCCATCGTCATTAGGTTGCCCTGAATGTTACAATTCACTATCAGTTTTTCGTCCGATTGGAAAATCACACTCACAGCAGAACGGACATAAGGTGCCCGAGGCAGCAATATACCCATGGAGACAAGTCGGCTGAAGGACGATGTATTGAATCGGGACGCAATTTGAGTGATCCATCGTCATTAGGTGGCCCTGAATGTTACAATTCACTATCAGTTTTTCGTCCGATTCGAAAATCTTTGAGTCACAGCAGAACGGCCATAAGGTGCCCGAGGCAGCAATAGACCCATGGAGACAAGTCTGCTGGAGGACGATGTATTGAATCGGGACGCAATTTGAGTGATCCATCGTCATTAGGTGGCCCTGAACGTTACAATTCACTATCAGTTCTTCGTCCGATTCGAAAATCTTTGACCCACAGCAGAAAGGCCATAAGGTGCCCGAGGCGGCAATAGACCCATGGAGACAAGTCTGCTGGAGGACGATGTGTTGAATCGGGACGCAATTTGAGTGATCCATCGTCATTAGGTGGCCCTGAACGTTCCAATTCACTATCAGTTTTTCGTCCTATTCGATAATCTAGACTCACAGCAGAACGGCCATAAGGTGCCCGAGGCAGCAATAGAGCCATTGAGTCAAGTCGGCTGGAGGACGATGTATTGAATCGGGACGCAATTTGTGTGGTCCATCCTCATTAGGTGGCCCTGAATGTTACAATACACTATCAGTTTTTCGTCCGATTCGAAAATCTTTGACTCACAGCAGAACGGCCATATGGCGCCCGAGGCAGCAATAGACCCATGGAGACAAGTCTGCTGTTGCACGAGGTATTGAATCGGGACGCAATTTGAGTGTTCCATCGTCATTAGTTGGTCCTGAACGTTACAATTCACTGTGCAGTTTTTCGTCCCATTCGATAATCTAGACTCACAGCAGAACGGCCATAAGGTGCCCGAGGCAGCAATAGAGCCATTGAGTCAAGTCGGCTGGAGGACGATGTATTGATTCGGGACGCAATTTGTGAGGTCCATCCTCATTAGGTCGCCCTGAATGTTACAATTCAATATCAGTTTTTCGTCCGATTCGAAAATCTTTGACTTACAGCAGAACGGCCATAAGGTGCCCGAGGCAGCAATAGACCCATGGAGACAAGCCTGCTGGAGGACGATGTATTGAATCGGGACGCAATTTGGGTGATCCTTCGTCATTAGGTGGCCCTGAACGTTACAATTCACTATCAGTTTTTCGTCCGATTCGAAAATCTTTGACTCACAGCAGAACGGCCATAAGCTGCCCGAGGCAGCAATAGACCCTTGGAGACAAGTCGGCTGGAGGACGATGTATTGAATCGGGACGCAATTTGAGTGATCCATCCTCATTAGGTGGCCCTGAATGTTACAGTTCACTATTAGTTTTTCGTGCGATTGGAAAATCACACTCACAGCAGAACGGCCATAAGGTGCCCGAGGCAGCAATATACCCATGGATACAAGTCGGCTGGAGGACGATGTATTGAATCGGGACGCAATCTGAGTGATCCATCGTCATTAGGTGGCCCTGAATGTTACAATTCACTATCGGTTTTTCGTCCGATCGAAAATCTTTGACTCACAGCAGAACGGCCATAGGGTGCCCGAGGCAGCAATAGACCCATGGAGACAAGTCTGCTGGAGGACGATGTATTGAATCGGGACGCAATTTGAGTGATCCATCGTCATTAGGTGGCCCTGAACGTTACAATTCACTATCAGTTTTTCGTCCCATTCGATAATCTAGACTCACAGCAGAACGGCCATAAGATGCCCGAGGCAGCAATAGACCCATGGAGACAAGTCTGCTGGAGCACGAGGTATTGAATCGGGACGCAATTTGAGTGATCCATCGTCATTAGGTGGCCCTGAATGTTACAATTCAATATCAGTTTTTCGTCAGATTCGAAAATCTTTGAGTCACAGCAGAACGGCCATAAGGTGCCCGAGGGAGCAATAGACCTATGAAGACAAGTCTGCTGGAGGACGATGTATTGAATCGGGACGCAATTTGAGTGATCCATCGTCATTAGGTGGCCCTGAATGTTACAATTCAATATCAGTTTTTCGTCAGATTCGAAAATCTTTGAGTCACAGCAGAACGACCATAAGGTGCCCGAGGGAGCAATAGACCCATGGAGACAAGTCTGCTGCAGGACGATGTATTGAATCGGGACGCAATTTGAGTGAACCATCGTCATTAGGTGGCCCTGAACGTTACAATTCACTATCAGTTCTTCGTCCGATTCGAAAATCTTTGACCCACAGCAGAACGGCCATAAGGTGCCCGAGGCAGCAATAAACCCATGCCCGAGGCAGCAATAGACCCATGGAGACAAGTCTGCTGGAGCACGAGGTATTGAATCGGGACGCAATTTGAGTGTTCCATTGTCATTAGTTGGCCCTGAACGTTACAATTCACTATCGGTTTTTCGTCCCATTCGATAATCTAGACTCACAGCAGAACAGCCATAAGGTGCCCGAGGCAGCAATAGAGCCATTGAGTCAAGTCGGCTGGAGGACGATGTTTTGATTCGGGACGCAATTTGTGTGGTCCATCCTCATTAGGTGGCCCTGAATGTTACAATTCACTAACACTTTTTCGTCCGATTCGAAAATCTTTGACTCACAGCAGAACGGCCATAAGGTGACCGAGGCAGCAATAGACCCATGGAGACAAGCCTGCTGGAGGACGATGTATTGAATCGAGACGCAATTTGAGTGATCCTTCGTCATTAGGTGGCCCTGAACGTTACAATTCACTATCAGTTTTTCGTCCGATTCGAAAATCTTTGACTCACAGCAGAACGGCCATAAGGTGCCCGAGGCAGCAATAGACCCATGGAGACAAGTCGGCTGGAGGACGATGTATTGAATCGGGACGCAATTTGAGAGATCCATCGTCATTAGGTGGCCCTGAATGTTACAATTCACTATCTGTTTTTCGTCCGATTCGAAAATCTTTGACTCACAGCAGAACGGCCATAAGGTGCCCAAGGCAGCAATAGACCCATGGAGACAAGTCTGCTGGAAGACGATGTATTGAATCGGGACGCAATTTGAGTGATCCATCGTCATTAGGTGGCCCTGAACGTTACAACTCACTATCAGTTTTTCGTCCCATTCGATAATCTAGAATCACAGCAGAACGGCCATACGGTGCCCGAGGCAGCAATAGACCCATGGAGACAAGTCTGCTGGAGGACGATGTATTGAATCGGGACGCAATTTGAGTGATGCATCGTCATTAGGTGGCCCTGAACGTTACAATTCACTAACAGTTCTTCGTCCGATTCGAAAATCTTTGACCCACAGCAGAACGGCAATAAGGTGCCGAGGCAGCAATAGACCCATGGAGACAAGTCTGCTGGAGGACGATGTATTGAATCGGGACGCAATTTGAGTGATCCATCGTCATTAGGTTGCCCTGAATGTTACAATTCACTATCAGTTTTTCGTCCGATTGGAAAATCACACTCACAGCAGAACGGCCATAAGGTGCCCGAGGCAGCAATATACCCATGGAGACAAGTCGGCTGGAGGACGATGTATTGAATCGGGACGCAATTTGAGTGATCCATCGTCATTAGGTGGCCCTGAATGTTACAATTCACTATCAGTTTTTCGTCCGATTCGAAAATCTTTGAGTCACAGCAGAACGGCCATAAGGTGCCCGAGGCAGCAATAGACCCATGGAGACAAGTCTGCTGGAGGACGATGTATTGAATCGGGACGCAATTTGAGTGATCCATCGTCATTAGGTGGCCCTGAACGTTACAATTCACTATCAGTTTTTCGTCCCATTCGATAATCTAGACTCACAGCAGAACGGCAATAAGGTGCCCGAGGCAGCAATAGAGCCATTGAGTCAAGTCGGCTGGAGGACGATGTATTGAATCGGGACGCAATTTGAGTGATCCATCGTCATTAGGTGGCCCTGAATGTTACAATTCACTATCAGTTCTTCGTCCGATTCGAAAATCTTTGAGTCACAGCAGAACGGCCATAATGTGCCCGAGGGAGCAATAGACCCATGGAGACAAGTCTGCTGGAGGACGATGTATTGAATCGGGACGCAATTTGAGTGATCCATCGTCATTAGGTGGCCCTGAACGTTACAATTCACTATCAGTTCTTCGTCCGATTCGAAAATCTTTGACCCACAGCAGAACGGCCATAAGGTGCCCGAGGCAGCAATGAACCCAAGCCCGAGGCAGCAATAGACCCATGGAGACAAGTCTGCTGGAGCACGAGGTATTGAATCGGGACGCAATTTGAGTGTTCCATTGTCATTAGTTGGCCCTGAACGTTACAATTCACTATCAGTTTTTCGTCCCATTCGATAATCTAGACTCACAGCAGAACAGCCATAAGGTGCCCGAGGCAGCAATAGAGCCATTGAGTCAAGTCGGCTGGAGGACGATGTTTTGATTCGGGACGCAATTTGTGTGGTCCATCCTCATTAGGTGGCCCTGATTGTTACAATTCACTATCACTTTTTCGTCCGATTAGAAAATCTTTGACTCACAGCAGATTGGGCCATAAGGTGACCGAGGCAGCAATAGACCCATGGAGACAAGCCTGCTGGAGGACGATGTATTGAATCGAGACGCAATTTGAGTGATCCTTCGTCATTAGGTGGCCCTGAACGTTACAATTCACTATCAGTTTTTCGTCCGATTCGAAAATCTTTGACTCACAGCAGAACGGCCATAAGGTGCCGAGGCAGCAATAGACCCATGGAGACAAGTCTGCTGGAGGACGATGTATTGAATCGGGACGCAATTTGAGTGATCCATCGTCATTAGGTTGCCCTGAATGTTACAATTCACTATCAGTTTTTCGTCCGATTGGAAAATCACACTCACAGCAGAACGGCCATAAGGTGCCCGAGGCAGCAATATACCCATGGAGACAAGTCGGCTGGAGGACGATGTATTGAATCGGGACGCAATTTGAGTGATCCATCGTCATTAGGTGGCCCTGAATGTTACAATTCACTATCAGTTTTTCGTCCGATTCGAAAATCTTTGAGTCACAGCAGAACGGCCATAAGGTGCCCGAGGCAGCAATAGACCATTGGAGACAAGTTTGCTGGAGGACGATGTATTGAATCGGGACGCAATTTGAGTGATCCATCGTCATTAGGTGGCCCTGAACGTTACAATTCACTATCAGTTTTTCGTCCCATTCGATAATCTAGCCTCACAGCAGAACGGCAATAAGGTGCCCGAGGCAGCAAAAGAGCCATTGAGTCAAGTCGGCTGGAGGACGATGTATTGAATCGGGACGCAATTTGAGTGATCCATCGTCATTAGGTGGCCCTGAATGTTACAATTCACTATCAGTTCTTCGTCTGATTCGAAAATCTTTGAGTCACAGCAGAACGGCCATAAGGTGCCCGAGGCAGCAATAGACCCATGGAGACAAGCCTGCTGGAGGACAATGTATTGAATCGAGACGCAATTTGAGTGATCCTTCGTCATTAGGTGGCCCTGAACGTTACAAATCACTATCAGTTTTTCGTCCGATTCGAAAATCTTTGACTCACAGCAGAACGGCCATAAGGTGCCCAAGGCAGCAATAGACCCATGGAGACAAGTCTGCTGGAAGACGATGTATTGAATCGGGACGCAATTTGAGTGATCCATCGTCATTAGGTGGCCCTGAACGTTACAACTCACTATCAGTTTTTCGTCCCATTCGATAATCTAGAATCACAGCAGAACGGCCATACGGTGCCCGAGGCAGCAATAGACCCATGGAGACAAGTCTGCTGGAGGACGATGTATTGAATCGGGACGCAATTTGAGTGATGCATCGTCATTAGGTGGCCCTGAACGTTACAATTCACTAACAGTTCTTCGTCCGATTCGAAAATCTTTGACCCACAGCAGAACGGCAATAAGGTGCCGAGGCAGCAATAGACCCATGGAGACAAGTCTGCTGGAGGACGATGTATTGAATCGGGACGCAATTTGAGTGATCCATCGTCATTAGGTTGCCCTGAATGTTACAATTCACTATCAGTTTTTCGTCCGATTGGAAAATCACACTCACAGCAGAACGGCCATAAGGTGCCCGAGGCAGCAATATACCCATGGAGACAAGTCGGCTGGAGGACGATGTATTGAATCGGGACGCAATTTGAGTGATCCATCGTCATTAGGTGGCCCTGAATGTTACAATTCACTATCAGTTTTTCGTCCGATTCGAAAATCTTTGAGTCACAGCAGAACGGCCATAAGGTGCCCGAGGCAGCAATAGACCCATGGAGACAAGTCTGCTGGAGGACGATGTATTGAATCGGGACGCAATTTGAGTGATCCATCGTCATTAGGTTGCCCTGAATGTTACAATTCACTATCAGTTTTTCGTCGCATTCGATAATCTAGCCTCACAGCAGAACGGCAATAAGGTGCCCGAGGCAGCAATAGAGCCATTGAGTCAAGTCGGCTGGAGGACGATGTATTGAATCGGGACGCAATTTGAGTGATCCATCGTCATTAGGTGGCCCTGAATGTTACAATTCACTATCAGTTCTTCGTCCGATTCGAAAATCTTGAATCACAGCAGAACGGCCATAATGTGCCCGAGGGAGCAATAGACCCATGGAGACAAGTCTGCTGGAGGACGATGTATTGAATCGGGACGCAATTTGAGTGATCCATCGTCATTAGGTGGCCCTGAACGTTACAATTCACTATCAGTTCTTCGTCCGATTCGAAAATCTTTGACCCACAGCAGAACGGCCATAAGGTGCCCGAGGCAGCAATAAACCCATGGAGACAAGTCGGCTGGAGGACGATGTATTGAATCGGGACGCAATTTGAGTGATCCATCGTCATTAGGTGGCACTGAATGTTACAATTCACTATCAGTTCTTCGTCCGATTCGAAAATCTTTGAGTCACAGCAGAACGGCCATAATGTGCCCGAGGGAGCAATAGACCCATGGAGACAAGTCTGGTGGAGGACGATGTATTGAATCGGGACGCAATTTGAGTGATCCATCGTCTTTAGGTGGCCCTGAACGTTACAATTCACTATCAGTTCTTCGTCCGATTCGAAAATCTTTGACCCACAGCAGAAAGGCCATAAGGTGCCCGAGGCAGCAATAGACCCATGGAGACAAGTCTGCTGGAGGACGATGTGTTGAATCGGGACGCAATTTGAGTGATCCATCGTCATTAGGTGGCCCTGAACGTTCCAATTCACTATCAGTTTTTCGTCCTATTCGATAATCTAGACTCACAGCAGAACGGCCATAAGGTGCCCGAGGCAGCAATAGAGCCATTGAGTCAAGTCGGCTGGAGGACGATGTATTGATTCGGGACGCAATTTGTGTGGTCCATCCTCATTAGGTGGCCCTGAATGTTACAATACACTATCAGTTTTTCGTCCGATTCGAAAATCTTTGACTCACAGCAGAACGGCCATAAGGCGCCCGAGGCAGCAATAGACCCATGGAGACAAGTCTGCTGTTGCACGAGGTATTGAATCGGGACGCAATTTGAGTGTTCCATCGTCATTAGTTGGTCCTGAACGTTACAATTCACTGTGCAGTTTTTCGTCCCATTCGATAATCTAGACTCACAGCAGAACGGCCATAAGGTGCCCGAGGCAGCAATAGAGCCATTGAGTCAAGTCGGCTGGAGGACGATGTATTGATTCGGGACGCAATTTGTGAGGTCCATCCTCATTAGGTCGCCCTGAATGTTACATTTCACTATCAGTTTTTCGTCCGATTCGAAAATCTTTGACTTACAGCAGAACGGCCATAAGGTGCCCGAGGCAGCAATAGACCCATGGAGACAAGCCTGCTGGAGGACGATGTATTGAATCGGGACGCAATTTGGGTGATCCTGCGTCATTAGGTGGCCCTGAACGTTACAATTCACTATCAGTTTTTCGTCCGATTCGAAAATCTTTGACTCACAGCAGAACGGCCATAAGCTGCCCGAGGCAGCAATAGACCCTTGGAGACAAGTCGGCTGGAGGACGATGTATTGAATCGGGACGCAATTTGAGTGATCCATCCTCATTAGGTGGCCCTGAAAGTTACAATTCACTATCAGTTTTTTGTCCGATTCGAAAATCTTTGACTCACAGCAGAACGGCCATAATGTGCCCGAGGCAGCAATAGACCCATGGAGACAAGTCGGCTGGAGGACGATGTATTGAATCGGGACGCAATTTGAGAGATCCATCGTCATTAGGTGGCCCTGAACGTTACAATTCACTATCAGTTTTTCGTCCCATTCAATAATCTAGAATCACAGCAGAACGGCCATAATGTGAACGAGGCAGCAATAGACCCATGGAGTCAAGTCTGCTGGAGGACGATGTATTGAATCGGGACGCAATTTGGGTGATCCTGCGTCATTAGGTGGCCCTGAACGTTACAATTCACTAACTGTTCTTCGTCCGATTCGAAAATATTTGACCCACAGCAGAACGGCAATAAGGTGCCGAGGCAGCAATAGACCCATGGAGACAAGTCTGCTGGAGGACGATGTATTGAATCGGGACGCAATTTGAGTGATCCATCGTCATTAGGTTGCCCTGAATGTTACAATTCACTATCAGTTTTTCGTCCGATTGGAAAATCACACTCACAGCAGAACGGCCATAAGGTGCCCGTGGCAGCAGCATACCCATGGAGACAAGTCGGCTGGAGGACGATGTATTGAATCGGGACGCAATTTGAGTGATCCATCGTCATTAGGTGGCCCTGAATGTTACAATTCACTATCAGTTTTTCGTCCGATTCGAAAATCTTTGAGTCACAGCAGAACGGCCATAAGGTGCCCGAGGCAGCTATAGACCCATGGAGACAATTCTGCTGGAGAACGATGTATTGAATCGGGACGCAATTTGAGTGATCCATCGTCATTAGGTGGCCCTGAACGTTACAATTCACTATCAGTTTTTCGTCCCATTCGATAATCTAAACTCACAGCAGAACGGCCTTAAGGTGCCCGAGGCAGCAATAGAGCTATTGAGTTAAGTCGGCTGGAGGACGATGTATTGATTCGGGACACAATTTGTGTGGTCCATCCTCATTAGGTGGCCCTGAATGTTACAATTCACTATCAGTTTTTCGTCCGATTCGAAAATCTTTGACTCACAGCGGAACGGCCATGAGGTGCCCGAGGCAGCAATAGACCCATGGAGACAAGCCTGCTGGAGGACGATGTATTGAATCGGGACGCAATTTGAGTGATCCTTCGTCATTAGGTGGCCCTGAACGTTACAATTGACTGTCAGTTTTTCGTCCGATTCAAAAATCTTTGACTCACAGCAGAACGGCCATAAGCTGCCCGAGGCAGCAATAGACCCATGGAGACAAGTCGGCTAGAGGACGATGTATTGAATCGGGTCGCAATTTGAGTGATCCATCGTCATTTGGTGGCCCTGAATGTTACAATTCACTATCAGTTTTTCGTCAGATTCGAAAATCTTTGAGTCACAGCAGAACGGCCATAAGGTGCCCGAGGGAGCAATAGACCCATGGAGACAAGTCTGCTGGAGGACGATGTATTGAATCGGGACGCAATTTAAGTGATCCATCGTCATTAGGTGGCCCTGAACGTTACAATTCACTATCAGTTCTTCGTCCGATTCGAAAACCTTTGACCCACAGCAGAACGGCAATAAGGTGCCGAGGCAGCAATAGACCCATGGAGACATGTCTGCTGGAGGACGATGTACTCATTCGGGACGCAATTTGTGTGGTCCATCCTCATTAGGTGGCCCTGAATGTTACAATGCACTATCAGTTTTTCGTCCGATTCGAAAATCTTTGACTTACAGCAGAACGGCCATAAGGTGCCCGAGGCAGCAATAGACCCATGGAGACAAGCCTGCTGGAGGACGATGTATTGAATCGGGACGCAATTTGGGTGATCCTTCGTCATTAGGTGGCCCTGAACGTTACAATTCACTATCAGTTTTTCGTCCGATTCGAAAATCTTTGACTCACAGCAGAACGGCCATAAGCTGCCCGAGGCAGCAATAGACCCTTGGAGACAAGTCGGCTGGAGGACGATGTATTGAATCGGGACGCAATTTGAGTGATCCATCGTCATTAGGTGGCCCTGAAAGTTACAATTCACTATCAGTTTTTTGTCCGATTCGAAAATCTTTGACTCACAGCAGAACGGCCATAATGTGCCCGAGGCAGCAGTAGACCCATGGAGACAAGTCGGCTGGAGGACGATGTATTGAATCGGGACGCAATTTGAGAGATCCATCGTCATTAGGTGGCCCTGAACGTTACAATTCACTATCAGTTTTTCGTCCCATTCAATAATCTAGAATAACAGCAGAACGGCCATAAGGTGAACGAGGCAGCAATAGACCCATGGAGTCAAGTCTGCTGGAGGACGATGTATTGAATCGGGACGCAATTTGAGTGATGCATCGTCATTAGGTGGCCCTGAACGTTACAATTCACTAACTGTTCTTCGTCCGATTCGAAAATATTTGACCCACAGCAGAACGGCAATAAGGTGCCGAGGCAGCAATAGACCCATGGAGACAAGTCTGCTGGAGGACGATGTATTGAATCGGGACGCAATTTGAGTGATCCATCGTCATTAGGTTGCCCTGAATCTTACAATTCACTATCAGTTTTTCGTCCGATTGGAAAATCACACTCACAGCAGAACGGCCATAAGGTGCCCGAGGCAGCAGCATACCCATGGAGACAAGTCGGCTGGAGGACGATGTATTGAATCGGGACGCAATTTGAGTGATCCATCGTCATTAGGTGGCCCTGAATGTTACAATTCACTATCGGTTTTTCGTCCGATTCGAAAATCTTTGACTCACATCAGAACGGCCATAGGGTGCCCGATGCAGCAATACACCCATGGAGACAAGTCTGCTGGAGGACGATGTATTGAATCGGGACGCAATTTGAGTGATCCATCGTCATTAGGTGGCCGTGAACGTTACAATTCACTATCAGTATTTCGTCCTATTCGATAATATAGACTCACAGCAGAACGGCCATAAAGTGCCCGAGGCAGCAATAGAGCCATTGAGCTAAGTCGGCTGGAGGACGATGTATTAAATCGGGACGCAATTTGAGTGATCCATCGTCATTAGGTGGCCCTGAATGTTACAATTCACTATCAGTTTTTCGTCCGATTCGATAATCTTTGAGTCACAGCAGAACGGCCATAAGGTGCCCGAGGCAGCAATAGACCCATGGAGACAATTCTGCTGGAGGACGATGTATTGAATCGGGACGCAATTTGAGTGATCCATCGTCATTAGGTGGCCCTGAACGTTACAATTCACTATCAGTTTTTCGTCCCATTCGATAATCTAAACTCACAGCAGAACGGCCATAAGGTGCCCGAGGCAGCAATAGAGCTATTGAATTAAGTCGGCTGGAGGACGATGTATTGATTCGGGACACAATTTGTGTGGTCCATCCTCATAAGGTGGCCCTGAATGTTACAATTCACTATCAGTTTTTCGTCCGATTCGAAAATCTTTGACTCACAGCAGAACGGCCATGAAGTGCCCGAGGCAGCAATAGACCCATGGAGACAAGCCTGCTGGAGGACGATGTATTGAATCGGGACGCAATTTGAGTGATCCTTCGTCATTAGGTGGCCCTGAACGTTACAATTCACTGTCAGTTTTTCGTCCGATTCGAAAATCTTTGACTCACAGCAGAACGGCCATAAGCTGCCCGAGGCAGCAATAGACCCATGGAGACAAGTCGGCTAGAGGACGATGTATTGAATCGGGACGCAATTTGAGTGATCCATCGTCATTTGGTGGCCCTGAATGTTACAATTCACTATCAGTTTTTCGTCAGATTCGAAAATCTTTGAGTCACAGCAGAACGGCCATAAGGTGCCCGAGGGAGCAGTAGACCCATGGAGACAAGTCTGCTGGAGGACGATGTATTGAATCGGGACGCAATTTAAGTCATCCATCGTCATTAGGTGGCCCTGAACGTTACAATTCACTATCAGTTCTTCGTCCGATTCGAAAATCTTTGACCCACAGCAGAACGGCAATAAGGTGCCGAGGCAGCAATAGACCCATGGAGACAAGTCTGCTGGAGGACGATGTATTGATTCGGGACGCAATTTGTGTGGTCCATCCTCATTAGGTGGCCCTGAATGTTACAATTCACTATCAGTTTTTCGTCCGATTCGAAAATCTTTGACTCACAGCAGAACGGCCATGAGGTGCCCGAGGCAGCAATAGACCCATGGAGAGAAGCCTGCTGGAGGACGATGTATTGAATCGGGACGCAATTTGAGTGATCCATCGTCATTAGGTGGCCCTGAATGTTACAATTCACTATCAGTTTTTCGTCCCATTCGATAATCTAGAATCACAGCAGAACGGCCATAAGGTGCCCGAGGCAGCAATAGACCCATGGAGACAAGTTTGCTGGAGGACGATGTATTGAATCGGGACGCAATTTGAGTGATACATCGTCATTAGGTGGCCCTGAACGTTACAATTCACTAACAGTTCTTCGTCCGATTCGAAAATCTTTGACCCACAGCAGAACGGCAATAAGGTGCCGAGGCAGCAATAGACCCATGGAGACAAGTCTGCTGGAGGACGATGTATTGAATCGGGACGCAATTTGAGTGATCCATCGTCATTAGGTTGCCCTGAATGATACTATTCACTATCAGTTTTTCGTCCGATTGGAAAATCACACTCAAATCAGAACGGCCATAAGGTGCCCGAGGCAGCAATATACCCATGGAGACAAGTCGGCTGGAGGACGATGTATTGAATCGGGACGCAATTTGAGTGATCCATCGTCATTAGGTGGCCCTGAATGTTACAATTCACTATCGGTTTTTCGTCCGATTCGAAAATCTTTGACTCACATCAGAACGGCCATAGGGTGCCCGATGCAGTAATACACCCATGGAGACAAGTCTGCTGGAGGACGATGTATTGAATCGGGACGCAATTTGAGTGATCCATCGTCATTAGGTGGCCGTGAACGTTACAATTCACTATCAGTATTTCGTCCTATTCGATAATATAGACTCACAGCAGAACGGCCATAAAGTGCCCGAGGCAGCAATAGAGCCATTGAGCTAAGTCGGCTGGAGGACGATGTATTAAATCGGGACGCAATTTGAGTGATCCATCGTCATTAGGTGGCCCTGAATGTTACAATTCACTATCAGTTTTTCGTCCGATTCGATAATCTTTGAGTCACAGCAGAACGGCCATAAGGTGCCCGAGGCAGCAATAGACACATGGAGACAAGTCTGCTGGAGGACGATGTATTGAATCGGGACGCAATTTGAGTGATCCATCGTCATTAGGTGGCCCTGAACGTTACAATTCACTATCAGTTTTTCGTCCCATTCGATAATCTAGACTCACAGCAGAACGACCATAACGTGCCCGAGGCAGCAATAGAGCCATTGAGACAAGTCGGCTGGAGGACGATGTATTGAATCGGGACGCAATTTGAATGATCCATCGTCATTAGGTGGCCCTGAATGTTACAATTCACTATCAGTTTTTCGTCAGATTCGAAAATCTTTGAGTCACAGCAGAACGGCCATAAGGTGCCCGAGGGAGCAATAGACCCATGGTGACAAGTCTGCTGGAGGACGATGTATTGAATCGGGACGCAATTTGAGTGATCCATCGTCATTAGGTGGCCCTGAACGTTACAATTCACTATCAGTTCTTCGTCCGATTCGGAAATCTTTGACCCACAGCAGAACGGCAATAAGGTGCCGAGGCAGCAATAGACCCATGGAGACAAGTCTGCTGGAGGACAATGTATTGAATCGGGACGCAATTTGAGTGATCCATCGTCATTAGGTGGCCATGAATGTTACAATTCACTATCTGTTTTTCGTCCTATTCGATAATCTAGACTCACAGCAGAACGGCCATAAGGTGCCCGAGGCAGCAATAGAGCCATTGAGTCAAGTCGGCTGGAGGACGATGTATTGATTCGGGACGCAATTTGTGTGGTCAATCCTCATTAGGTGGCCCTGAATGTTACAATTCACTATCAGTTTTTCGTCCGATTCGAAAATCTTTGACTCACAGCAGAACGGCCATAACGTGCCCGAGGCAGCAATAGACCCATGGAGACAAGTCGGCTGGAGGACGATGTATTGAATCGGGACGCAATTTGAGTGATCCATCGTCATTAGGTGGCCCTGAAAGTTACAATTCACTATCAGTTTTTTGTCCGATTCGAAAATCTTTGACTCACAGCAGAACGGCCATAATGTGCCCGAGGCAGCAATAGACCCATGGAGACAAGTCTGCTGGAAGACGATGTATTGAATCGGGACGCAATTTGAGTGATCCATCGTCATTAGTTGGCCCTGAAAGTTACAATTCACTATCAGTTTTTCGTCCCATTCGATAATCTAGACTCACAGCAGAACGGCCATAAGGTGCCCGAGGCAGCAATAGAGCCATTGAGTCAAGTCGGCTGGAGGACGATGTATTGATTCGGGACGCAATTTGTGTGGTCCATACTCATTAGGTGGATCTGAATGTTACAATTCACTATCAGTTTTTCGTCCGATTCGAAAATCTTTGACTTACAGCAGAACGGCCATAAGGTGCCCGAGGCAGCAATAGACCCATGGAGACATGCCTGCTGGAGGACGATGTATTGAATCGGGACGCAATTTGGGTGATCCTTCGTCATTAGGTGGCCCTGAACGTTACAATTCACTATCAGTTTTTCGTCCGATTCGAAAATCTTTGACTCACAGCAGAACGGCCATAAGCTGCCCGAGGCAGCAATAGACCCTTGGAGACAAGTCGGCTGGAGGACGATGTATTGAATCGGGACGCAATTTGAGTGATCCATCGTCATTAGGTGGCCCTGAAAGTTACAATTCACTATCAGTTATTTGTCCGATTCGAAAATCTTTGACTCACAGCAGAACGGCCATAATGTGCCCGAGGCAGCAATAGACCCATGGAGACAAGTCGGCTGGAGGACGATGTATTGAAGACGCAATTTGAGTGATCCATCGTCATTAGGTTGCCCTGAATGTTACAATTCACTATCAGTTTTTCGTCCGATTGGAAAATCACACTCACAGCGGAACGGCCATAAAGTGCCCGAGGCAGAAACATACCCATGGAGACAAGTCGGCTGGAGGACGATGTATTGAATCGGGACGCAATTTGAGTGATCCATCGTCATTAGGTGGCCGTGAACGTTACAATTCACTATCAGTTTTTCGTCCCATTCGATAATCTAGACTCACAGCAGAACGGCCATAAAGTGCCCGAGGCAGCAGTAGAGCCATTGAGACAAGTCGGCTGGAGGACGATGTATTAAATCGGGACGCAATTTGAGTGATCCATCGTCATTAGGTGGCCCTGAATGTTACAATTCACTATCAGTTTTTCGTCCGATTCGAAAATCTTTGAGTCACAGCTGAACGGCCATAAGGTGCCCGAGGCAGCGTTAGACCCATGGAGACAATTCTGCTGGAGGACGATGTATTGAATCGGGACGCAGTTTGAGTGATCCATCGTCATTAGGTGGCCCTGAACGTTACAACTCACTATCAGTTTTTCGTCCCATTCGATAATCTAAACTCACAGCAGAACGGCCATAAGGTGCCCGAGGCAGCAATAGAGCTATTGAGTCAAGTCGGCTGGAGGACGATGTATTGATTCGGGACACAATTTGTGTGGTCCATCCTCATTAGGTGGCCCTGAATGTTACAATTCACTATCAGTTTTTCGTCCGATTCGAAAATCTTTGACTCACAGCAGAACGGCCATGAGGTGCCCGTGGCAGCAATAGACCCATGGAGACAAGCCTGCTGGAGGACGATGTATTGAATCGGGACGCAATTTGAGTGATCCTTCGTCATTAGGTGTCCCTGAACGTTACAATTCACTGTCAGTTTTTCGTCCGATTCGAAAATCTTTGACTCACAGCAGAACGGCCATAAGCTGCCCGAGGCAGCAATATGCCCATGGAGAAAGTCGGCTAGAGGACGATGTATTGAATCGGGACGCAATTTGAGTGATCCATCGTCATTTGGTGGCCCTGAATGTTACTATTCACTATCAGTTGTTCGTCAGATTCGGATATCTTTGAATCACAGCAGAACGGCCATAAGGTGCCCGAGGGAGAAATAGACCCATGGAGACAAGTCTGCTGGAGGTCGATGTATTGAATCGGGACGCAATTTAAGTGATCCATCGTCATTAGGTGGCCCTGAACGTTACAATTCACTATCAGTTCTTCGTCCGATTCGAAAATCTTTGACCCACAGCAGAACGGCAATAAAGTGCCGAGGCAGCAATAGACCCATGGAGACAAGTCTGCTGGAGGACGATGTATTGATTCGGGACGCAATTTGTGTGGTCCATCCTCATTAGGTGGCCCTGAATGTTACAATTCACTATCAGTTTTTCGTCCGATACGAAAATCTTTGACTCACAGCAGAACGGCCATGAAGTGCCCGAGGCAGCAATAGACCCATGGAGACAAGCCTGCTGGAGGACGATGTATTGAATCGGGACGCAATTTGAGTGATCCTTCGTCATTAGGTGGCCCTGAACGTTACAATTCACTATCAGTTCTTCGTCCGATTCGAAAATCTTTGATTCACAGCAGAACGGCCATAAGCTGCCCGAGGGAGCAATAGACCCATGGAGACAAGTCTGCTGGAGGACGATGTATTGAATCGGGACGCAATTTGAGTGATCCATCGTCATTAGGTGGCCCCGAACGTTACAATTCACTATCAGTTCTTCGTCCGATTCGAAAATCTTTGACCCACAGCAGAACGGCAATAAGGTGCCGAGGCAGCAATAGACCCATGGAGACAAGTCTGCTGGAGGACGATGTATTGAATCGGGACGCAATTTGAGTGATCCATCGACATTAGGTGGCCCTGAATGTTACAATTCACTATCAGTTTTTCGTCCGATTGGAAAATCACACTCAAAGCAGAACGGCCATAAGATGCCCGAGGCAGCAATATACCCATGGAGACAAGTCGGCTGGAGGACGATGTATTGAATCGGGACGCAATTTGAGTGATCCATCGTCATTAGGTGGCCATGAATGTTACAATTCACTATCAGTTTTTCGTCCGATTCGAAAATCTTTGAGTCACAGCAGAACGGCCATAAGGTGCCCGAGGCAGCAATAGACCCATGGAGACAAGTCTGCTGGAGGACGATGTATTGAATCGGGACGCAATTTGAGTGATCCATCGTCATTAGGTGGCCCTGAATGTTACAATTCACTATCAGTTTTTCGTCCCATTCGATAATCTAGAATCACAGCAGAACGGCCATAAGGTGCCCGAGGCAGCAATAGACCCATGGAGACAAATCTGCTGGAGGACGATGTATTGAATCGGGATGCAATTTGAGTGATGCATCGTCATTAGGAGGCCCTGAACGTTACAATTCACTAACAGTTCTTCGTCCGATTCGAAAATCTTTGACCCACAGCAGAACGGCAATAAGTTGCCGAGGCAGCAATAGACCCATGGAGACAAGTCTGCTGGAGGACGATGTATTGAATCGGGACGCAATTTGAGTGATCCATCGTCATTAGGTTGCCCTGAATGTTGCAATTCACTATCAGTTTTTCGTCCGATTGGAAAATCACACTCACAGCAGAACGGCCATAAGGTGCCCGAGGCAGCAATTTACCCATGGAGACAATTGTGCTGGAGGACAATGTATTGAAACGGGACGCAATTTGAGTGATCCATCGTCATTAGGTGGCCCTGAATGTTACAATTCACTATCAGTTTTTCGTCCGATTGGAAAATCACACTCACAGCAGAACGGCCATATGGTGCCCGAGGCAGCAATAGAGCCATTGAGACAAGTCGGCTGGAGGACGATGTATTAAATCGGGACGCAATTTGAGTGATCCATCGTCATTAGGTGGCCCTGAATGTTACAATTCACTATCAGTTTTTCGTCCGATTCGAAAATCTTTGAGTCACAGCAGAACGGCCATAAGGTGCCCGAGGCAGCAATGGACCCATGGAGACAAGTCTGCTGGAGGACGATGTATTGAATCGGGACGCAATTTGAGTGATCCATCGTCATTAGGTGGCCCTGAACGTTACAATTCACTATCAGTTTTTGGTCCCATTCGATAATCTAGACTCACAGCAGAACGGCCATAAGGTGCCCGAGGCAGCAATAGAGCCATTGAGACAAGTCGGCTGGAGGACGATGTATTGAATCGGGACGCAATTTGAGTGATCCATCGTCATTAGGTGGCCCTGAATGTTACAATTCACTATCAGTTTTTCGTCAGATTCGAAAATCTTTGAGTCACAGCAGAACGGCCATAAGGTGCCCGAGGCAGCAATAGACCCATCGAGACAAGTCTGCTGGAGGACGATGTATTGAATCGGGACGCAATTTGAGTGATCCATCGTCATTAGGTGGCCCTGAACGTTACAATTCACTATCAGTTCTTCGTCCGATTCGAAAATCTTTGACCCACAGCAGAACGGCAATAAGGTGCCGAAGCAGCAACAGACCCATGGAGACAAGTCTGCTGGAGGACGATGTATTGAATCGGGACGCAATTTGAGTGATTAATCGTCATTAGGTGGCCCTGAAAGTTACAATTCACTATCAGTTTTTCGTCCGATTCGAAAATTTTTGACTCACAGCAGAACGGCCATAAGGTGCTCAAGGCAGCAATAGACCCTTGGAGACAAGTCTGCTGGAAGACGATGTATTGAATCGGGACGCAATTTGAGCGATCCATCGTCATTAGGTGGCCCTGAACGTTACAATTCACTATCAGTTTTTCGTCCCATTCGATAATCTAGACTCACAGCAGAACGGCCATAAGCTGCCCGAGGCAGCAATAGACCCTTGGAGACAAGTCGGCTGGAGGACGATGTATTGAATCGGGACGCAATTTGAGTGATCCATCGTCATTAGGTGGCCCTGAAAGTTACAATTCACTATCAGTTATTTGTCCGATTCGAAAATCTTTGACTCACAGCAGAACGGCCATAATGTGCCCGAGGCAGCAATAGACCCATGGAGACAAGTCGGCTGGAGGACGATGTATTGAAGACGCAATTTGAGTGATCCATCGTCATTAGGTTGCCCTGAATGTTACAATTCACTATCAGTTTTTCGTCCGATTGGAAAATCACACTCACAGCGGAACGGCCATAAAGTGCCCGAGGCAGAAACATACCCATGGAGACAAGTCGGCTGGAGGACGATGTATTGAATCGGGACGCAATTTGAGTGATCCATCGTCATTAGGTGGCCGTGAACGTTACAATTCACTATCAGTTTTTCGTCCCATTCGATAATCTAGACTCACAGCAGAACGGCCATAAAGTGCCCGAGGCAGCAGTAGAGCCATTGAGACAAGTCGGCTGGAGGACGATGTATTAAATCGGGACGCAATTTGAGTGATCCATCGTCATTAGGTGGCCCTGAATGTTACAATTCACTATCAGTTTTTCGTCCGATTCGAAAATCTTTGAGTCACAGCTGAACGGCCATAAGGTGCCCGAGGCAGCGTTAGACCCATGGAGACAATTCTGCTGGAGGACGATGTATTGAATCGGGACGCAATTTGAGTGATCCATCGTCATTAGGTGGCCCTGAACGTTACAACTCACTATCAGTTTTTCGTCCCATTCGATAATCTAAACTCACAGCAGAACGGCCATAAGGTGCCCGAGGCAGCAATAGAGCTATTGAGTCAAGTCGGCTGGAGGACGATGTATTGATTCGGGACACAATTTGTGTGGTCCATCCTCATTAGGTGGCCCTGAATGTTACAATTCACTATCAGTTTTTCGTCCGATTCGAAAATCTTTGACTCACAGCAGAACGGCCATGAGGTGCCCGTGGCAGCAATAGACCCATGGAGACAAGCCTGCTGGAGGACGATGTATTGAATCGGGACGCAATTTGAGTGATCCTTCGTCATTAGGTGTCCCTGAACGTTACAATTCACTGTCAGTTTTTCGTCCGATTCGAAAATCTTTGACTCACAGCAGAACGGCCATAAGCTGCCCGAGGCAGCAATATGCCCATGGAGAAAGTCGGCTAGAGGACGATGTATTGAATCGGGACGCAATTTGAGTGATCCATCGTCATTTGGTGGCCCTGAATGTTACTATTCACTATCAGTTGTTCGTCAGATTCGGATATCTTTGAATCACAGCAGAACGGCCATAAGGTGCCCGAGGGAGAAATAGACCCATGGAGACAAGTCTGCTGGAGGTCGATGTATTGAATCGGGACGCAATTTAAGTGATCCATCGTCATTAGGTGGCCCTGAACGTTACAATTCACTATCAGTTCTTCGTCCGATTCGAAAATCTTTGACCCACAGCAGAACGGCAATAAAGTGCCGAGGCAGCAATAGACCCATGGAGACAAGTCTGCTGGAGGACGATGTATTGATTCGGGACGCAATTTGTGTGGTCCATCCTCATTAGGTGGCCCTGAATGTTACAATTCACTATCAGTTTTTCGTCCGATTCGAAAATCTTTGACTCACAGCAGAACGGCCATGAAGTGCCCGAGGCAGCAATAGACCCATGGAGACAAGCCTGCTGGAGGACGATGTATTGAATCGGGACGCAATTTGAGTGATCCTTCGTCATTAGGTGGCCCTGAACGTTACAATTCACTATCAGTTCTTCGTCCGATTCGAAAATCTTTGATTCACAGCAGAACGGCCATAAGCTGCCCGAGGGAGCAATAGACCCATGGAGACAAGTCTGCTGGAGGACGATGTATTGAATCGGGACGCAATTTGAGTGATCCATCGTCATTAGGTGGCACTGAACGTTACAATTCACTATCAGTTCTTCGTCCGATTCGAAAATCTTTGACCCACAGCAGAACGGCAATAAGGTGCCGAGGCAGCAATAGACCCATGGAGACAAGTCTGCTGGAGGACGATGTATTGAATCGGGACGCAATTTTAGTGATCCATCGACATTAGGTGGCCCTGAATGTTACAATTCACTATCAGTTTTTCGTCCGATTGGAAAATCACACTCAAAGCAGAACGGCCATAAGATGCCCGAGGCAGCAATATACCCATGGAGACAAGTCGGCTGGAGGACGATGTATTGAATCGGGACGCAATTTGAGTGATCCATCGTCATTAGGTGGCCATGAATGTTACAATTCACTATCAGTTTTTCGTCCGATTCGAAAATCTTTGAGTCACAGCAGAACGGCCATAAGGTGCCCGAGGCAGCAATAGACCCATGGAGACAAGTCTGCTGGAGGACGATGTATTGAATCGGGACGCAATTTGAGTGATCCATCGTCATTAGGTGGCCCTGAATGTTACAATTCACTATCAGTTTTTCGTCCCATTCGATAATCTAGAATCACAGCAGAACGGCCATAAGGTGCCCGAGGCAGCAATAGACCCATGGAGACAAATCTGCTGGAGGACGATGTATTGAATCGGGATGCAATTTGAGTGATGCATCGTCATTAGGAGGCCCTGAACGTTACAATTCACTAACAGTTCTTCGTCCGATTCGAAAATCTTTGACCCACAGCAGAACGGCAATAAGTTGCCGAGGCAGCAATAGACCCATGGAGACAAGTCTGCTGGAGGACGATGTATTGAATCGGGACGCAATTTGAGTGATCCATCGTCATTAGGTTGCCCTGAATGTTGCAATTCACTATCAGTTTTTCGTCCGATTGGAAAATCACACTCACAGCAGAACGGCCATAAGGTGCCCGAGGCAGCAATTTACCCATGGAGACAATTGTGCTGGAGGACAATGTATTGAAACGGGACGCAATTTGAGTGATCCATCGTCATTAGGTGGCCCTGAATGTTACAATTCACTATCAGTTTTTCGTCCGATTGGAAAATCACACTCACAGCAGAACGGCCATATGGTGCCCGAGGCAGCAATAGAGCCATTGAGACAAGTCGGCTGGAGGACGATGTATTAAATCGGGACGCAATTTGAGTGATCCATCGTCATTAGGTGGCCCTGAATGTTACAATTCACTATCAGTTTTTCGTCCGATTCGAAAATCTTTGAGTGACAGCAGAACGGCCATAAGGTGCCCGAGGCAGCAATGGACCCATGGAGACAAGTCTGCTGGAGGACGATGTATTGAATCGGGACGCAATTTGAGTGATCCATCGTCATTAGGTGGCCCTGAACGTTACAATTCACTATCAGTTTTTGGTCCCATTCGATAATCTAGACTCACAGCAGAACGGCCATAAGGTGCCCGAGGCAGCAATAGAGCCATTGAGACAAGTCGGCTGGAGGACGATGTATTGAATCGGGACGCAATTTGAGTGATCCATCGTCATTAGGTGGCCCTGAATGTTACAATTCACTATCAGTTTTTCGTCAGATTCGAAAATCTTTGAGTCACAGCAGAACGGCCATAAGGTGCCCGAGGCAGCAATAGACCCATCGAGACAAGTCTGCTGGAGGACGATGTATTGAATCGGGACGCAATTTGAGTGATCCATCGTCATTAGGTGGCCCTGAACGTTACAATTCACTATCAGTTCTTCGTCCGATTCGAAAATCTTTGACCCACAGCAGAACGGCAATAAGGTGCCGAAGCAGCAACAGACCCATGGAGACAAGTCTGCTGGAGGACGATGTATTGAATCGGGACGCAATTTGAGTGATTAATCGTCATTAGGTGGCCCTGAAAGTTACAATTCACTATCAGTTTTTCGTCCGATTCGAAAATTTTTGACTCACAGCAGAACGGCCATAAGGTGCTCAAGGCAGCAATAGACCCTTGGAGACAAGTCTGCTGGAAGACGATGTATTGAATCGGGACGCAATTTGAGCGATCCATCGTCATTAGGTGGCCCTGAACGTTACAATTCACTATCAGTTTTTCGTCCCATTCGATAATCTAGACTCACAGCAGAACGGCCATAAGGTGCCCGAGGCAGCAATAGACCCATGGAGACAAGTCTGCTGGAGGACGATGCATTGAATCGGGACGCAATTTGAGTGATCCATCGTCATTAGGTTGCCCTGAATGATACAATTCACTATCAGTTTTTCGTCCGATTGGAAAATCACACTCACAGCAGAACGGCCATAAGGTGCCCGACGCAGCGATATACCGATGGAGACAAGTCGGCTGGAGGACGATGTATTGAATCGGGACGCAATTTGAGTGATCCATCCTCATTAGGTGGCCCTGAATGTTACAATTCACTATCGGTTTTTCGTCCGATTCGAAAATCTTTGACTACAGCAGAACGGCCATAGGGTGCCCGAGGCAGCAATACACCCATGGAGACAAGTCTGCTGGAGGACGATGTATTGAATCGGGACGCAATTTGAGTGATCCATCGTCATTAGGTGGCCGTGAACGTTACAATTCACTATCAGTTTTTCGTCCCATTCGATAATCTAGACTCACACCAGAACGGCCATAAGGTGCCCGAGGCAGCAATAGAGCCATTGAGACAAGTCGGCTGGAGGACGATGTATTAAATCGGGACGCAATTTGAGTGATCCATCGTCATTAGGTGGCCCTGAATGTTACAATTCACTATCAGTTTTTCGTCCGATTCGAAAATCTTTGAGTCACAGCAGAACGGCCATAAGGCGCCCGCGGCAGCAATAGACCCATGGAGACAAGTCTGCTGGAGGACGATGTATTGAATCGGGACGCAATTTGAGTGATCCATCATCATTAGGTGGCCCTGAATGTTACAATTCACTATCAGTTTTTCGTCCCATTCGATAATCTAGAATCACAGCAGAACGGCCATAAGGTGCCCGAGGCAGCAATAGACCCATGGAGACAAGTCTGCTGGAGGACGATGTATTGAATCGGGACGCAATTTGAGTGTTGCATCGTCATTAGGTGGCCCTGAACGTTACAATTCACTAACAGTTCTTCGTCCGATTCGAAAATCTTTGACCCACAGCAGAACGGCAATAAGGTGCCGAGGCAGCAATGGACCCATGGAGACAAGTCTGCTGGAGGACGATGTATTGAATCGGGACGCAATTTGAGTGATCCATCGTCATTAGGTTGCCCTGAATGTTACAATTCACTATCAGTTTTTCGTCCGATTGGAAAATCACACTCACAGCAGAACGGCCATAAGGTGCCCGAGGCAGCAATATACCCATGGAGACAAGTCGGCTGGAGGACGATGTATTGAATCGGGACGCAATTTGAGTGATCCATCGTCATTAGGTGGCCCTGAATGTTTCAATTCACTATCGGTTTTTCGTCCGATTCAAAAATTTTTGACTCACAGCAGAACGGCCATAGGTTGCCCGAGGCAGCAATACACCCATGGAGACAAGTCTGCTGGAGGACGATGTATTGAATCGGGACGCAATTTGAGTGATCCATCGTCATTAGGTTGCCCTGAATGTTACAATTCACTATCAGTTTTTCGTCCGATTGGAAAATCACACTCACAGCAGAACGGCCATAAGGTGCCCGAGGCAGCAATTTACCCATGGAGACAAGTCTGCTGGAGGACAATGTATTGAATCGGGACGCAATTTGAGTGATCCATCGTCATTAGGTGGCCCTAAATGTTACAATTCGCTATCAGTTTTTCGTCCCATTCGATAATCTAGACTCACAGCACAACGGCCATAAGGTGCCCGAGGCAGCAATAGAGCCATTGAGACAAGTCGGCTGGAGGACGATGTATTAAATCGGGACGCAATTTGAGTGATCCATCGTCATTAGGTGGCCATGACTGTTACAAATCACTATCAGTTTTTCGTCCGATTCGAAAATCTTTGAGTCACAGCAGAACGGCCATAAGGTGCCCGAGGCAGCAATAGACCCATGGAGACAAGTCTGCTGGAGGACGATGCATTGAATCGGGACGCAATTTGAGTGATCCATCGTCATTAGGTTGCCCTGAATGATACAATTCACTATCAGTTTTTCGTCCGATTGGAAAATCACACTCACAGCAGAACGGCCATAAGGTGCCCGACGCAGCGATATACCCATGGAGACAAGTCGGCTGGAGGACGATGTATTGAATCGGGACGCAATTTGAGTGATCCATCCTCATTAGGTGGCCCTGAATGTTACAATTCACTATCGGTTTTTCGTCCGATTCGAAAATCTTTGACTACAGCAGAACGGCCATAGGGTGCCCGAGGCAGCAATACACCCATGGAGACAAGTCTGCTGGAGGACGATGTATTGAATCGGGACGCAATTTGAGTGATCCATCGTCATTAGGTGGCCGTGAACGTTACAATTCACTATCAGTTTTTCGTCCCATTCGATAATCTAGACTCACACCAGAACGGCCATAAGGTGCCCGAGGCAGCAATAGAGCCATTGAGACAAGTCGGCTGGAGGACGATGTATTAAATCGGGACGCAATTTGAGTGATCCATCGTCATTAGGTGGCCCTGAATGTTACAATTCACTATCAGTTTTTCGTCCGTTTCGAAAATCTTTGAGTCACAGCAGAACGGCCATAAGGCGCCCGCGGCAGCAATAGACCCATGGAGACAAGTCTGCTGGAGGACGATGTATTGAATCGGGACGCAATTTGAGTGATCCAATATCATTAGGTGGCCCTGAATGTTACAATTCACTATCAGTTTTTCGTCCCATTCGATAATCTAGAATCACAGCAGAACGGCCATAAGGTGCCCGAGGCAGCAATAGACCCATGGAGACAAGTCTGCTGGAGGACGATGTATTGAATCGGGACGCAATTTGAGTGTTGCATCGTCATTAGGTGGCCCTGAACGTTACAATTCACTAACAGTTCTTCGTCCGATTCGAAAATCTTTGACCCACAGCAGAACGGCAATAAGGTGCCGAGGCAGCAATGGACCCATGGAGACAAGTCTGCTGGAGGACGATGTATTGAATCGGGACGCAATTTGAGTGATCCATCGTCATTAGGTTGCCCTGAATGTTACAATTCACTATCAGTTTTTCGTCCGATTGGAAAATCACACTCACAGCAGAACGGCCATAAGGTGCCCGAGGCAGCAATATACCCATGGAGACAAGTCGGCTGGAGGACGATGTATTGAATCGGGACGCAATTTGAGTGATCCATCGTCATTAGGTGGCCCTGAATGTTTCAATTCACTATCGGTTTTTCGTCCGATTCAAAAATTTTTGACTCACAGCAGAACGGCCATAGGGTGCCCGAGGCAGCAATACACCCATGGAGACAAGTCTGCTGGAGGACGATGTATTGAATCGGGACGCAATTTGAGTGATCCATCGTCATTAGGTTGCCCTGAATGTTACAATTCACTATCAGTTTTTCGTCCGATTGGAAAATCACACTCACAGCAGAACGGCCATAAGGTGCCCGAGGCAGCAATTTACCCATGGAGACAAGTCTGCTGGAGGACAATGTATTGAATCGGGACGCAATTTGAGTGATCCATCGTCATTAGGTGGCCCTAAATGTTACAATTCGCTATCAGTTTTTCGTCCCATTCGATAATCTAGACTCACAGCACAACGGCCATAAGGTGCCCGAGGCAGCAATAGAGCCATTGAGACAAGTCGGCTGGAGGACGATGTATTAAATCGGGACGCAATTTGAGTGATCCTTGTCATTAGGTGGCCATGACTGTTACAAATCACTATCAGTTTTTCGTCCGATTCGAAAATCTTTGAGTCACAGCAGAACGGCCATAAGGTGCCCGAGGCAGCAATAGACCCATGGAGACAAGTCTGCTGGAGGACGATGCATTGAATCGGGACGCAATTTGAGTGATCCATCGTCATTAGGTTGCCCTGAATGATACAATTCACTATCAGTTTTTCGTCCGATTGGAAAATCACACTCACAGCAGAACGGCCATAAGGTGCCCGACGCAGCGATATACCCATGGAGACAAGTCGGCTGGAGGACGATGTATTGAATCGGGACGCAATTTGAGTGATCCATCCTCATTAGGTGGCCCTGAATGTTACAATTCACTATCGGTTTTTCGTCCGATTCGAAAATCTTTGACTACAGCAGAACGGCCATAGGGTGCCCGAGGCAGCAATACACCAATGGAGACAAGTCTGCTGGAGGACGATGTATTGAATCGGGACGCAATTTGAGTGATCCATCGTCATTAGGTGGCCGTGAACGTTACAATTCACTATCAGTTTTTCGTCCCATTCGATAATCTAGACTCACACCAGAACGGCCATAAGGTGCCCGAGGCAGCAATAGAGCCATTGAGACAAGTCGGCTGGAGGACGATGTATTAAATCGGGACGCAATTTGAGTGATCCATCGTCATTAGGTGGCCCTGAATGTTACAATTCACTATCAGTTTTTCGTCCGATTCGAAAATCTTTGTATTGAATCGGGACGCAATTTGAGTGATCCATCATCATTAGGTGGCCCTGAATGTTACAATTCACTATCAGTTTTTCGTCCCATTCGATAATCTAGAATCACAGCAGAACGGCCATAAGGTGCCCGAGGCAGCAATAGACCCATGGAGACAAGTCTGCTGGAGGACGATGTATTGAATCGGGACGCAATTTGAGTGTTGCATCGTCATTAGGTGGCCCTGAACGTTACAATTCACTAACAGTTCTTCGTCCGATTCGAAAATCTTTGACCCACAGCAGAACGGCAATAAGGTGCCGAGGCAGCAATGGACCCATGGAGACAAGTCTGCTGGAGGACGATGTATTGAATCGGGACGCAATTTGAGTGATCCATCGTCATTAGGTTGCCCTGAATGTTACAATTCACTATCAGTTTTTCGTCCGATTGGAAAATCACACTCACAGCAGAACGGCCATAAGGTGCCCGAGGCAGCAATATACCCATGGAGACAAGTCGGCTGGAGGACGATGTATTGAATCGGGACGCAATTTGAGTGATCCATCGTCATTAGGTGGCCCTGAATGTTTCAATTCACTATCGGTTTTTCGTCCGATTCAAAAATTTTTGACTCACAGCAGAACGGCCATAGGGTGCCCGAGGCAGCAATACACCCATGGAGACAAGTCTGCTGGAGGACGATGTATTGAATCGGGACGCAATTTGAGTGATCCATCGTCATTAGGTTGCCCTGAATGTTACAATTCACTATCAGTTTTTCGTCCGATTGGAAAATCACACTCACAGCAGAACGGCCATAAGGTGCCCGAGGCAGCAATTTACCCATGGAGACAAGTCTGCTGGAGGACAATGTATTGAATCGGGACGCAATTTGAGTGATCCATCGTCATTAGGTGGCCCTAAATGTTACAATTCGCTATCAGTTTTTCGTCCCATTCGATAATCTAGACTCACAGCACAACGGCCATAAGGTGCCCGAGGCAGCAATAGAGCCATTGAGACAAGTCGGCTGGAGGACGATGTATTAAATCGGGACGCAATTTGAGTGATCCATCGTCATTAGGTGGCCATGACTGTTACAAATCACTATCAGTTTTTCGTCCGATTCGAAAATCTTTGAGTCACAGCAGAACGGCCATAAGGTGCCCGAGGCAGCAATAGACCCATGGAGACAAGTCTGCTGGAGGACGATGTATTGAATCGGGACGCAATTTGAGTGATCCATCGTCATTAGGTGGCCCTGAATGTTACAATTCACTATCAGTTTTTCGTCCCATTCGATAATCTAGAATCACAGCAGAACGGCCATAAGGTGCCCGAGGCAGCAATAGACCCATGGAGACAAGTCTGCTGGAGGACGATGTAGTGAATCGGGATGCTATTTGAGTGATGCATCGTCATTAGGAGGCCCTGAACGTTACAATTCACTAACAGTTCTTCGTCCGATTCGAAAATCTTTGACCCACAGCAGAACGGCAATAAGGTGCCGAGGCAGCAATAGACCCATGGAGACAAGTCTGCTGGAGGACGATGTATTGAATCGGGACGCAATTTGAGTGATCCATCGTCATTAGGTTGCCCTGAATGTTGCAATTCACTATCAGTTTTTCGTCCGATTGGAAAATCACACTCACAGCAGAACGGCCATAAGGTGCCCAAGGCAGCAATATACCCATGGAGACAAGTCGGCTGGAGGACGATGTATTGAATCGGGACGCAATATGAGTGATCCATCGTCATTAGGTGGCCCTGAATGTTACAATTCACTATCGGTTTTTCGTCCGATTCGAAAATTTTTGACTCACAGCAGAACGGCCATAGGGTGCCCGAGACAGCAATACTCCCATGGAGACAAGTCTGCTGGAGGACGATGTATTGAATCGGGACGCAATTTGAGTGATCCATCGTCATTAGGTTGCCCTGAATGTTACAATTCACTATCAGTTTTTCGTCCGATTGGAAAATCACACTCACAGCAGAACGGCCATAAGGTGCCCGAGGCAGCAATATACCCATGGAGACAATTCTGCTGGAGGACAATGTATGAAACGGGACGCAATTTGAGTGATCCATCGTCATTAGGTGGCCCTGAATGTTACAATTCACTATCAGTTTTTCGTCCGATTGGAAAATCACACTCACAGCAGAACGGCCATAAGGTGCCCGAGGCAGCAATAGAGCCATTGAGACAAGTCGGCTGGAGGACGATGTATTAAATCGGGACGCAATTTGAGTGATCCATCGTCATTAGGTGGCCCTGAATGTTACAATTCACTATCAGTTTTTCGTCCGATTCGAAAATCTTTGAGTCACAGCAGAACGGCCATAAGGTGCCCGAGGCAGCAATGGACCCATGGAGACAAGTCTGCTGGAGGACGATGTATTGAATCGGGACGCAATTTGAGTGATCCATCGTCATTAGGTGGCCCTGAACGTTACAATTCCCTATCAGTTTTTCGTCCCATTCGATAATCTAGACTCACAGCAGAACGGCCATAAGGTGCCCGAGGCAGCAATAGAGCCATTGAGACAAGTCGGCTGGAGGACGATGTATTGAATCGGGACGCAATTTGAGTGATCCATCGTCATTAGGTGGCCCTGAATGTTACAATTCACTATCAGTTCTTCGTCCGATTCGAAAATCTTTGACCCACAGCAGAACGGCAATAAGGTGCCAAGGCAGCAATAGACCCATGGAGACAAGTCTGCTGGAGGACAATGTATTGAATCGGGACGCAATTTGAGTGATCCATCGTCATTAGGTGGCCCTGAGAGTTACAATTCACTATCAGTTTTTCGTCCGATTCGAAAATCTTTGACTCACAGCAGAACGGCCATAAGGTGCCCGAGGCAGCAATAGACCCATGGAGACAAGTCGGCTGGAGGACGATGTATTGAATCGGGACGCAATTTGAGTGATTAATCGTCATTAGGTGGCCCTGAAAGTTACAATTCACTATCAGTTTTTCGTCCGATTCGAAAATCTTTGACTCACAGCAGAACGGCCATAAGGTGCTCAAGGCAGCAATAGACCCTTGGAGACAAGTCTGCAGGAAGACGATGTATTGAATCGGGACGCAATTTGAGCGATCCATCGTCATTAGGTGGCCCTGAACGTTACAATTCACTATCAGTTTTTCGTCCCATTCGATAATCTAGACTCACAGCAGAACGGCCATAAGGTGCCCGAGGCAGCAATAGACCCATGGAGACAAGTCTGCTGGAGGACGATGTATTGAATCGGGACGCAATTTGAGTGATGCATCGTCGTTAGGTGGCCCTGAACGTTACAATTCACTATCAGTTCTTCGTCCGATTCGAAAATCTTTGACCCACAGCAGAACGGCAATAAGGTGCCGAGGCAGCAATACACCCATGGAGACAAGTCTGCTGGAGGACGATGTATTGAATCGGGACGCAATTTGAGTGATCCATCGTCATTAGGTGGCCCTGAATGTTACAATTCACTATCAGTTTTTCGTCCGATTGGAAAATCACACTCACAGCAGAACGGCCATAAGGTGCCCGAGGCAGCAATAGACCCATGGAGACAAGTCTGCTGGAGGACGATGTATTGAACCGGGACGCAATTTGAGTGATCCATCGTCATTAGGTGGCCCTGAATGTTACAATTCACTATCTGTTTTTTGTCCGATTCGAAAATCTTTGACTCACAGCAGAACGGCCATAAGCTGCCCGAGGCAGCAATAGACCCATGGAGACAAGTCTGCTGGAGGACGATGTATTGAATCGGGACGCAATTTGAGTGATCCATCGTCATTAGGTGGCCCTGAATGTTACAATTAACTATCAGTTTTTCGTCCCATTCGATAATCTAGACTCACGGGAGAACGACCATAAGGTGCCCGAGGCAGCAATAGACCCATGGAGACAAGTCTGCTGTAGGACGATGTATTGAATCGGGACGCAATTTGAGTGATCCATCGTCATTAGGTGGCCCTGAACGTTACAATTCACTATCAGTTCATCGTCCGATTCGAAAATCTTTGACCCACAGCAGAACGGCCATAAGGTGCCCGAGGCAGCATTAGACCCATGGAGACAAGTCGGCTGGAGGTCGATGTATTGAATCTGGACGATATTTGAGTGATCCATCGTCATTAGGTGGCCCTGAAAGTTACAATTCACTATCAGTTTTTCGTCTGATTCGAAAATCTTTGACTCACAGCAGAACGGCCATAAGGTGCCCGAGGCAGCAATAGACTCATGGAGACAAGTCGGCTGGAGGACGATGTATTGAATCGGGACGCAATTTGAGTGATCCATCGTCATTAGGTGGCCCTGAACGTTACAATTCACTATCAGTTTTTCGTCCGATTCGAAAATCTTTGACTCACAGCAGAACGGCCATAAGCTGCCCGAGGCAACAATAGACCCATGGAGACAAGTCGTCTGGAGGACGATGCATTGAATCGGGACGCAATTTGAGTGATCCATCGTCATTAGGTGGCCCTGAATGTTACAATTCACTATCAGTTATTCGTCAGATTCGAAAATCATTGAGTCACAGCAGAACGGTCATAAGGTGCCCGAGGCTGCAATAGACCCATGGAGACAAGTCTGCTGGAGGACGATGTATTGAATCGGGACGCAATTTGAGTGATCCATCGTCATTAGGTGGCCCTGAACGTTACAATTCACTATCAGTTCTTCGTCCGATTCGAAAATCTTTGACCCACAGCAGAACGGCAATAAGGTGCCGAGGCAGCAATACACCCATGGAGACAAGTCGGCTGGAGGACGATGTATTGAATCGGGACGCAATTTGAGTGATCCATCGTCATTAGGTGGCCCTGAATGTTACAATTCACTATCGGTTTTTCGTCCGATTCGAAAATCTTTGACTCACAGCAGAACGGCCATAGGGTGCCCGAGGCGGCAATAGACCCATGGAGACAAGTCTGCTGGAGGACGATGTATTGAATCGGGACACAATTTCAGTGATCCATCGTCATTAGGTGGCCCTGAACGTTACAATTCACTATCAGTTTTTCGTCCCATTCGATAATCTAGACTAACAGCAGAACGGCCATAAGGTGCCCGAGGCAGCAATAGACCCATGGAGACAAGTCTGCTGGAGCACGAGGTATTGAATCGGGACGCAATTTGAGTGTTCCATCGTCATTAGGTGGCCCTGAACGTTACAATTCACTATCAGTTTTTCGTCCCATTCGATAATCTAGACTCACAGCAGAACGGCCATAAGGTGCCCGAGGCAGCAATAGAGCCATTGAGACAAGTCGGCTGGAGGACGATGAATTGAATCGGGACGCAATTTGAGCGATCCATCGTCATTAGGTGGCCCTGAAAGTTACAATTCACTATCAGTTTTTCGTCCGATTCGAAAATCTTTGACTCACAGCAGAACGGCCATAAGGTGCCCGTGGCAGCAATAGACCCATGGACAAAAGTCGGCTGGAGGACGATGTATTGAATCGGGACGTAATTTGAGTGATCCATCGTCATTAGGTGGCCCTGAATGTTACAATTCACTATCTGTTTTTCGTCCGATTCGAAAATCTTTGACTCACAGCAGAACGGCCATAAGCTGCCCGAGGCAGCAATGGACCCATGGAGACAAGTCTGCTGGAGAACGATGTATTGAATCGGGACGCAATTTGAGTGATCCATCGTCATTAGGTGTCCCTGAATGTTACAATTAACTATCAGTTTTTCGTCCCATTCCATAATCTAGACTCACGGGAGAACGACCATAAGGTGCCCGAGGCAGCATTAGACCCATGGAGACAAGTCGGCTGGAGGACGATGTATTGAATCGGGACGATATTTGAGTGATCCATCGTCATTAGGTGTCCCTGAATGTTACAATTAACTATCAGTTTTTCGTCCCATTCCATAATCTAGACTCACGGGAGAACGACCATAAGGTGCCCGAGGCAGCAATAGACCCATGGAGACAAGTCTGCTGGAGGACGATGTATTGAATCGGGACGCAATTTGAGTGATCCATCGTCATTAGGTGGCCCTGAACGTTACAATTCACTATCAGTTTTTCGTCGCATTCGATAATCTAGACTCACAGCAGAACGGCCATAAGGTGCCCGACTCAGCAATAGACCCATGGAGTCAAGTAGGCTGGAGGACGATGTATTGAATCGGGACGATATTTGAGTGATCCATCGTGATTAGGTGGCCCTGAAAGTTACAATTCACTATCAGTTTTTCGTCCGATTCGAAAATCTTTGACTCACAGCAGAACGGCCATAAGGTGCCCGAGGCAGTAATAGACCCATGGAGACAAGTCGGCTGGATGACGATATATTGAATCGGGACGCAATTTGAGTGATCCATCGTCATTAGGTGGCCCTGAACGTTACAATTCACTATCAGTTCTTCGTCTGATTCGAAAATCTTTGACCCACAGCAGAACGGCCATAAGGTGCCCGAGGCAGCAATAGACCCATGGAGACAAGTCGGCTGGAGAACGATGTAATGAATCGGGACGCAATTTGAGTGATCCATCGTCATTAGGTGGCTCTGAATGTTACAATTCACTATCAGTTTTTCTTCCCATTCGATAATCTAGACTCACAGCAGAACGGCCATAAGGTGCCCGAGGCAGCAATAGACCCATGGAGTCAAGTCGGCTGGAGGACGATGTATGAATCGGGACGCAATTTGTGTGGTCCATCGTCATTAGGTGGCCGTGAACGTTACAATTCACTATCAGTTTTGCGTCCGATTCGAAAATCTTTGACTCACAGCAGAACGGCCATAAGGTGCCCGAGGCAGCAATAGGCCGATGGAGACAAGTCTGCTGGAGGACCATGTATTGAATCGGGACGCAATTTGAGTGATCCATCGTCATTAGGAGGCCCTGAATGTTACAATTCACTATCAGTTTTTCGTCCGATTCGAAAATCTTTGTCACAACAGAATGGCCATAAGGTGCCCGAATCAGCAGTAGACCCATGCAGACAAGTCTGCTGGAGGACGATGTATTGAATCGGGACGTAATTTGAGTGATCCATCGTCATTAGGTGGCCCTGAACGTTACAATTCACTATCAGTTCTTCGTCCGATTCGAAAATCTTTGACCCACAGCAGAACGGCCATAAGGTGCCCGAGGCAGCAATAGAGCCATTGAGACAAGTCGGCTGGAGGACGATGTATTAAATCGGGACGCAATTTGAGTGATCCATCGTCATTAGGTGGCCCTGAATGTTACAATTCACTATCAGTTTTTCGTCCTATTCGAAAATCTTTGAGTCACAGCAGAACGGCCATAAGGTGCCCGAGGCAGCAATGGAGACAAGTCTGCTGGAGGACGATGTATTGAATCGGGACGCAATTTGAGTGATCCATCGTCATTACGTGGCCCTGAATGTTACAATTCACTATCAGTTTTTCGTCCCATTCGATAATCTAGAAATACAGCAGAACGGCCATAAGGTGCCCGAGGCAGCAATAGACCCATGGAGACAAGTCTGCTGTAGGACGATGTATTGAATCGGGACGCAATTTGAGTGATTAATCGTCATTAGGTGGCCCTGAACGTTACAATTCTCTAACAGTTCTTCGTCCGATTCGAAAATCTTTGACCCACAGCAGAACGGCAATAAGGTGCCGAGGCAGCAATGGACCCATGGAGGCAAGTCTGCTGGAGGACGATGTATTGAATCGGGACGCAATTTGAGTGACCCATCGTCATTAGGTTGCCCTGAATGTTACAATTCACTATCAGTTTTTCGTCCGATTGAAAAATCACACTCACAGCAGAACGGCCATATGGTGCCCGAGGCGGCAATATACCCATGGAGACAAGTCGGCTGGAGGACGATGTATTGAATCGGGACGCAATTTGAGTGATCCATCGTCATTAGGTGGCCCTGAATGTTTCAATTCACTATCGGTTTTTCGTCCGATTCAAAAATTTTTGACTCACAGCAGAACGGCCATAGGGTGCCCGAGGCAGCAATACACCCATGGAGACAAGTCTGCTGGAGGACGATGTATTGAATCGGGACGCAATTTGAGTGATCCATCGTCATTAGGTTGCCCTGAATGTTACAATTCACTACCAGTTTTTCGTCCGATTGGAAAATCACACTCACAGCAGAACGGCCATAAGGTGCCCGAGGCAGCAATATACCCATGGAGACAAGTCTGCTGGAGGACAATGTATTGAATCGGGACGCAATTTGAGTGATCCATCGTCATTAGGTGGCCCTAAATGTTACAATTCACTATCAGTTTTTCGTCCCATTCGATAATCTAGACTCACAGCAGAACGGCCATAAGGTGCCCGAGGCAGCAATAGAGCCATTGAGACAAGTCGGCTGGAGGACGATGTATTAAATCGGGACGCAATTTGAGTGATCCATCGACATTAGGTGGCCATGAATGTTACAATTCACTATCAGTTTTTCGTCCGATTCGAAAATCTCTGAGTCACAGCAGAACGGCCATAAGGTGCCCGAGGCAGCAATAGACCCATGGAGACAAGTCTGCTGGAGGACGATGTATTGAATCGGGATGCAATTTGAGTGATCCATCGTCATTAGGTGGCCCTGAATGTTACAATTCACTATCAGTTTTTCGTCCCATTCGATAATCTAGAATCACAGCAGAACGGCCATAAGGTGCCCGAGGCAGCAATAGACCCATGGAGACAAGTCTGCTGGAGGACGATGTATTGAATCGGGATGCAATTTGAGTGATGCATCGTCATTAGGAGGCCCTGAACGTTACAATTCACTAACAGTTCTTCGTCCGATTCGAAAATCTTTGACCCACAGCAGAACGGCAATAAGGTGCCGAGGCAGCAATAGACCCATGGAGACAAGTCTGCTGGAGGACGATGTATTGAATCGGGACGCAATTTGAGTGATCCATCGTCATTAGGTTGCCCTGAATGTTGCAATTCACTATCAGTTTTTCGTCCGATTGGAAAATCACACTCACAGCAGAACGGCCATAAGGTGCCCAATGCAGCAATATACCGATGGAGACAAGTCGGCTGGAGGACGATGTATTGAATCGGGACGCAATTTGAGTGATCCATCGTCATTAGGTGGCCCTGAATGTTACAATTCACTATCGGTTTTTCGTCCGATTCGAAAATTTTTGACTCACAGCAGAACGGCCATAGGGTGCCCGAGGCAGCAATACACCCATGGAGACAAGTCTGCTGGAGGACGATGTATTGAATCGGGACGCAATTTGAGTGATCCATCGTCATTAGGTTGCCCCGAATGTTACAATTCACTATCAGTTTTTCGTCCGACTGGAAAATCACACTCACAGCAGAACGGCCATAAGGTGCCCGAGGCAGCAATATACCCATGGAGACAATTCTGCTGGAGGACAATGTATTGAATCGGGACGCAATTTGAGTGATCCATCGTCATTAGGTGGCCCTGAATGTTACAATTCACTATCAGTTTTTCGTCCGATTGGAAAATCACACTCACAGCAGAACGGCCATAAGGTGCCCGAGGCAGCAATAGAGCCATTGAGACAAGTCGGCTGGAGGACGATGTACTAAATCGGGACGCAATTTGAGTGATCCATCGTCATTAGGTGGCCCTGAATGTTACAATTCACTATCAGTTTTTCGTCCGATTCGAAAATCTTTGAGTCACAGCAGAACGGCCATAAGGTGCCCGAGGCAGCAATGGACCCATGGAGACAAGTCTGCTGGAGGACGATGTATTGAATCGGGACGCAATTTGAGTGCTCCATCGTCATTAGGTGGCCCTGAACGTTACAATTCACTATCAGTTTTTCGTCCCATTCGATAATCTAGAAACACAGCAGAACGGCCATAAGGTGCCCGAGGCAGCAATAGACCCATGGAGACAAGTCTGCTGGAGGACGATGTATTGAATCGGGATGCAATTTGAGTGATGCATCGTCATTAGGAGGCCCTGAACGTTACAATTCACTAACAGTTCTTCGTCCGATTCGAAAATCTTTGACCCACAGCAGAACGGCAATAAGGTGCCGAGGCAGCAATAGACCCATGGAGACAAGTCTGCTGGAGGACGATGTATTGAATCGGGACGCAATTTGAGTGATCCATCGTCATTAGGTTGCCCTGAATGTTGCAATTCACTATCAGTTTTTCGTCCGATTGGAAAATCACACTCACAGCAGAACGGCCATAAGGTGCCCAAGGCAGCAATATACCCATGGAGACAAGTCGGCTGGAGGACGATGTATTGAATCGGGACGCAATTTGAGTGATCCATCGTCATTAGGTGGCCCTGAATGTTAAAATTCACTATCGGTTTTTCGTCCGATTCGAAAATTTTTGACTCACAGCAGAACGGCCATAGGGTGCCCGAGGCAGCAATACACCCATGGAGACAAGTCTGCTGGAGGACGATGTATTGAATCGGGACGCAATTTGAGTGATCCATCGTCATTAGGTTGCCCCGAATGTTACAATTCACTATCAGTTTTTCGTCCGACTGGAAAATCACACTCACAGCAGAACGGCCATAAGGTGCCCGAGGCAGCAATATACCCATGGAGACAATTCTGCTGGAGGACAATGTATTGAATCGGGACGCAATTTGAGTGATCCATCGTCATTAGGTGGCCCTGAATGTTACAATTCACTATCAGTTTTTCGTCCGATTGGAAAATCACACTCACAGCAGAACGGCCATAAGGTGCCCGAGGCAGCAATAGAGCCATTGAGGCAAGTCGGCTGGAGGACGATGTATTAAATCGGGACGCAATTTGAGTGATCCATCGTCATTAGGTGGCCCTGAATGTTACAATTCACTATCAGTTTTTCGTCCGATTCGAAAATCTTTGAGTCACAGCAGAACGGCCATAAGGTGCCCGAGGCAGCAATGGACCCATGGAGACAAGTCTGCTGGAGGACGATGTATTGAATCGGGACGCAATTTGAGTGCTCCATCGTCATTAGGTGGCCCTGAACGTTACAATTCACTATCAGTTTTTCGTCCCATTCGATAATCTAGACTCACAGCAGAACGGCCATAAGGTGCCCGAGGCAGCAATAGAGCCATTGAGACAAGTCGGCTGGAGGACGATGTATTGAATCGGGACGCAATTTGAGTGATTCATCGTCATTAGTTGGCCCTGAATGTTACAAATCACTATCAGTTTTTCGTCAGATTCGAAAATCTTTGAGTCACAGCAGAACGGCCATAAGGTGCCCGAGGCAGCATGGAGACAAGTCTGCTGGAGGACGATGTATTGAATCGGGACGCAATTTGAGTGATCCATCGTCATTAGGTGGCCCTGAAAGTTACAATTGACTATCAGTTTTTCGTCCGATTCGAAAATCTTTGACTCACAGCAGAACGGCCATAAGGTGCCCGAGGCAGCAATAGACCCTTGGAGACAAGTCGGCTGGAGGACGATCTATTGAATCGGGACGCAATTTGAGTGATTAATCGTCATTAGGTGCCCCTGAAAGTTACAATTCACTATCAGTTTTTCGTCCCATTCGATAATCTAGACTCACAGCAGAACGGCCATAAGGTGCCCGAGGCAGCAATAGACCCATGGAGACAAGTCTGCTGCAGGACGATGTATTGAATCGGGACGCAATTTGAGTGATGCATCGTCGTTAGGTGGCCCTGAACGTTACAATTCACTTTCAGTTCCTCGTCCGATTCGAAAATCTTTGACCCACAGCAGAATGGCAATAAGGTGCCGAGGCAGCAATACACCCATGGAGACAAGTGTGCTGGAGGACGATGTATTGAATCGGGACGCAATTTGAGTGATCCATCGTCATTAGGTGGCCCTGAACGTTACAATTCACTATCAGTTCTTCGTCCGATTCGAAAATCTTTGACCCACAGCAGAACGGCCATAAGGTGCCCGAGGCAGCATTAGACCCATGGAGACAAGTCGGCTGGAGGACGATGTATTGAATCGGGACGATATTTGAGTGATCCATCGTCATTAGGTGGCCCTGAAAGTTACAATTCACTATCAGTTTTTCGTCTGATTCGAAAATCTTTGACTCACGGCAGAACGGCCATAAGGTGCCCGAGGCAGCAATAGACTCATGGAGACAAGTCGGCTGGAGGACGATGTATTGAATCGGGACGCAATTTGAGTGATCCTTCGTCATTAGGTGGCCCTGAACGTTACAATTCACTATCAGTTTTTCGTCCCATTCGATAATCTAGACTCACAGCAGAACGGCCATAAGGTGCCCGAGGCAGCAATAGACCCATGGAGACAAGTCTGCTGCAGGACGATGTATTGAATCGCGACGCAATTTGAGTGATGCATCGTCGTTAGGTGGCCCTGAACGTTACAATTCACTTTCAGTTCCTCGTCCGATTCGAAAATCTTTGACCCACAGCAGAACGGCAATAAGGTGCCGAGGCAGCAATACACCCATGGAGACAAGTCTGCTGGAGGACGATGTATTGAATCGGGACGCAATTTGAGTGATCCATCGTCATTAGGTGGCCCTGAACGTTACAATTCACTATCAGTTCTTCGTCCGATTCGAAAATCTTTGACCCACAGCAGAACGGACATAAGGTGCCCGAGGCAGCATTAGACCCATGGAGACAAGTCGGCTGGAGGACGATGTATTGAATCGGGACGATATTTGAGAGATCCATCGTCATTAGGTGGCCCTGAAAGTTACAATTCACTATCAGATTTTCGTCTGATTCGAAAATCTTTGACTCACGGCAGAACGGCCATAAGGTGCCCGAGGCAGCAATAGACCCATGGAGACAAGTCTGCCGGATGACGATGTATTGAATCGCGATGCAATTTGAGTGTTCCATCGTCATTAGGAGGCCATGAATGTTACAATTCACTATCAGTTTTTCGTCCGATTCGAAAATCTTTGAGTCACAACAGAAGGGCCATAAGGTGCCCGAATCAGCAGTAGACCCATGCAGACAAGTCTGCTGGATGACGATGTATTGAATCGGGACGTAATTTGAGTGATCCATCGTCATTAGGTGGCCCTGAACGTTACAATTCACTATCAGTGCTTCGTCCGATTCGAAAATCTTTGACCCACAGCAGAACGGCCATAAGGTGCCTCAGCAATAGACCCATGGAGACAAGCTGGCTGGAGAACGATGTGTTGAATCGGGACGCAATTTGAGTGATCCATCGTCATTAGGTGGCTCTGAATGTTACAATTCACTATCAGTTTTTCGTTCCATTCGATAATCTAGACTCACAGCAGAACGGCCATAAGGTGCCCGAGGCAGCAATAGACCCATGGAGTCAAGTCGGCTGGAGGACGATGTATGAATCGGGACGCAATTTGTGTGGTCCATCGTCATTAGGTGGCCGTGAACGTTACAATTCACTATCAGTTTTGCGTCCGATTCGAAAATCTTTGACTCACAGCAGAACGGCCATAAGGTGCCCGAGGCAGCAATAGGCCGATGGAGACAAGTCTGCTGGAAGACGATGTATTGAATCGGGACGCAATTTGAGTGATCCATCGTCATTAGGAGGCACTGAATGTTACAATTCACTATTAGTTTTCCGTCCGATTCGAAAATCTTTGAGTCACAGCAGAACGGCAATAAGGTGCCCGAGGCAGCAATAGACCCATGGAGACAAGTCTGCTGGAGGACGATGTATTGAATCGGGTCTCAATTTGAGTGATCCATCGTCATTAGGTGGCCCTGAACGTTACAATTCACTATCATTTTTTCGTCCCATTCGATAATCTAGACTCACAGCAGAACTGCCATAAGGTGCCCGAGGCAGCAATAGACCCATGGAGACAAGTCTGCTGGAGGACGATGTAATGAATCGGGACGTAATTTGAGTGATCAATCGTCATTAGGTGGCCCTGAACGTTACAATTCACTATCAGTTTTTCGTCCGTTTGAAAATCTTAGACTCACAGCAGAACGCCCATAAGGTGCCCGAGGCAGCAATAGACCCATGGAGACAAGTCGGCTGGAGGACGATATATTGAATCGGGACGCAATTTGAGTGATCCATCGTCATTAGGTGGCCCTGAATGTTACAATTCACTATCAGTTTTTCGTCAGATTCGAAAATCTTTGAGTCACAGCAGAACGGCCATAAGGTGCCCGAGGCAGCAATAGACCCATGGAGACAAGTCGGCTGGAGGACGATGTATTGAATCGGGACGCAATTTGAGTGATCCATCGTCATTAGGTGGCCCTGAAAGTTACAATTCACTATCAGTTTTTCGTCCGATTCGAAAATCTTTGACTCACAGCAGAACGACCATAAGGTGCCCGATGCAGCAATAGACCCATGGAGACAAGTCTGCTGGAGGACGATGTATTGAATCGGGACGCAATTTGAGTGATCCATCGTCATTAGGTGGCCCTGAACGTACAATTCACTATCAGTTTTTCGTCCGATTCAAAAATCTTTGCCTCACAGCAGAACGGCCATAAGGTGCCCGAGGCAGCAATAGACCCATGGAGACAAGTCTGCTGGAGGACGATGTATTGAATCGGGACGCAATTTGAGTGATCCATCGTCATTAGGTGGCCCTGAACGTTACAATTCACTATCAGTTTTTTGTCGCATTCGATAATCTAGACTCACAGCAGAACGGCCATAAGGTGCCCGAGGCAGCAATAGACCCATGGAGTCAAGTCGGCTGGAGAACGATGTATTGAATCGGGACGCAATTTGAGTATTCCATCGTCATTAGGTGGCCCTGAATGTTACAATTCACTATCAGTTTTTCGTCCGATTCGAAAATCTTTGACTCACTGCAGAACGGCCATAAGGTGCCCGAGGCAGCAATAGACCCATGGAGACAACTCTGCAGGATGACGATGTATTGAATCGCGACGCAATTTGAGTGTTCCATCGTCATTAGGAGGCCCTGAATGTTAGAATTAACTATCAGTTTTTCGTCCCATTCGATAATCTAGACTCACGGGAGAACGACCATAAGGTGCCCGAGGCAGCAATAGACCCATGGAGACAAGTCGGCTGGAGGACGATGTATTGAATCGGGACGCAATTTGAGTGATCCATCGTCATTAGGTGGCCCAGAAACGTTACAATTCACTATCAGTTTTTCGTCCGATTCGAAAATCTATGACTCACAACAGAACGCCCATAAGGTGCCCGAGGCAGCAATAGACCCATGGAGACAGTTCGGCTTGAGGACGATGTATTGAATCGGGACGCAATTTGAGTGATCCATCGTCATTAGGTGGCCGTGAAAGTTACAATTCACTATCAGTTTTTCGTCCCATTCGATAATCTAGACTCACAGCAGAACGGCCATAAGGTGCCCGAGGCAGCAATAGAGCCATTGAGACAAGTCTGCTGGAGGACGATGTATTGAATCAGGTCTCAATTTGAGTGATCCATCGTCATTAGGTGGCCCTGAACGTTACAATTCACTATCAGTTTTTCGTCCGATTCGAAAATCTTTGACTCACAGCAGAACGGCCATAAGGTGCCCGAGGCAGCAATAGACCCATGGAGACAAGTCTGCTGGAGAACGATGTATTGAATCGGGACGCAATTTGAGTGTTCCATCGTCGTTAGGTGGCCCTGAACGTTACAATTCACTATCAGTTTTTCGTCCCATTCGATAATCTAGACTCACAGCAGAACGGCCACAAGGTGCCCGAGGCAGCAATAGAGCCATTGGGACAAGTCTGCTGGAGCACGAGGTATTGAATCGGGACGCAATTTGAGTGTTCCATCGTCGTTAGGTGGCCCTGAACGTTACAATTCACTATCAGTTTTTCGTCCCATTCGATAATCTAGACTCACAGCAGAACGGCCACAAGGTGCCCGAGGCAGCAATAGAGCCATTGGGACAAGTCTGCTGGAGGACGATGTATTGAATCAGGTCTCAATTTGAGTGATCCATCGTCATTAGGTGGCCCTGAACGTTACAATTCACTATCAGTTTTTCGTCCGATTCGAAAATCTTTGACTCACAGCAGAACGGCCATAAGGTGCCCGAGGCAGCAATAGACCCATGGAGACAAGTCTGCTGGAGGACGATGTATTGAATCGGGACGCAATTTGAGTGATCCATCGTCATTAGGTGGCCCTGAACGTTACAATTCACTATCAGTTTTTCGTCGCATCGATAATCTAGACTCACAGCAGAACGGCCATAAGGTGCCCGACTCAGCAATAGACCCATGGAGTCAAGTAGGCTGGAGGACGATGTATTGAATCGGGACGCAATTTGAGTGATCCATCGTCATTAGGTGGCCCTGAATGTTACAATTCACTATCAGTTTTTCGTCGGATTCGAAAATCTTTGACTCACAGCAGAACGGCAATAAGGTGCCCGAGGCAGCAATAGACCCATGGAGACAAGTCTGCTGGAGGACGATGTATTGAATCGGGTCTCAATTTGAGTGATCCATCGTCATTAGGTGGCCCTGAACGTTACAATTCACTATCATTTTTTCGTCCCATTCGATAATCTAGACTCACAGCAGAACTGCCATAAGGTGCCCGAGGCAGCAATAGACCCATGGAGACAAGTCTGCTGGAGGACGATGTAATGAATCGGGACGCAATTTGAGTGATCAATCGTCATTAGGTGGCCCTGAACGTTACAATTCACTATCAGTTTTTCGTCCGATTTGAAAATCTTAGACTCACAGCATAACGGCCATAAGGTGCCCGAGGCAGCAATAGACCCATGGAGACAAGTCGGCTGGAGGACGATATATTGAATCGGGACGCAATTTGAGTGATCCATCGTCATTAGGTGGCCCTGAATGTTACAATTCACTATCAGTTTTTCGTCAGATTCGAAAATCTTTGAGTCACAGCAGAACGGCCATAAGGTGCCCGAAGCAGCAATAGGCCCATGGAGACAAGTCTGCTGGAGGACGATGTATTGAATCGGGACGCAATTTGAGTGATCCATCGTCATTAGGTGGCCCTGAAAGTTACAATTCACTATCAGTTTTTCGTCCGATTCGAAAATCTTTGACTCACAGCAGAACGACCATAAGGTGCCCGATGCAGCAATAGACCCATGGAGACAAGTCTGCTGGAGGACGATGTATTGAATCGGGACGCAATTTGAGTGATCCATCGTCATTAGGTGGCCCTGAACGTACAATTCACTATCAGTTTTTCGTCCGATTCAAAAATCTTTGCCTCACAGCAGAACGGCCATAAGGTGCCCGAGGCAGCAATAGACCCATGGAGTCAAGTCGGCTGGAGAACGATGTATTGAATCGGGACGCAATTTGAGTATTCCATCGTCATTAGGTGGCCCTGAACGTTACAATTCACTATCAGTTTTTCGTCGCATTCGATAATCTAGACTCACAGCAGAACGGCCATAAGGTGCCCGAGGCAGCAATAGACCCATGGAGTCAAGTCGGCTGGAGAACGATGTATTGAATCGGGACGCAATTTGAGTGATCCATCGTTATTAGGTGGCCCTGAATGTTACAATTCACTATCAGTTTTTCGTCCGATTCGAAAATCTTTGACTCACAGCAGAACGGCCTTAAGGTGCCCGAGGCAGCAATAGACCCATGGAGACAACTCTGCAGGATGACGATGTATTGAATCGCGACGCAATTTGAGTGATCCATCGTCATTAGGAGGCACTGAATGTTACAATTCACTATTAGTTTTTCGTCCGATTCGAAAATCTTTGAGTCACAGCAGAACGGCAATAAGGTGCCCGAGGCAGCAATAGACCCATGGAGACAAGTCTGCTGGAGGACGATGTATTGAATCGGGTCTCAATTTGAGTGATCCATCGTCATTAGGTGGCCCTGAACGTTACAATTCACTATCATTTTTTCGTCCCATTCGATAATCTAGACTCACAGCAGAACTGCCATAAGGTGCCCGAGGCAGCAATAGACCCATGGAGACAAGTCTGCTGGAGGACGATGTAATGAATCGGGACGCAATTTGAGTGATCAATCGTCATTAGGTGGCCCTGAACGTTACAATTCACTATCAGTTTTTCGTCCGTTTGAAAATCTTAGACTCACAGCAGAACGGCCATAAGGTGCCCGAGGCAGCAATAGACCCATGGAGACAAGTCGGCTGGAGGACGATGTATTGAATCGGGACGCAATTTGAGTGATCCATCGTCATTAGGTGGCCCTGAAAGTTACAATTCACAATCAGTTTTTCGTCCGATTCGAAAATCTTTGACTCACAGCAGAACGACCATAAGGTGCCCGATGCAGCAATAGACCCATGGAGACAAGTCTGCTGGAGGACGATGTATTGAATCGGGACGCAATTTGAGTGATCCATCGTCATTAGGTGGCCCTGAAAGTTACAATTCACAATCAGTTTTTCGTCCGATTCGAAAATCTTTGAGTCACAACAGAAGGGCCATAAGGTGCCCGAATCAGCAGTAGACCCATGCAGACAAGTCTGCTGGAGGACGATGTATTGAATCGGGACGTAATTTGAGTGATCCATCGTCATTAGGTGGCCCTGACCGTTACAATTCACTATCAGTGCTTCGTCCGATTCGAAAATCTTTGACCCACAGCAGAACGGCCATAAGGTGCCCGAGGCAGCAATAGACCCATGGAGACAAGTCGGCTGGAGAACGATGTATTGAATCGGGTCTCAATTTGAGTGATCCATCGTCATTAGGTGGCCCTGATTGTTACAATTCACTATCAGTTTTTCGTCCCATTCGATAATCTAGACTCACGGGAGAACGACCATAAGGTGCCCGAGGCAGCAATAGACCCATGGAGACAACTCTGCAGGATGACGATGTATTGAATCGCGACGCAATTTGAGTGTTCCATCGTCATTAGGAGGCCCTGAATGTTAGAATTAACTATCAGTTTTTCGTCCCATTCGATAACCTAGACTCACGGGAGAACGACCATAAGGTGCCCGAGGCAGCAATAGACCCATGGATACAAGTCGGCTGGAGGACGATGTATTGAATCGGGACGCAATTTGAGTGATCCATCGTCATTAGGTGGCCCAGAAACGTTACAATTCACTATCAGTTTTTCGTCCGATTCGAAAATCTATGACTCACAACAGAACGCCCATAAGGTGCCCGAGGCAGCAATAGACCCATGGAGACAAGTCGGCTTGAGGACGATGTATTGAATCTGGACGCAATTTGAGTGATCCATCGTCATTAGGTGGCCGTGAAAGTTACAATTCACTATCAGTTTTTCGTCCCATTCGATAATCTAGACTCACAGCAGAACGGCCATAAGGTGCCCGAGGCAGCAATAGAGCCATTGAGACAAGTCTGCTGGAGGACGATGTATTGAATCAGGTCTCAATTTGAGTGATCCATCGTCATTAGGTGGAGCTGAACGTTACAATTCACTATCAGTTTTTCGTCCGATTCGAAAATCTTTGACTCACAGCAGAACGGCCATAAGGTGCCCGAGGCAGCAATAGACCCATGGAGACAAGTCTGCTGGAGAACGATGTATTGAATCGGGACGCAATTTGAGTGATCCATCGTCATTAGGTGGCCCTGAACGTTACAATTCACTATCAGTTTTTCGTCCGATTCGAAATCTTTGACTCACAGCAGAACGGCCATAAGGTGCCCGAGGCAGCAATAGACCCATGGAGACAAGTAGGCTGGAGGACGATGTATTGAATCGGGACGCAATTTGAGTGATCCATCGTCATTAGGTGGCCCTGAATGTTACAATTCACTATCAGTTTTTCGTCGGATTCGAAAATCATTGACTCACAGCAGAACGGCCATAAGGTGCCCGAGGCAGCAATAGACCCATGGAGACAAGTCTGCCGGATGACGATGTATTGAATCGCGACGCAATTTGAGTGTTCCATCGTCATTAGGAGGCCATGAATGTTACAATTCACTATCAGTTTTTCGTCCGATTCGAAAATCTTTGAGTCACAACAGAAGGGCCATAAGGTGCCCGAATCAGCAGTAGACCCATGCAGACAAGTCTGCTGGAGGACGATGTATTGAATCGGGACGTAATTTGAGTGATCCATCGTCATTAGGTGGCCCTGAACGTTACAATTCACTATCAGTGCTTCGTCCGATTCGAAAATCTTTGACCCACAGCAGAACGGCCATAAGGTGCCCGAGGCAGCAATAGACCCATGGAGACAAGTCGGCTGGAGAACGATGTATTGAATCGGGTCTCAATTTGAGTGATCCATCGTCATTAGGTGGCCCTGAACGTTACAATTCACTATCAGTTTTTCGTCCCATTCGATAATCTAGACTCACGGGAGAAGGACCATAAGGTGCCCGAGGCAGCAATAGACCCATGGAGACAACTCTGCAGGATGACGATGTATTGAATCGCGACGCAATTTGAGTGTTCCATCGTCATTAGGAGGCCCTGAATGTTAGAATTAACTATCAGTTTTTCGTCCCATTCGATAATCTAGACTCACGGGAGAACGACCATAAGGTGCCCGAGGCAGCAATAGACCCATGGAGACAAGTCGGCTGGAGGACGATGTATTGAATCGGGACGCAATTTGAGTGATCCATCGTCATTAGGTGGCCCAGAAACGTTACAATTCACTATCAGTTTTTCGTCCGATTCGAAAATCTATGACTCACAACAGAACGCCCATAAGGTGCCCGAGGCAGCAATAGACCCATGGAGACAAGTCGGCTTGAGGACGATGTATTGAATCGGGACGCAATTTGAGTGATCCATCGTCATTAGGTGGCCGTGAAAGTTACAATTCACTATCAGTTTTTCGTCCCATTCGATAATCTAGACTCACAGCAGAACGGCCATAAGGTGCCCGAGGCAGCAATAGACCCATGGAGACAAGTCTGCTGGAGAACGATGTATTGAATCGGGACGCAATTTGAGTGATCCATCGTCATTAGGTGGCCCTGAACGTTACAATTCACTATCAGTTTTTCGTCCGATTCGAAATCTTTGACTCACAGCAGAACGGCCATAAGGTGCCCGAGGCAGCAATAGACCCATGGAGACAACTCTGCTGGAGGACGATGTATTGAATCGGGACGCAATTTGAGTGATCCATCGTCATTAGGTGGCCCTGAATGTTACAATTCACTATTAGTTTTTCGTCCCATTCGATAATCTAGACTCACAGCAGAACGGCCATAAGGTGCCCGAGGCAGCAATAGACCCATGGAGTCAAGTCGGCTGGAGGACGATGTATGAATCGGGACGCAATTTGTGTGGTCCATCGTCATTAGGTGGCCGTGAACGTTACAATTCACTATCAGTTTTGCGTCCGATTCGAAAATCTTTGACTCACAACAGAACGGCCATAAGGTGCCCGAGGCAGCAATAGGCCGATGGAGACAAGTCTGCTGGAAGACGATGTATTGAATCGGGACACAATTTGAGTGATCCATCGTCATTAGGAGCCACTGAATGTTACAATTCACTATTAGTTTTTCGTCCGATTCGAAAATCTTTGAGTCACAGCAGAACGGCAATAAGGTGCCCGAGGCAGCAATAGACCCATGGAGACAAGTCTGCTGGAGGACGATGTATTGAATCGGGTCTCAATTTGAGTGATCCATCGTCATTAAGTGGCCCTGAACGTTACAATTCACTATCATTTTTTCGTCCCATTCGATAATCTAGACTCACAGCAGAACGGCCATAAGGTGCCCGAGGCAGCAATAGACCCATGGAGACAAGTCTGCTGGAGGACGATGTATTGAATCGGGACGCATTTTGAGTGATCAATCGTCATTAGGTGGCCCTGAACGTTACAATTCACTATCAGTTTTTCGTCCCATTCGATAATCTAGAATCACAGCAGAACGGCCATAAGGTGCCCGAGGCAGCAATAGACCCATGGAGACAAGTCGGCTGGAGGACGATATATTGAATCGGGACGCAATTTGAGTGATCCATCGTCATTAGGTGGCCCTGTATGTTACAATTCACTATCAGTTTTTCGTCAGATTCGAAAATCCTTGAGTCACAGCAGAACGGCCATAAGGTGCCCGAGGCAGCAATAGACCCATGGAGACAAGTCGGCTGGAGGACGATGTATTGAATCGGGACGCAATTTGAGTGATCCATCGTCATTAGGTGGCCCTGAAAGTTACAATTCACTATCAGTTTTTCGTCCGATTCGAAAATCTTTGACTCACAGCAGAACGGCCATAAGGTGCCCGAGGCAGCAATAGACCTATGGAGACAAGTCTGCTGGAGGACGATGTATTGAATCGGGACGCAATTTGAGTGATCCATCGTCATTAGGTGGCCCTGAACGTTACAATTCACTATCAGTTTTTTGTCGCATTCGATAATCTAGACTCACAGCAGAACGGCCATAAGGTGCCCGAGGCAGCAATAGACCCATGGAGTCAAGTCGGCTGGAGAACGATGTATTGAATCGGGACGCAATTTGAGTATTCCATCGTCATTAGGTGGCCCTGAATGTTACAATTCACTATCAGTTTTTCGTCCGATTCGAAAATCTTTGACTCACAGCAGAACGGCCATAAGGTGCCCGAGGCAGCAATAGACCCATGGAGTCAAGTCGGCTGGAGAACGATGTATTGAATCGGGACGCAATTTGAGTATTCCATCGTCATTAGGTGGCCCTGAATGTTACAATTCACTATCAGTTTTTCGTCCCATTCGATAATCTAGACTCACAGCAGAACGGCCATAAGGTGCCCGAGGCAGCAATAGACCCATGGAGTCAAGTCGGCTGGAGGACGATGTATGATTCGGGACGCAATTTGTGTGGTCCATCGTCATTAGGTGGCCGTGAACGTTACAATTCACTATCAGTTTTGCGTCCGATTCGAAAATCTTTGACTCACAGCAGAACGGCCATAAGGTGCCCAAGGCAGCAATAGGCCGATGGAGACAAGTCTGCTGGAGGACGATGTATTGAATCGGCACGCAATTTGAGTGATCCATCGTCATTAGGAGGCCCTGAATGTTACAATTCACTATTAGTTTTTCGTCCGATTCGAAAATCTTTGAGTCACAGCAGAACGGCCATAAGGTGACCGAGGCAGCAATAGACCCATGGAGACAAGTCTGCTGGAAGACGATGTATTGAATCGGGTCTCAATTTGAGTGATCCATCGTCATTAGGTGGCCCTGAACGTTACAATTCACTATCAGTTTTTCGTCCCATTCGATAATCTAGACTCACGGGAGAACGACCATAAGGTGCCCGAGGCAGCAATAGACCCATGGTGACAAGTCTGCTGGAGGACGATGTATTGAATCGGGACGCAATTTGAGTGATCCATCGTGCCCATAAGGTGCTCGAGGCAGCAATAGGCCCATGGAGACAAGTCTGCTGGAGGACGATGTATTGAATCGGGACGCAATTTGAGTGATCCATCGTCATTAGGTGGCCCTGAACGTTACAATACACTATCAGTTCTTCGTCCGATTCGAAAATCTTTAAACCACAGCAGAACGGCCATAAGGTGCCCGAGGCAGCAATAGACCCATGGAGACAAGTCGGCTGGAGGACGATGTATTGAATCGGGACACAATTTGAGTGATCCATCGTCATTAGGTGGCCCTGAACGTTACAATTCACTATCAGTTTTTCGTCGCATTCGATAATCTAGACTCACAGCAGAACGGCCATAAGGTGCCCGAGGCAGCAAATAGACCCATGGAGTCAAGTCGGCTGGAGAACGATGTATTGAATCGGGACGCAATTTGAGTGATCCATCGTTATTAGGTGGCCCTGAATGTTACAATTCACTATCAGTTTTTCGTCCGATTCGAAAATCTTTGACTCACAGCAGAACGGCCATAAGGTGCCCGAGGCAGCAATAGACCCATGGAGACAACTCTGCAGGATGACGATGTATTGAATCGCGACGCAATTTGAGTGTTCCATCGTCATTAGGAGGCCCTGAATGTTAGAATTAACTATCAGTTTTTCGTCCCATTCGATAATCTAGACTCACGGGAGAACGACCATAAGGTGCCCGAGGCAGCAATAGACCCATGGAGACAAGTCGGCTGGAGGACGATGTATTGAATCGGGACGCAATTTGAGTGATCCATCGTCATTAGGTGGCCCAGAAACGTTACAATTCAGTATCAGTCTTTCGTCCGATTCGAAAATCTATGACTCACAACAGAACGCCCATAAGGTGCCCGAGGCAGCAATTGACCCATGGAGACAAGTCGGCTGGAGGACGATGTATTGAATCGGGACGCAATTTGAGTGATTCATCGTAATTAGGTGGCCCTGAAAGTTACAATTCAATATCAGTTTTTCGTCCCATTCGATAATCTAGACTCACAGCAGAACGGCCATAAGGTGCCCGAGGCAGCAATAGACCCATGGAGTCAAGTCGGCTGGAGGACGATGTATGAATCGGGACGCAATTTGTGTGGTCCATCGTCATTAGGTGGCCGTGAACGTTACAATTCACTATCAGTTTTGCGTCCGATTCGAAAATCTATGACTCACAGCAGAACGGCCATAAGGTGCCCGAGGCAGCAATAGGCCGATGGAGACAAGTCTGCTGGAGGACGATGTATTGAATCGGGACGCAATTTGAGTGATCCATCGTCATTAGGTGGCCCTGAACGTTACAATACACTATCAGTTCTTCGTCCGATTCGAAAATCTTTGACCCACAGCAGAACGGCCATAAGGTGCCCGAGGCAGCAATAGACCCATGGAGACAAGTCGGCTGGAGGACGATGTATTGAATTGGGACGCAATTTGAGTGATCCATCGTCATTAGCTGGCCCTGAAAGTTACAATTCACTATCAGTTTTTCGTCCGATTCGAAAATCTTTGACTCACAGCAGAACGACCATAAGGTGCCCGATGCAGCAATAGACCCATGGAGACAAGTCTGCTGGAGGACGATGTATTGAATCGGGACGCAATTTGAGTGATCCATCGTCATTAGGTGGCCCTGAACGTACAATTCACTATCAGTTTTTCGTCCGATTCAAAAATCTTTGCCTCACAGCAGAACGGCCATAAGGTGCCCGAGGCAGCAATAGACCCATGGAGACAAGTCTGCTGGAGGACGATGTATTGAATCGGGACGCAATTTGAGTGATCCATCGTCATTAGGTGGCCATGAACGTTACAATTCACTATCAGTTTTTTGTCGCATTCGATAATCTAGACTCACAGCAGAACGGCCATAAGGTGCCCGAGGCAGCAATAGACCCATGGAGTCAAGTCGGCTGGAGAACGATGTATTGAATCGGGACGCAATTTGAGTGATCCATCGTCATTAGGTGGCCCTGAACGTTACAATTCACTATCAGTTCTTCGTCCGATTCGAAAATCTTTGACCCACAGGAGAACGGCCATAAGGTGCCCGAGGCAGTAATAGACCCATGGAGACAAGTCGGCTGGATGACGATGTATTGAATCGGGAAGATATTTGAGTGATCCATCGTGATTAGGTGGCCCTGAAAGTTACAATTCACTATCAGTTCTTCGTCCGATTCGAAAATCTTTGACTCACAGCAGAACGGCCATATGGTGCCCGAGGCAGCATTAGACCCATGGAGACAAGTCTGCTGGAGGACGATGCATTGAATCGGGACGCAATTTGAGTGATCCATCGTCATTAGGTGGCCCTGAACGTTACAATTCACTATCAGTTCTTCGTCCGATTCGAAAATCTTTGACCCACAGCAGAACGGCCATAAGGTGCCCGAGGCGGCAATAGACCCATGGAGACAAGTCGGCTGGAGAACGATGTATTGAATCGGGACGCAATTTGAGTGATCCATCGTCATTAGGTGGCTCTGAATGTTACAATTCACTATCAGTTTTTCGTCCCATTCGATAATCTAGACTCACAGCAGAACGGCCATAAGGTGCCCGAGGCAGCAATAGACCCATGGAGTCAAGTCGGCTGGAGGACGATGTATGAATCGGGACGCAATTTGTGTGGTCCATCGTCATTAGGTGGCCGTGAACGTTACAATTCACTATCAGTTTTGCGTCCGATTCGAACATCTTTGACTCACAGCAGAACGGCCATAAGGTGCCCGAGGCAGGAATAGACCCATGGAGACAAGTCTGCTGGAGGACGATGTATTGAATCGGGATGCAATTTGAGTGATCCATCGTCATTAGGTGGCCCTGAACGTTACAATTCACTATCAGTTTTTCGTCGCATTCGATAATCTAGACTCACAGCAGAACGGCCATAAGGTGCCCGACTCAGCAATAGACCCATGGAGTCAAGTAGGCTGGAGGACGATGTATTGAATCGGGACGCAATTTGAGTGATCCATCGTCATTAGGTGGCTCTGAATGTTACAATTCACTATCAGTTTTTCGTCCCATTCGATAATCTAGACTCACAGCAGAACGGCCATAAGGTGCCCGAGGCAGCAATAGACCCATGGAGACAAGTCGGCTGGAGGACGATGTATTGAATCGGGACGCAATTTGAGTGATCCATCGTCATTAGGTGGCCCTGAAAGTTACAATTCACTATCAGTTTTTCGTCCGATTCGAAAATCTTTGACTCACAGCAGAACGGCCATAAGGTGCCCGAGGCAGCAATAGACCTATGGAGACAAGTCTGCTGGAGGACGATGTATTGAATCGGGACGCAATTTGAGTGATCCATCGTCATTAGGTGGCCCTGAACGTTACAATTCACTATCAGTTTTTTGTCGCATTCGATAATCTAGACTCACAGCAGAACGGCCATAAGGTGCCCGAGGCAGCAATAGACCCATGGAGTCAAGTCGGCTGGAGAACGATGTATTGAATCGGGACGCAATTTGAGTATTCCATCGTCATTAGGTGGCCCTGAATGTTACAATTCACTATCAGTTTTTCGTCCGATTCGAAAATCTTTGACTCACAGCAGAACGGCCATAAGGTGCCCGAGGCAGCAATAGACCCATGGAGTCAAGTCGGCTGGAGAACGATGTATTGAATCGGGACGCAATTTGAGTATTCCATCGTCATTAGGTGGCCCTGAATGTTACAATTCACTATCAGTTTTTCGTCCCATTCGATAATCTAGACTCACAGCAGAACGGCCATAAGGTGCCCGAGGCAGCAATAGACCCATGGAGTCAAGTCGGCTGGAGGACGATGTATGATTCGGGACGCAATTTGTGTGGTCCATCGTCATTAGGTGGCCGTGAACGTTACAATTCACTATCAGTTTTGCGTCCGATTCGAAAATCTTTGACTCACAGCAGAACGGCCATAAGGTGCCCAAGGCAGCAATAGGCCGATGGAGACAAGTCTGCTGGAGGACGATGTATTGAATCGGCACGCAATTTGAGTGATCCATCGTCATTAGGAGGCCCTGAATGTTACAATTCACTATTAGTTTTTCGTCCGATTCGAAAATCTTTGAGTCACAGCAGAACGGCCATAAGGTGACCGAGGCAGCAATAGACCCATGGAGACAAGTCTGCTGGAGGACGATGTATTGAATCGGGTCTCAATTTGAGTGATCCATCGTCATTAGGTGGCCCTGAACGTTACAATTCACTATCAGTTTTTCGTCCCATTCGATAATCTAGACTCACGGGAGAACGACCATAAGGTGCCCGAGGCAGCAATAGACCCATGGTGACAAGTCTGCTGGAGGACGATGTATTGAATCGGGACGCAATTTGAGTGATCCATCGTGCCCATAAGGTGCTCGAGGCAGCAATAGGCCCATGGAGACAAGTCTGCTGGAGGACGATGTATTGAATCGGGACGCAATTTGAGTGATCCATCGTCATTAGGTGGCCCTGAACGTTACAATACACTATCAGTTCTTCGTCCGATTCGAAAATCTTTAAACCACAGCAGAACGGCCATAAGGTGCCCGAGGCAGCAATAGACCCATGGAGACAAGTCGGCTGGAGGACGATGTATTGAATCGGGACACAATTTGAGTGATCCATCGTCATTAGGTGGCCCTGAACGTTACAATTCACTATCAGTTTTTCGTCGCATTCGATAATCTAGACTCACAGCAGAACGGCCATAAGGTGCCCGAGGCAGCAATAGACCCATGGAGTCAAGTCGGCTGGAGAACGATGTATTGAATCGGGACGCAATTTGAGTGATCCATCGTTATTAGGTGGCCCTGAATGTTACAATTCACTATCAGTTTTTCGTCCGATTCGAAAATCTTTGACTCACAGCAGAACGGCCATAAGGTGCCCGAGGCAGCAATAGACCCATGGAGACAACTCTGCAGGATGACGATGTATTGAATCGCGACGCAATTTGAGTGTTCCATCGTCATTAGGAGGCCCTGAATGTTAGAATTAACTATCAGTTTTTCGTCCCATTCGATAATCTAGACTCACGGGAGAACGACCATAAGGTGCCCGAGGCAGCAATAGACCCATGGAGACAAGTCGGCTGGAGGACGATGTATTGAATCGGGACGCAATTTGAGTGATCCATCGTCATTAGGTGGCCCAGAAACGTTACAATTCAGTATCAGTCTTTCGTCCGATTCGAAAATCTATGACTCACAACAGAACGCCCATAAGGTGCCCGAGGCAGCAATTGACCCATGGAGACAAGTCGGCTGGAGGACGATGTATTGAATCGGGACGCAATTTGAGTGATTCATCGTAATTAGGTGGCCCTGAAAGTTACAATTCAATATCAGTTTTTCGTCCCATTCGATAATCTAGACTCACAGCAGAACGGCCATAAGGTGCCCGAGGCAGCAATAGACCCATGGAGTCAAGTCGGCTGGAGGACGATGTATGAATCGGGACGCAATTTGTGTGGTCCATCGTCATTAGGTGGCCGTGAACGTTACAATTCACTATCAGTTTTGCGTCCGATTCGAAAATCTATGACTCACAGCAGAACGGCCATAAGGTGCCCGAGGCAGCAATAGGCCGATGGAGACAAGTCTGCTGGAGGACGATGTATTGAATCGGGACGCAATTTGAGTGATCCATCGTCATTAGGTGGCCCTGAACGTTACAATACACTATCAGTTCTTCGTCCGATTCGAAAATCTTTGACCCACAGCAGAACGGCCATAAGGTGCCCGAGGCAGCAATAGACCCATGGAGACAAGTCGGCTGGAGGACGATGTATTGAATTGGGACGCAATTTGAGTGATCCATCGTCATTAGCTGGCCCTGAAAGTTACAATTCACTATCAGTTTTTCGTCCGATTCGAAAATCTTTGACTCACAGCAGAACGACCATAAGGTGCCCGATGCAGCAATAGACCCATGGAGACAAGTCTGCTGGAGGACGATGTATTGAATCGGGACGCAATTTGAGTGATCCATCGTCATTAGGTGGCCCTGAACGTACAATTCACTATCAGTTTTTCGTCCGATTCAAAAATCTTTGCCTCACAGCAGAACGGCCATAAGGTGCCCGAGGCAGCAATAGACCCATGGAGACAAGTCTGCTGGAGGACGATGTATTGAATCGGGACGCAATTTGAGTGATCCATCGTCATTAGGTGGCCATGAACGTTACAATTCACTATCAGTTTTTTGTCGCATTCGATAATCTAGACTCACAGCAGAACGGCCATAAGGTGCCCGAGGCAGCAATAGACCCATGGAGTCAAGTCGGCTGGAGAACGATGTATTGAATCGGGACGCAATTTGAGTGATCCATCGTCATTAGGTGGCCCTGAACGTTACAATTCACTATCAGTTCTTCGTCCGATTCGAAAATCTTTGACCCACAGGAGAACGGCCATAAGGTGCCCGAGGCAGTAATAGACCCATGGAGACAAGTCGGCTGGATGACGATGTATTGAATCGGGAAGATATTTGAGTGATCCATCGTGATTAGGTGGCCCTGAAAGTTACAATTCACTATCAGTTCTTCGTCCGATTCGAAAATCTTTGACTCACAGCAGAACGGCCATATGGTGCCCGAGGCAGCATTAGACCCATGGAGACAAGTCTGCTGGAGGACGATGCATTGAATCGGGACGCAATTTGAGTGATCCATCGTCATTAGGTGGCCCTGAACGTTACAATTCACTATCAGTTCTTCGTCCGATTCGAAAATCTTTGACCCACAGCAGAACGGCCATAAGGTGCCCGAGGCGGCAATAGACCCATGGAGACAAGTCGGCTGGAGAACGATGTATTGAATCGGGACGCAATTTGAGTGATCCATCGTCATTAGGTGGCTCTGAATGTTACAATTCACTATCAGTTTTTCGTCCCATTCGATAATCTAGACTCACAGCAGAACGGCCATAAGGTGCCCGAGGCAGCAATAGACCCATGGAGTCAAGTCGGCTGGAGGACGATGTATGAATCGGGACGCAATTTGTGTGGTCCATCGTCATTAGGTGGCCGTGAACGTTACAATTCACTATCAGTTTTGCGTCCGATTCGAACATCTTTGACTCACAGCAGAACGGCCATAAGGTGCCCGAGGCAGGAATAGACCCATGGAGACAAGTCTGCTGGAGGACGATGTATTGAATCGGGATGCAATTTGAGTGATCCATCGTCATTAGGTGGCCCTGAACGTTACAATTCACTATCAGTTTTTCGTCGCATTCGATAATCTAGACTCACATCAGAACGGCCATAAGGTGCCCGAATCAGCAGTAGACCCATGCAGACAAGTCTGCTGGAGGACGATGTATTGAATCGGGACGCAATTTGAGTGATCCATCGTCATCAGGTGGCCCTGAACGTTACAATTCACTATCAGTTCTGCGTTCGATTCGAAAATCTTTGACCCACAGCAGAACGGCCATAAGGTGCCCGAGGCAGCAATAGACCCATGGAGACAAGTCGCCTGGAGAACGATGTATTGAATCGGGACGCAATTTGAGTGATCCATCGTCATTAGGTGGCTCTGCATGTTACAATTCACTATCAGTTTTTCGTCCCATTCGATAATCTAGACTCACAGCAGAACGGCCATAAGGTGCCCGAGGCAGCAATAGACCCATGGAGTCAAGTCGGCTGGAGGACGATGTATGATTCGGGACGCAATTTGTGTGGTCCATCGTCATTAGGTGGCCGTGAACGTTACAATTCACTATCAGTTTTGCGTCCGATTCGAAAATCTTTGACTCACAGCAGAACGGCCATAAGGTGCCCAAGGCAGCAATAGGCCGATGGAGACAAGTCTGCTGGAGGACGATGTATTGAATCGGCACGCAATTTGAGTGATCCATCGTCATTAGGAGGCCCTGAATGTTACAATTCACTATTAGTTTTTCGTCCGATTCGAAAATCTTTGAGTCACAGCAGATCGGCCATAAGGTGACCGAGGCAGCAATAGACCCATGGAGACAAGTCTGCTGGAGGACGATGTATTGAATCGGGTCTCAATTTGAGTGATCCATCGTCATTAGGTGGCCCTGAACGTTACAATTCACTATCAGTTTTTCGTCCCATTCGATAATCTAGACTCACGGGAGAACGACCATAAGGTGCCCGAGGCAGCAATAGACCCATGGTGACAAGTCTGCTGGAGGACGATGTATTGAATCGGGACGCAATTTGAGTGATCCATCGTGCCCATAAGGTGCCCGAGGCAGCAATAGACCCATGGAGACAAGTCTGCTGGAGGACGATGTATTGAATCGGGACGCAATTTGAGTGATCCATCGTCATTAGGTGGCCCTGAACGTTACAATTCACTATCAGTTCTTCGTCCGATTCGAAAATCTTTGACCCACAGCAGAACGGCCATAAGGTGCCTCAGCAATAGACCCATGGAGACAAGTCGGCTGGAGAACGATGTGTTGAATCGGGACGCAATTTGAGTGATCCATCGTCATTAGGTGGCTCTGAATGTTACAATTCGCTTTCAGTTTTTCGTCCCATTCGATAATCTAGACTCACAGCAGAACGGCCATAAGGTGCCCGAGGCAGCAATAGACCCATGGAGTCAAGTCGGCTGGAGGACGATGTATGAATCGGGACGCAATTTGTGTGGTCCATCGTCATTAGGTGGCCGTGAACGTTACAATTCACTATCAGTTTTGCGTCCGATTCGAAAATCTTTGACTCACAGCAGAACGGCCATAAGGTGCCCGAGGCAGCAATAGGCCGATGGAGACAAGTCTGCTGGAGGACGATGTATTGAATCGGGACGCAATTTGAGTGATCCATCGTCATTAGGTGGCCCTGAACGTACAATTCAGTATCAGTTTTTCGTCCGATTCAAAAATCTTTGCCTCACAGCAGAACTGCCATAAGGTGCCCGAGGCAGCAATAGACCCATGGAGACAAGTCTGCTGGAGGTCGATGTATTGAATCGGGACGCAATTTGAGTGATCCATCGTCATTATGTGGCCCTGAACGTTACAATTCACTATCAGTTTTTCGTCGCATTCGATAATCTAGACTCACAGCAGAACGGCCATAAGGTGCCCGAGGCAGCAATAGACCCATGGAGTCAAGTCGGCTGGAGAACGATGTATTGAATCGGGACGCAATTTGAGTGATCCATCGTCATTAAGTGGCCCTGAATGTTACAATTCACTATCAGTTTTTCGTCCGATTCGAAAATCTTTGACTCACAGCAGAACGGCCATAAGGTGCCCGAGGCAGCAATAGACCCATGGAGACAAGTCGGCTGGAGGACGATGTATTGAATCGGGACGCAATTTGAGTGATCCAACGTCATTAGGTGGCCCTGAATGTTACAATTCACTATCAGTTTTTCGTCAGATTCGTAAATCTTTGAGTCACAGCAGAACGGCCATAAGGTGCCCGAGGCAGCAATAGGCCCATGGAGACAAGTCTGCTGGAGGACGATGTATTGAATCGGGACGCAATTTGAGTGATCCATCGTCATTAGGTGGCCCTGAACGTTACAATTCACTATCAGTTTTTCGTCGCATTCGATAATCTAGACTCACAGCAGAACGGCCATAAGGTGCCCGAGGCAGCAATAGACCCATGGAGTCAAGTCGGCTGGAGAACGATGTATTGAATCGGGACTCAATTTGAGTGATCCATCGTCATTAGGTGGCCCTGAATGTTACAATTCACTATCAGTTCTTCGTCCGATTCGAAAATCTTTGACTCACAGCAGAACGGCCATAAGGTGCCCGAGGCAGCAATAGACCCATGGAGACAACTCTGCAGGATGACGATGTATTGAATCGCGACGCAATTTGAGTGTTCCATCGTCATTAGGAGGCCCTGAATGTTAGAATTAACTATCAGTTTTTAGTCCCATTCGATAATCTATACTCACGGGAGAACGACCATAAGGTGCCCGAGGCAGCAATAGACCCATGGAGACAAGTCGGCTGGAGGACGATGTATTGAATCGGGACGCAATTTGAGTGATCCATCGTCATTAGGTGGCCCAGAAACGTTACAATTCAGTATCAGTTTTTCGTCCGATTCGAAAATCTATGACTCACAACAGAACGCCCATAAGGTGCCCGAGGCAGCAATAGACCCATGGAGACAAGTCGGCTGGAGGACGATGTATTGAATCGGGACGCAATTTGAGTGATCAATCGTCATTAGGTGGCATTGAACGTTACAATTCACTATCAGTTTTTCGTCCCATTCGATAATCTAGAATCACAGCAGAACGGCCATTAGGTGCCCGAGGCAGCAATAGACCCATGGAGACAAGTCGGCTGGAGGACGATATATTGAATCGGGACGCAATTTGAGTGATCCATCGACATTAGCTGGCCCTGAAAGTTACAATTCACTATCAGTTTTTCGTCCGATTCGAAAATCTTTGACTCACAGCAGAACGACCATAAGGTGCCCGATGCAGCAATAGACCCATGGAGACAAGTCTGCTGGAGGACGATGTATTGAATCGGGACGCAATTTGAGTGATCCATCGTCATTAGGTGGCCCTGAACGTACAATTCACTATCAGTTTTTCGTCCGATTCAAAAATCTTTGCCTCACAGCAGAACGGCCATAAGGTGCCCGAGGCAGCAATAGACCCATGGAGACAAGTCTGCTGGAGGACGATGTATTGAATCGGGACGCAATTTGAGTGATCCATCGTCATTAGGTGGCCCTGAACGTTACAATTCACTATCAGTTTTTTGTCGCATTCGATAATCTAGACTCACAGCAGAACGGCCATAAGGTGCCCGAGGCAGCAATAGACCCATGGAGTCAAGTCGGCTGGAGAACGATGTATTGAATCGGGACGCAATTTGAGTGATCCATCGTCATTAGGTGGCCCTGAACGTTACAATTCACTATCAGTTCTTCGTCCGATTCGAAAATCTTTGACCCACAGGAGAACGGCCATAAGGTGCCCGAGGCAGTAATAGACCCATGGAGACAAGTCGGCTGGATGACGATGTATTGAATCGGGAAGATATTTGAGTGATCCATCGTGATTAGGTGGCCCTGAAAGTTACAATTCACTATCAGTTCTTCGTCCGATTCGAAAATCTTTGACTCACAGCAGAACGGCCAAATGGTGCCCGAGGTAGCATTAGACCCATGGAGACAAGTCTGCTGGAGGACGATGCATTGAATCGGGACGCAATTTGAGTGATCCATCGTCATTAGGTGGCTCTGAATGTTACAATTCACTATCAGTTTTTCGTCCCATTCGATAATCTAGACTCACAGCAGAACGGCCATAAGGTGCCCGAGGCAGCAATAGACCCATGGAGTCAAGTCGGCTGGAGGACGATGTATGAATCGGGACGCAATTTGTGTGGTCCATCGTCATTAGGTGGCCGTGAACGTTACAATTCACTATCTGTTTTGCGTCCGATTCGAAAATCTTTGACTCACAGCAGAACGGCCATAAGGTGCCCGAGGCAGCAATAGACCCATGGAGACAAGTCTGCTGGAGGACGATGTATTGAATCGGGATGCAATTTGAGTGATCCATCGTCATTAGGTGGCCCTGAACGTTACAATTCACTATCAGTTTTTCGTCGCATTCGATAATCTAGACTCACAGCAGAACGGCCATAAGGTGCCCGACTCAGCAATAGACCCATGGAGTCAAGTAGGCTGGAGGACGATGTATTGAATCGGGACGCAATTTGAGTGATCCATCGTAATTAGGTGGCCCTGAATGTTACAATTCACTATCAGTATTTCGACCGATTCGAAAATCTTTGACTCACAGCAGAACAGCCATAAGGTGCCCGAGGCAGCAATAGACCCATGGAGACAAGTCTGCCGGATGACGATGTATTGAATCGCGACGCAATTTGAGTGTTCCATCGTCATTAGGAGGCCATGAATGTTACAATTCACTATCAGTTTTTCGTCCGATTCGAAAATCTTTGAGTCACAGCAGAACGGCCATAAGGTGCCCGAATCAGCAGTAGACCCATGCAGACAAGTCTGCTGGAGGACGATGTATTGAATCGGGACGCAATTTGAGTGATCCATCGTCATCAGGTGGCCCTGAACGTTACAATTCACTATCAGTTCTTCGTTCGATTCGAAAATCTTTGACCCACAGCAGAACGGCCATAAGGTGCCCGAGGCAGCAATAGACCCATGGAGACAAGTCGCCTGGAGAACGATGTATTGAATCGGGACGCAATTTGAGTGATCCATCGTCATTAGGTGGCTCTGCATGTTACAATTCACTATCAGTTTTTCGTCCCATTCGTTAATCTAGACTCACAGCAGAACGGCCATAAGGTGCCCGAGGCAGCAATAGACCCATGGAGTCAAGTCGGCTGGAGGACGATGTATGAATCGGGACGCAATTTGTGTGGTCCATCGTCATTAGGTGGCCGTGAACGTTACAATTCACTATCAGTTTTGCGTCCGATTCGAAAATCTTTGACTCACAGCAGAACGGCCATAAGGTGCCCGAGGCAGCAATAGGCCGATGGAGACAAGTCTGCTGGAGGACGATGTATTGAATCGGCACGCAATTTGAGTGATCCAACGTCATTAGGTGGCCCTGAATGTTACAATTCACTATCAGTTTTTCGTCAGATTCGTAAATCTTTGAGTCACAGCAGAACGGCCATAAGGTGCCCGAGGCAGCAATAGGCCCATGGAGACAAGTCTGCTGGAGGACGATGTATTGAATCGGGACGCAATTTGAGTGATCCATCGTCATTAGGTGGCCCTGAACGTTACAATTCACTATCAGTTTTTCGTCGCATTCGATAATCTAGACTCACAGCAGAACGGCCATAAGGTGCCCGAGGCAGCAATAGACCCATGGAGTCAAGTCGGCTGGAGAACGATGTATTGAATCGGGACGCAATTTGAGTGATCCATCGTCATTAGGTGGCCCTGAATGTTACAATTCACTATCAGTTTTTCGTCCGATTCGAAAATCTTTGACTCTCAGCAGAACGGCCATAAGGTGCCCGAGGCAGCAATAGACCCATGGAGACAACTCTGCAGGATGACGATGTATTGAATCGCGACGCAATTTGAGTGTTCCATCGTCATTAGGAGGCCCTGAATGTTAGAATTAACTATCAGTTTTTAGTCCCATTCGATAATCTATACTCACGGGAGAACGACCATAAGGTGCCCGAGGCAGCAATAGACCCATGGAGACAAGTCGGCTGGAGGACGATGTATTGAATCGGGACGCAATTTGAGTGATCCATCGTCATTAGGTGGCCCAGAAACGTTACAATTCAGTATCAGTTTTTCGTCCGATTCGAAAATCTATGACTCACAACAGAACGCCCATAAGGTGCCCGAGGCAGCAATAGACCCATGGAGACAAGTCGGCTGGAGGACGATGTATTGAATCGGGACGCAATTTGAGTGATCAATCGTCATTAGGTGGCCCTGAACGTTACAATTCACTATCAGTTTTTCGTCCCATTCGATAATCTAGAATCACAGCAGAACGGCCATAAGGTGCCCGAGGCAGCAATAGACCCATGGAGACAAGTCGGCTGGAGAACGATGTGTTGAATCGGGACGCAATTTGAGTGATCCATCGTCATTAGGTGGCTCTGAATGTTACAATTCGCTTTCAGTTTTTCGTCCCATTCGATAATCTAGACTCACAGCAGAACGGCCATAAGGTGCCCGAGGCAGCAATAGACCCATGGAGTCAAGTCGGCTGGAGGACGATGTATGAATCGGGACGCAATTTGTGTGGTCCATCGTCATTAGGTGGCCGTGAACGTTACAATTCACTATCAGTTTTGCGTCCGATTCGAAAATCTTTGACTCACAGCAGAACGGCCATAAGGTGCCCGAGGCAGCAATAGGCCGATGGAGACAAGTCTGCTGGAGGACGATGTATTGAATCGGGACGCAATTTGAGTGATCCATCGTCATTAGGTGGCCCTGAACGTACAATTCACTATCAGTTTTTCGTCCGATTCAAAAATCTTTGCCTCACAGCAGAACTGCCATAAGGTGCCCGAGGCAGCAATAGACCCATGGAGACAAGTCTGCTGGAGGTCGATGTATTGAATCGGGACGCAATTTGAGTGATCCATCGTCATTATGTGGCCCTGAACGTTACAATTCACTATCAGTTTTTCGTCGCATTCGATAATCTAGACTCACAGCAGAACGGCCATAAGGTGCCCGAGGCAGCAATAGACCCATGGAGTCAAGTCGGCTGGAGAACGATGTATTGAATCGGGACGCAATTTGAGTGATCCATCGTCATTAAGTGGCCCTGAATGTTACAATTCACTATCAGTTTTTCGTCCGATTCGAAAATCTTTGACTCACAGCAGAACGGCCATAAGGTGCCCGAGGCAGCAATAGACCCATGGAGACAAGTCGGCTGGAGGACGATGTATTGAATCAGGACGCAATTTGAGTGATCCAACGTCATTAGGTGGCCCTGAATGTTACAATTCACTATCAGTTTTTCGTCAGATTCGTAAATCTTTGAGTCACAGCAGAACGGCCATAAGGTGCCCGAGGCAGCAATAGGCCCATGGAGACAAGTCTGCTGGAGGACGATGTATTGAATCGGGACGCAATTTGAGTGATCCATCGTCATTAGGTGGCCCTGAACGTTACAATTCACTATCAGTTTTTCGTCGCATTCGATAATCTAGACTCACAGCAGAACGGCCATAAGGTGCCCGAGGCAGCAATAGACCCATGGAGTCAAGTCGGCTGGAGAACGATGTATTGAATCGGGACGCAATTTGAGTGATCCATCGTCATTAGGTGGCCCTGAATGTTACAATTCACTATCAGTTTTTCGTCCGATTCGAAAATCTTTGACTCACAGCAGAACGGCCATAAGGTGCCCGAGGCAGCAATAGACCCATGGAGACAAGTCGGCTGGAGGACGATGTATTGAATCGGGACGCAATTTGAGTGATCCAACGTCATTAGGTGGCCCTGAATGTTACAATTCACTATCAGTTTTTCGTCAGATTCGTAAATCTTTGAGTCACAGCAGAACGGCCATGAGGTGCCCGAGGCAGCAATAGGCCCATGGAGACAAGTCTGCTGGAGGACGATGTATTGAATCGGGACGCAATTTGAGTGATCCATCGTCATTAGGTGGCCCTGAACGTTACAATTCACTATCAGTTTTTCGTCGCATTCGATAATCTAGACTCACAGCAGAACGGCCATAAGGTGCCCGAGGCAGCAATAGACCCATGGAGTCAAGTCGGCTGGAGAACGATGTATTGAATCGGGACGCAATTTGAGTGATCCATCGTCATTAGGTGGCCCTGAATGTTACAATTCACTATCAGTTTTTCGTCCGATTCGAAAATCTTTGACTCACAGCAGAACGGCCATAAGGTGCCCGAGGCAGCAATAGACCCATGGAGACAACTCTGCAGGATGACGATGTATTGAATCGGGACGCAATTTGAGTGATCAATCGTCATTAGGTGGCCCTGAACGTTACAATTCACTATCAGTTTTTCGTCCCATTCGATAATCTAGAATCACAGCAGAACGGCCATAAGGTGCCCGAGGCAGCAATAGACCCATGGAGACAAGTCGGCTGGAGGACGATATATTGAATCGGGACGCAATTTGAGTGATCCATCGTCATTAGGTGGCCCTGAATGTTACAATTCACTATCAGTTTTTCGTCAGATTCGAAAATCTTTGAGTCACAGCAGAACGGCCATAAGGTGCCCGAGGCAGCAATAGGCCCATGGAGACAAGTCTGCTGGAGGACGATGTATTGAATCGGGACGCAATTTGAGTGATCCATCGTCATTAGGTGGCCCTGAACGTTACAATACTCTATCAGTTCTTCGTCCGATTCGAAAATCTTTGACCCACAGCAGAACGGCCATAAGGTGCCCGAGGCAGCAATAGACCCATGGAGACAAGTCGGCTGGAGGACGATGTATTGAATTGGGACGCAATTTGAGTGATCCATCGTCATTAGCTGGCCCTGAAAGTTACAATTCACTATCAGTTTTTCGTCCGATTCGAAAATCTTTGACTCACAGCAGAACGACCATAAGGTGCCCGATGCAGCAATAGACCCATGGAGACAAGTCTGCTGGAGGACGATGTATTGAATCGGGACGCAATTTGAGTGATCCATCGTCATTAGGTGGCCCTGAACGTTACAATTCACTATCAGTTTTTTGTCGCATTCGATAATCTAGACTCACAGCAGAACGGCCATAAGGTGCCCGAGGCAGCAATAGACCCATGGAGTCAAGTCGGCTGGAGAACGATGTATTGAATCGGGACGCAATTTGAGTGATCCATCGTCATTAGGTGGCCCTGAACGTTACAATTCACTATCAGTTCTTCGTCCGATTCGAAAATCTTTGACCCACAGGAGAACGGCCATAAGGTGCCCGAGGCAGTAATAGACCCATGGAGACAAGTCGGCTGGATGACGATGTATTGAACGGGAAGATATTTGAGTGATCCATCGTGATTAGGTGGCCCTGAAAGTTACAATTCACTATCAGTTCTTCGTCCGATTCGAAAATCTTTGACTCACAGCAGAACGGCCATATGGTGCCCGAGGCAGCATTAGACCCATGGAGACAAGTCTGCTGGAGGACGATGCATTGAATCGGGACGCAATTTGAGTGATCCATCGTCATTAGGTGGCCCTGAACGTTACAATTCACTATCAGTTCTTCGTCCGATTCGAAAATCTTTGACCCACAGCAGAACGGCCATAAGGTGCCCGAGGCGGCAATAGACCCATGGAGACAAGTCGGCTGGAGAACGATGTATTGAATCGGGACGCAATTTGAGTGATCCATCGTCATTAGGTGGCTCTGAATGTTACAATTCACTATCAGTTTTTCGTCCCATTCGATAATCTAGACTCACAGCAGAACGGCCATAAGGTGCCCGAGGCAGCAATAGACCCATGGAGTCAAGTCGGCTGGAGGACGATGTATGAATCGGGACGCAATTTGTGTGGTCCATCGTCATTAGGTGGCCGTGAACGTTACAATTCACTATCAGTTTTGCGTCCGATTCGAAAATCTTTGACTCACAGCAGAACGGCCATAAGGTGCCCGAGGCAGCAATAGACCCATGGAGACAAGTCTGCTGGAGGACGATGTATTGAATCGGGATGCAATTTGAGTGATCCATCGTCATTAGGTGGCCCTGAACGTTACAATTCACTATCAGTTTTTCGTCGCATTCGATAATCTAGACTCACAGCAGAACGGCCATAAGGTGCCCGACTCAGCAATAGACCCATGGAGTCAAGTAGGCTGGAGGACGATGTATTGAATCGGGACGCAATTTGAGTGATCCATCGTAATTAGGTGGCCCTGAATGTTACAATTCACTATCAGTTTTGCGTCCGATTCGAAAATCTTTGACCCACAGCAGAACGGCCATAAGGTGCCTCAGCAATAGACCCATGGAGACAAGTCGGCTGGAGAACGATGTGTTGAATCGGGACGCAATTTGAGTGATCCATCGTCATTAGGTGGCTCTGAATGTTACAATTCACTATTAGTTTTTCGTCCGATTCGAAAATCTTTGAGTCACAGCAGAACGGCCATAAGGTGACCGAGGCAGCAATAGACCCATGGAGATAAGTCTGCTGGAGGACGATGTATTGAATCGGGTCTCAATTTGAGTGATCCATCGTCATTAGGTGGCCCTGAACGTTACAATTCACTATCAGTTTTTCGTCCCATTCGATAATCTAGACTCACGGGAGAACGACCATAAGGTGCCCGAGGCAGCAATAGACCCATGGTGACAAGTCTGCTGGAGGACGATGTATTGAATCGGGACGCAATTTGAGTGATCCATCGTCATTAGGTGGCCCTGAACGTTACAATTCACTATCAGTTCTTCGTCCGATTCGAAAATCTTTGACCCACAGGAGAACGGCCATAAGGTGCCCGAGGCAGTAATAGACCCATGGAGACAAGTCGGCTGGATGACGATGTATTGAACGGGAAGATATTTGAGTGATCCATCGTGATTAGGTGGCCCTGAAAGTTACAATTCACTATCAGTTCTTCGTCCGATTCGAAAATCTTTGACTCACAGCAGAACGGCCATATGGTGCCCGAGGCAGCATTAGACCCATGGAGACAAGTCTGCTGGAGGACGATGCATTGAATCGGGACGCAATTTGAGTGATCCATCGTCATTAGGTGGCCCTGAACGTTACAATTCACTATCAGTTCTTCGTCCGATTCGAAAATCTTTGACCCACAGCAGAACGGCCATAAGGTGCCCGAGGCGGCAATAGACCCATGGAGACAAGTCGGCTGGAGAACGATGTATTGAATCGGGACGCAATTTGAGTGATCCATCGTCATTAGGTGGCTCTGAATGTTACAATTCACTATCAGTTTTTCGTCCCATTCGATAATCTAGACTCACAGCAGAACGGCCATAAGGTGCCCGAGGCAGCAATAGACCCATGGAGTCAAGTCGGCTGGAGGACGATGTATGAATCGGGACGCAATTTGTGTGGTCCATCGTCATTAGGTGGCCGTGAACGTTACAATTCACTATCAGTTTTGCGTCCGATTCGAAAATCTTTGACTCACAGCAGAACGGCCATAAGGTGCCCGAGGCAGCAATAGACCCATGGAGACAAGTCTGCTGGAGGACGATGTATTGAATCGGGATGCAATTTGAGTGATCCATCGTCATTAGGTGGCCCTGAACGTTACAATTCACTATCAGTTTTTCGTCGCATTCGATAATCTAGACTCACAGCAGAACGGCCATAAGGTGCCCGACTCAGCAATAGACCCATGGAGTCAAGTAGGCTGGAGGACGATGTATTGAATCGGGACGCAATTTGAGTGATCCATCGTAATTAGGTGGCCCTGAATGTTACAATTCACTATCAGTTTTGCGTCCGATTCGAAAATCTTTGACCCACAGCAGAACGGCCATAAGGTGCCTCAGCAATAGACCCATGGAGACAAGTCGGCTGGAGAACGATGTGTTGAATCGGGACGCAATTTGAGTGATCCATCGTCATTAGGTGGCTCTGAATGTTACAATTCACTATTAGTTTTTCGTCCGATTCGAAAATCTTTGAGTCACAGCAGAACGGCCATAAGGTGACCGAGGCAGCAATAGACCCATGGAGATAAGTCTGCTGGAGGACGATGTATTGAATCGGGTCTCAATTTGAGTGATCCATCGTCATTAGGTGGCCCTGAACGTTACAATTCACTATCAGTTTTTCGTCCCATTCGATAATCTAGACTCACGGGAGAACGACCATAAGGTGCCCGAGGCAGCAATAGACCCATGGTGACAAGTCTGCTGGAGGACGATGTATTGAATCGGGACGCAATTTGAGTGATCCATCGTGCCCATAAGGTGCCCGAGGCAGCAATAGACCCATGGAGACAAGTCGGCTGGAGGACGATGTATTGAATCGGGACGCAATTTGAGTGATCCATCGTCATTAGGTGGCCCTGAACGTTACAATTCACTATCAGTTCTTCGTCCGATTCGAAAATCTTTGACGCACAGCAGAACGGCCATAAGGTGCCTCAGCAATAGACCCATGGAGACAAGTCGGCTGGAGAACGATGTGTTGAATCGGGACGCAATTTGAGTGATCCATCGTCATTAGGTGGCTCTGAATGTTACAATTCGCTTTCAGTTTTTCGTCCCATTCGATAATCTAGACTCACAGCAGAACGGCCTTAAGGTGCCCGAGGCAGCAATAGACCCATGGAGTCAAGTCGGCTGGAGGACGATGTATGAATCGGGACGCAATTTGTGTGGTCCATCGTCATTAGGTGGCCGTGAACGTTACAATTCACTATCAGTTTTGCGTCCGATTCGAAAATCTTTGACTCACAGCAGAACGGCCATAAGGTGCCCGAGGCAGCAATAGGCCGATGGAGACAAGTCTGCTGGAGGACGATGTATTGAATCGGGACGCAATTTGAGTGATCCATCGTCATTAGGAGGCTCTGAATGTTACAATTCACTATTAGTTTTTCGTCCGATTCGAAAATCTTTGAGTCACAGCAGAACGGCAATAAGGTGCCCGAGGCAGCAATAGACCCATGGAGTCAAGTCGGCTGGAGAACGATGTATTGAATCGGGACGCAATTTGAGTGATCCATCGTTATTAGGTGGCCCTGAATGTTACAATTCACTATCAGTTTTTCGTCCGATTCGAAAATCTTTGACTCACAGCAGAACGGCCATAAGGTGCCCTAGGCAGCAATAGACCCATGGAGACAAGTCTGCTGGAGGACGATGTATTGAATCGGGATGCAATTTGAGTGATCCATCGTCATTAGGTGGCCCTGAACGTTACAATTTACTATCAGTTTTTCGTCGCATTCGATAATCTAGACTCACAGCAGAACGGCCATCAGGTGCCCGACTCAGCAATAGACCCATGGAGTCAAGTAGGCTGGAGGACGATGTATTGAATCGGGACGCAATTTGAGTGATCCATCGTCATTAGGTGGCCCTGAATGTTACAATTCACTATCAGTATTTCGTCCGATTCGAAAATCTTTGACTCACAGCAGAACAGCCATAAGGTGCCCGAGGCAGCAATAGACCCATGGAGACAAGTCTGCCGGATGACGATGTATTGAATCGCGACGCAATTTGAGTGTTCCATCGTCATTAGGAGGCCATGAATGTTACAATTCACTATCAGTTTTTCGTCCGATTCGAAAATCTTTGAGTCACAGCAGAACGGCCATAAGGTGCCCGAATCAGCAGTAGACCCATGCAGACAAGTCTGCTGGAGGACGATGTATTGAATCGGGACGCAATTTGAGTGATCCATCGTCATCAGGTGGCCCTGAACGTTACAATTCACTATCAGTTCTTCGTTCGATTCGAAAATCTTTGACCCACAGCAGAACGGCCATAAGGTGCCCGAGGCAGCAATAGACCCATGGAGACAAGTCGCCTGGAGAACGATGTATTGAATCGGGACGCAATTTGAGTGATCCATCGTCATTAGGTGGCTCTGCATGTTACAATTCACTATCAGTTTTTCGTCCCATTCGATAATCTAGACTCACAGCAGAACGGCCATAAGGTGCCCGAGGCAGCAATAGACCCATGGAGTCAAGTCGGCTGGAGGACGATGTATGAATCGGGACGCAATTTGTGTGGTCCATCGTCATTAGGTGGCCGTGAACGTTACAATTCACTATCAGTTTTGCGTCCGATTCGAAAATCTTTGACTCACAGCAGAACGGCCATAAGGTGCCCGAGGCAGCAATAGGCCGATGGAGACAAGTCTGCTGGAGGACGATGTATTGAATCGGCACGCAATTTGAGTGATCCATCGTCATTAGGAGGCCCTGAATGTTACAATTCACTATTAGTTTTTCGTCCGATTCGAAAATCTTTGAGTCACAGCAGAACGGCCATAAGGTGACCGAGGCAGCAATAGACCCATGGAGATAAGTCTGCTGGAGGACGATGTATTGAATCGGGTCTCAATTTGAGTGATCCATCGTCATTAGGTGGCCCTGAACGTTACAATTCACTATCAGTTTTGCGTCCCATTCGATAATCTAGACTCACGGGAGAACGACCATAAGGTGCCCGAGGCAGCAATAGACCCATGGTGACAAGTCTGCTGGAGGACGATGTATTGAATCGGGACGCAATTTGAGTGATCCATCGTGCCCATAAGGTGCCCGAGGCAGCAATAGACCCATGGAGACAAGTCGGCTGGAGGACGATGTATTGAATCGGGACGCAATTTGAGTGATCCATCGTCATTAGGTGGCCCTGAACGTTACAATTCACTATCAGTTCTTCGTCCGATTCGAAAATCTTTGACCCACAGCAGAACGGCCATAAGGTGCCTCAGCAATAGACCCATGGAGACAAGTCGGCTGGAGAACGATGTGTTGAATCGGGACGCAATTTGAGTGATCCATCGTCATTAGGTGGCTCTGAATGTTACAATTCGCTTTCAGTTTTTCGTCCCATTCGATAATCTAGACTCACAGCAGAACGGCCATAAGGAGCCCGAGGCAGCAATAGACCCATGGAGTCAAGTCGGCTGGAGGACGATGTATGAATCGGGACGCAATTTGTGTGGTCCATCGTCATTAGGTGGCCGTGAACGTTACAATTCACTATCAGTTTTGCGTCCGATTCGAAAATCTTTGAGTCACAGCAGAACGGCCATAAGGTGCCCGAGGCAGCAATAGGCCCATGGAGACAAGTCTGCTGGAAGACGATGTATTGAACCGGGACGCAATTTGAGTGATCCATCGTCATTAGGTGGCCCTGAACGTTACAATACACTATCAGTTCTTCGTCCGATTCGAAAATCTTTAAACCACAGCAGAACGGCCATAAGGTGCCCGAGGCAGCAATAGACCCATGGAGACAAGTCGGCTGAAGGACGATGTATTGAATCGGGACGCAATTTGAGTGATCCATCGTCATTAGGTGGCCCTGAACGTTACAATTCAGTATCAGTTTTTCGTCCGATTCGAAAATCTATGACTCACAACAGAACGCCCATAAGGTGCCCGAGGCAGCAATAGACCCATGGAGACAAGTCGGCTGGAGGACGATGTATTGAATCGGGACGCAATTTGAGTGATTCATCGTCATTAGGTGGCCCTGAAAGTTACAATTCAATATCAGTTTTTCGTCCCATTCCATAATCTTGACTCACAGCAGAACGGCCATAAGGTGCCCGAGGCAGCAATAGACCGATGGAGTCAAGTCGGCTGGAGGACGATGTATGAATCGGGACGCAATTTGTGTGGTCCATCGTCATTAGGTGGCCGTGAACGTTACAATTCACTATCAGTTTTGCGTCCGATTCGAAAATCTATGACTCACAGCAGAACGGCCATAAGGTGCCCGAGGCAGCAATAGGCCGATGGAGACAAGTCTGCTGGAGGACGATGTATTGAATCGGGACGCAATTTGAGTGATCCATCGTCATTAGGTGGCCCTGAACGTACAATTCACTATCAGTTTTTCGTCCGATTCAAAAATCTTTGCCTCACAGCAGAACGGCCATAAGGTGCCCGAGGCAGCAATAGACCCATGGAGACAAGTCTGCTGGAGGTCGATGTATTGAATCGGGACGCAATTTGAGTGATCCATCGTCATTATGTGGCCCTGAACGTTACAATTCACTATCAGTTTTTCGTCGCATTCGATAATCTAGACTCACAGCAGAACGGCCATAAGGTGCCCGAGGCAGCAATAGGCCGATGGAGACAAGTCTGCTGGAGGACGATTTATTGAATCGGGACGCAATTTGAGTGATCCATCGTCATTAGGAGGCCCTGAATGTTACAATTCACTATTAGTTTTTCGTCCGATTCGAAAATCTTTGAGTCACAGCAGAACGGCCATAAGGTGCCCGAGGCAGCAATAGACCCATGGAGACAAGTCTGCTGGAGGACGATGTATTGAATCGGGTCTCAATTTGAGTGATCCATCGTCATTAGGTGGCCCTGAACGTTACAATTCACTATCAGTTTTTCGTCCCATTCGATAATCTAGACTCACGGGAGAACGACCATAAGGTGCCCGAGGCAGCAATAGACCCATGGAGACTAGTCTGCTGGAGGACGATGTATTGAATAGGGACGCAATTTGAGTGATCCATCGTCATTAGGTGGCCCTGAACGTTACAATTCACTATCAGTTCTTCGTCCAATTCGAAAATTTTTGACCCACAGCAGAACGGCCATAAGGTGCCCGAGGCAGCATTAGACCCATGGAGACAAGTCGGCTGGAGGACGATGTATTGAATCGGGACGATATTTGAGTGATCTATCGTCATTAGGTGGCCCTGAAAGTTACAATTCACTATCGGTTTTTCGTCCGATTCGAAAATCTTTCACTCACAGCAGAACGGCCATAAGGTGCCCGAGGCAGCAATAGACCCATGGTGACAAGTCTGCTGGAGGACGATGTATTGAATCGGGACGCAATTTGAGTGATCCATCGTCATTAGGTGGCCCTGAACGTTACAATTCACTATCAGTTTTTCGTCCGATTCGAAACCTTTCACTCACAGCAGAACGGCCATAAGGTGCCCGAGGCAGCAATAGACCCATGGAGACAAGTCTGCTGGAGGACGATGTATTGAATCGGGACGCAATTTGAGTAATCCATCGTCATTAGGTGGCCTTGAACGTTACAATTCACTATCAGCTTTTCGTCGCATTCGATAATCTAGACTCACAGCAGAACGGCCATAAGGTGCCCGACTCAGCAATAGACCCATGGAGTCAAGTAGGCTGGAGGACGATGTATTGAATCGGGACGCAATTTGAGTGATCCATCGTCATTAGGAGGCCCTGAACGTTACAATTCACTATCAGTTTTTCGTCCGATTCGAAAATCTTTGACTCACAGCAGAACGGCCATAAGGTGCCCGTGGCAGCAATAGACCCATGGAGACAAGTCTGCCGGATGACGATGTATTGAATCGCGACGCAATTTGAGTGTTCCATCGTCATTAGGAGGCCATGAATGTTACAATTCACTATCAGTTTTTCGTCCGATTCGAAAATCTTTGAGTCACAGCAGAACGGCCATAAGGTGCCCGAATCAGCAATAGACCCATGGAGACAAATCGGCTGGAGAACGATGTATGAATCGGGACGCAATTTGTGTGGTCCATCGTCATTAGGTGGCCGTGAACGTTACAATTCACTATTAGTTTTTCGTCCGATTCGAAAATCTTTGAGTCACAGCAGAACGGCCATAAGGTGCCCGAGGCAGCAATAGACCCATGGAGACAAGTCTGCTGGAGGACGATGTATTGAATCGGGTCTCAATGTGAGTGATCCATCGTCATTAGGTGGCCCTGAACGTTACAATTCACTATCAGTTTTTCGTCCCATTCGATAATCTAGACTCACGAGAGAACGACCATAAGGTGCCCGAGGCAGCAATAGACCCATGGAGACAGGTCTGCTGGAGGACGATGTACTGAATCGGGACGCAATTTGAGTGATCCATCGTCATTAGGTGGCCCTGAACATTACAATTCACTATCAGTTCTTCGTCCGATTCGAAAATCTTTGACCCACAGGAGAACGGCCATAAGGTGCCCGAGGCAGCATTAGACCCATGGAGACAAGTCGGCTGGAGGACGATGTATTGAATCGGGACGATATTTGAGTGATCCATCGTGATAAGGTGGCCCTGAAAGTTACAATTCACTATCAGTTTTTCGTCCGATTCGAAAATCTTTGACTCACAGCAGAACGGCCATAAGGTGCCCGAGGCAGCAATAGACCCATGGAGACAAGTCGGCTGGATGACGATGTATTGAATCGGGACGCAATTTGAGTGATCCATCGTCATTAGGTGGCCCTGAATGTTACAATTCACTATCTGTTTTTCGTCCGATTTGAAAATCTTTGAGTCACAGCAGAACGGCCATAAGGTGCCCGAGGCAGCAATAGACCCATGGTGACAAGTCTGCTGGAGGACGATGTATTGATTCGGGACGCAATTTGAGTGATCCATCGTCATTAGGTGGCCGTGAACGTTACAATTCACTATCAGTTTTGCGTCCGATTCGAAAATCTTTGACCGACAGTAGAACGGCCATAAGGTGCCCGAGGCAGCAATAGACCCATGGAGACAAGTCGGCTGGAGAACGATGTATTGAATCGGGACGCAATTTGAGTGATCCATCGTCATTAGGTGGCTCTGAATGTTACAATTCACTATCAGTTTTTCGTCCCATTCGATAATCTAGACTCACAGCAGAACGGCCATAAGGTGCCCGAGGCAGCAATAGACCCATGGAGTCAAGTCGGCTGGAGGACGATGTATGAATCGGGACGCAATTTGTGTGGTCCATCGTCATTAGGTGGCCGTGAACGTTACAATTCACTATCAGTTTTGCGTCCGATTCGAAAATCTTTGACTCACAGCAGAACGGCCATAATGTGCCCGAGGCAGCAATAGGCCGATGGAGACAAGACTGCTGGAGGACGATGTATTGAATTGGGACGCAATTTGAGTGATCCATCGTCATTAGGAGGCCCTGAATGTTACAATTCACTATTAGTTTTTCGTCCGATTCGAAAATCTTTGAGTCACAGCAGAACGCCCATATGGTGCCCGAGGCAGCAATAGACCCATGGAGACAAGTCTGCTGGAGGACGATGTATTGAATCGGGTCTCAATTTGAGTGATCCATCGTCATTAGGTGGCCCTGAACGTTACAATTCACTATCAGTTTTTCGTCCCATTCGATAATCTAGACTCACAGCAGAACGGCCATAAGGTGCCCGAGGCAGCAATAGACCCTTGGAGACAAGTCTGCTGGAGGACGATGTATTGAATCGGGACGCAATTTGAGTGATCCATCGTCATTAGGTGGCCCTGAACGTTACAATACACTATCAGTTCTTCGTCCGATTCGAAAATCTTTGACCCACAGCAGAACGGCCATAAGGTGCTCGAGGCAGCAATAGACCCATGGAGACAAGTCGGCTGGAGGACGATGTATTGAATCGGGACGCAATTTGAGTGATCCATCGTCATTAGGTGGCCCTGAAAGTTACAATTCACTATCAGTTTTTCGTCCGATTCGAAAATCTTTGACTCACAGCAGAACGACCATAAGGTGCCCGATGCAGCAATAGACCCATGGAGACAGGTCTGCTGGAGGACGATGTATTGAATCGGGACGCAATTTGAGTGATCCATCGTCATTAGGTGGCCCTGAACGTACAATTCACTATCAGTTTTTCGTCCGATTCAAAAATCTTTGCCTCACAGCAGAACGGCCATAAGGTGCCCGAGGCAGCAATAGACCCATGGAGACAACTCTGCAGGATGACGATGTATTGAATCGCGACGCAATTTGAGTGTTCCATCGACATTAGGAGGCCCTGTATGTTAGAATTAACTATCAGTTTTTCGTCCCATTCGATAATCTAGACTCACGGGAGAACGACCATAAGGTGCCCGAGGCAGCAATAGACCCATGGAGACAAGTCGGCTGGAGGACGATGTATTGAATCGGGACGCAATTTGAGTGATCCATCGTCATTAGGTGGCCCTGAAAGTTACAATTCACTATCAGTTTTTCGTCCCATTCGATAATCTAGACTCACAGCAGAACGGCCATTAGGTGCCCGAGGCAGCAATGGACCCATGGAGTCAAGTAGGCTGGAGGACGATGTATGAATCGGGACGCAATTTGTGTGGTCCATCGTCATTAGGTGGCCGTGAACGTTACAATTCACTATCAGTTTTGCGTCCGATTCGAAAATCTTTGACTCACAGCAGAACGGCCATAAGGTGCCCGAGGCAGCAATAGGCCGATGGAGACAAGTCTTCTGGAGGACGATGTATTGAATCGGGACGCAATTTGAGTGATCCATCGTGATTAGGAGGCCCTGAATGTTACAATTCACTATTAGTTTTTCGTCCGATTCGAAAATCTTTGAGTCACAGCAGAACGCCCATAAGGTGCCCGAGGCAGCAATAGACCCATGGAGACAAGTCTGCTGGAGGACGATGTATTGAATCGGGTCTCAATTTGAGTGATCCATCGTCATTAGGTGGCCCTGAAAGTTACAATTCACTATCAGTTTTTCGTCCGATTCGAAAATCTTTGACTCACAGCAGAACGGCCATAAGGTGCCCGAGGCAGCAATAGACCCATGGTGACAAGTCTGCTGGAGGACGATGTATTGAATCGGGACGCAATTTGAGTGATCCATCGTCATTACGTGGCCCTGAACGTTACAATTCACTATCAGTTTTTCGTCCGATTCGAAATCTTTCACTCACAGCATTACGGCCATAAGGTGCCCGAGGCAGCAATAGACCCATGGAGACAAGTCTGCTGGAGGACGATGTATTGAATCGGGACGCAATTTGAGTGATCCATCGTCATTAGGTGGCCCTGAACGTTACTATTCACTATCAGCTTTTCGTCGCATTTGATAATCTAGACTCACAGCAGAACGGCCATAAGGTGCCCGACTCAGCAATAGACCCATGGAGTCAAGTAGGCTGGAGGACGATGTATTGAATCGGGACGCAATTTGAGTGATCCATCGTCATTAGGTGGCCCTGAACGTTACAATTCACTATCAGTTTTTCGTCCGATTCGAAAATCTTTGACTCACAGCAGAACGGCCATAAGGTGCCCGAGGCAGCAATAGACCCATGGAGACAAGTCTGCCGGATGACGATGTATTGAATCGCGACGCAATTTGAGTGTTCCATCGTCATTAGGAGGCCATGAATGTTACAATTCACTATCAGTTTTTCGTCCGATTCGAAAATCTTTGAGTCACAGCAGAACGGCCATAAGGTGCCCGAGGCAGCAATTGACCCATGGAGTCAAGTCGGCTGGAGGACGATGTATGAATCGGGACGCAATTTGTGTGGTCCATCGTCATTAGGTGGCCGTGAACGTTACAATTCACTATCAGTTTTGCGTCCGATTCGAAAATCTTTGAGTCACAGCAGAACGGCCATAAGGTGCCCGAGGCAGCAATAGACCCATGGAGACAAGTCTGCTGGAGGACGATGTATTGAATTGGGTCTCAATTTGAGTGATCCATCGTCATTAGGTGGCCCTGAACGTTACAATTCACTATCAGTTTTTCGTCCCATTCGATAATCTAGACTCACGGGAGAACGACCATAAGGTGCCCGAGGCAGCAATAGACCCATGGAGACAGGTCTGCTGGAGGACGATGTATTGAATCGGGACGCAATTTGAGTGATCCATCGTCATTAGGTGGCCCTGAACATTACAATTCACTATCAGTTCTTCGTCCGATTCGAAAATCTTTGACCCACAGGAGAACGGCCATAAGGTGCCCGAGGCAGCATTAGACCCATGGAGACAAGTCGGCTGGATGACGATGTATTGAATCGGGACGCAATTTGAGTGATCCATCGTCATTAGGTGGCCCTGAATGTTACAATTCACTATCTGTTTTTCGTCCGATTTGAAAATCTTTGAGTCACAGCAGAACGGCCATAAGGTGCCCGAGGCAGCAATAGACCCATGGTGACAAGTCTGCTGGAGGACGATGTATTGAATCGGGACGCAATTTGAGTGATCCATCGTCATTAGGTGGCCCTGAACGTTACAATTCACTATCAGTTCTTCGTCCGATTCGAAAATCTTTGACCCACAGTAGAACGGCCATAAGGTGCCCGAGGCAGCAATAGACCCATGGAGACAAGTCGGCTGGAGAACGATGTATTGAATCGGGACGCAATTTGAGTGATCCATCGTCATTAGGTGGCTCTGAATGTTACAATTCACTATCAGTTTTTCGTCCCATTCGATAATCTAGACTCACAGCAGAACGGCCATAAGGTGCCCGAGGCAGCAATAGACCCATGGAGACAACTCTGCAGGATGACGATGTATTGAATCGCGACGCAATTTGAGTGTTCCATCGTCATTAGGAGGCCCTGAATGTTAGAATTAACTATCAGTTTTTCGTCCCATTCGATAATCTAGACTCACGGGAGAACGACCATAAGGTGCCCGAGGCAGCAATAGACCCATGGAGACAAGTCGGCTGGAGGACGATATATTGAATCGGGACGCAATTTGAGTGATCCATCGTCATTAGGTGGCCCAGAAACTTTACAATTCACTATCAGTTTTTCGTCCGATTCGAAAATCTTTGACTCACAGCAGAACGGCCATAAGGTGCCCGAGGCAGCAATAGACCCATGGAGACAAGTCTGCCGGATGACGATGTATTGAATCGCGACGCAATTTGAGTGATCCATCGTCATTAGGTGGCCCTGAACGTTACAATTCAGTATCAGTTTTTCGTCCGATTCGAAAATCTATGACTCACAACAGAACGCCCATAAGGTGCCCGAGGCAGCAATAGACCCATGGAGACAAGTCGGCTGGAGGACGATGTATTGAATCGGGACTCAATTTGAGTGATTCATCGTCATTAGGTGGCCCTGAAAGTTACAATTCAATATCAGTTTTTCGTCCCATTCCATAATCTAGACTCACAGCAGAACGGCCATAAGGTGCCCGAGGCAGCAATAGACCGATGGAGTCAAGTCGGCTGGAGGACGATGTATGAATCGGGACGCAATTTGTGTGGTCCATCGTCATTAGGTGGCCGTGAACGTTACAATTCACTATCAGTTTTGCGTCCGATTCGAAAATCTATGACTCACAGCAGAACGGCCATAAGGTGTCCGAGGCAGCAATAGGCCGATGGAGACAAGTCTGCTGGAGGACGATGTATTGAATCGGGACGCAATTTGAGTGATCCATCGTCATTAGGTGGCCCTGAACGTACAATTCACTATCAGTTTTTCGTCCGATTCAAAAATCTTTGCCTCACAGCAGAACGGCCATAAGGTGCCCGAGGCAGCAATAGACCCATGGAGACAAGTCTGCTGGAGGTCGATGTATTGAATCGGGACGCAATTTGAGTGATCCATCGTCATTATGTGGCCCTGAACGTTACAATTCACTATCAGTTTTTCGTCGCATTCGATAATCTAGACTCACAGCAGAACGGCCATAAGGTGCCCGAGGCAGCAATAGGCCGATGGAGACAAGTCTGCTGGAGGACGATTTATTGAATCGGGACGCAATTTGAGTGATCCATCGTCATTAGGAGGCCCTGAATGTTACAATTCACTATTAGTTTTTCGTCCGATTCGAAAATCTTTGAGTCACAGCAGAACGGCCATAAGGTGCCCGAGGCAGCAATAGACCCATGGAGACAAGTCTGCTGGAGGACGATGTATTGAATCGGGTCTCAATTTGAGTGATCCATCGTCATTAGGTGGCCCTGAACGTTACAATTCACTATCAGTTTTTCGTCCCATTCGATAATCTAGACTCACGGGAGAACGACCATAAGGTGCCCGAGGCAGCAATAGACCCATGGAGACTAGTCTGCTGGAGGACGATGTATTGAATAGGGACGCAATTTGAGTGATCCATCGTCATTAGGTGGCCCTGAACGTTACAATTCACTATCAGTTCTTCGTCCAATTCGAAAATTTTTGACCCACAGCAGAACGGCCATAAGGTGCCCGAGGCAGCATTAGACCCATGGAGACAAGTCGGCTGGAGGACGATGTATTGAATCGGGACGATATTTGAGTGATCCATCGTCATTAGGTGGCCCTGAAAGTTACAATTCACTATCGGTTTTTCGTCCGATTCGAAAATCTGTCACTCACAGCAGAACGGCCATAAGGTGCCCGAGGCAGCAATAGACCCATGGTGACAAGTCTGCTGGAGGACGATGTATTGAATCGGGACGCAATTTGAGTGATCCATCGTCATTAGGTGGCCCTGAACGTTACAATTCACTATCAGTTTTTCGTCCGATTCGAAACCTTTCACTCACAGCAGAACGGCCATAAGGTGCCCGAGGCAGCAATAGACCCATGGAGACAAGTCTGCTGGAGGACGATGTATTGAATCGGGACGCAATTTGAGTGATCCATCGTCATTAGGTGGCCCTGAACGTTACAATTCACTATCAGCTTTTCGTCGCATTCGATAATCTAGACTCACAGCAGAACGGCCATCAGGTGCCCGACTCAGCAATAGACCCATGGAGTCAAGTAGGCTGGAGGACGATGTATTGAATCGGGACGCAATTTGAGTGATCCATCGTCATTAGGAGGCCCTGAACGTTACAATTCACTATCAGTTTTTCGTCCGATTCGAAAATCTTTGACTCACAGCAGAACGGCCATAAGGTGCCCGTGGCAGCAATAGACCCATGGAGACAAGTCTGCCGGATGACGATGTATTGAATCGCGACGCAATTTGAGTGTTCCATCGTCATTAGGAGGCCATGAATGTTACAATTCACTATCAGTTTTTCGTCCGATTCGAAAATCTTTGAGTCACAGCAGAACGGCCATAAGGTGCCCGAATCAGCAATAGACCCATGGAGAGAAATCGGCTGGAGAACGATGTATTGAATCGGGACGCAATTTGAGTGATCCATCGTCATTAGGTGGCTCTGAATGTTACAATTCACTATCAGTTTTTCGTCCCATTCGATAATCTAGACTCACAGCAGAACGGCCATAAGGTGCCCGAGGCAGCAATAGACCCATGGAGTCAAGTCGGCTGGAGGACGATGTATGAATCGGGACGCAATTTGTGTGGTCCATCGTCATTAGGTGGCCGTGAACGTTACAATTCACTATTAGTTTTTCGTCCGATTCGAAAATCTTTGAGTCACAGCAGAACGGCCATAAGGTGCCCGAGGCAGCAATAGACCCATGGAGACAAGTCTGCTGGAGGACGATGTATTGAATCGGGTCTCAATTTGAGTGATCCATCGTCATTAGGTGGCCCTGAACGTTACAATTCACTATCAGTTTTTCGTCCCATTCGATAATCTAGACTCACGGGAGAACGACCATAAGGTGCCCGAGGCAGCAATAGACCCATGGAGACTAGTCTGCTGGAGGACGATGTATTGAATAGGGACGCAATTTGAGTGATCCATCGTCATTAGGTGGCCCTGAACGTTACAATTCACTATCAGTTCTTCGTCCAATTCGAAAATTTTTGACCCACAGCAGAACGGCCATAAGGTGCCCGAGGCAGCATTAGACCCATGGAGACAAGTCGGCTGGAGGACGATGTATTGAATCGGGACGATATTTGAGTGATCCATCGTCATTAGGTGGCCCTGAAAGTTACAATTCACTATCGGTTTTTCGTCCGATTCGAAAATCTGTCACTCACAGCAGAACGGCCATAAGGTGCCCGAGGCAGCAATAGACCCATGGTGACAAGTCTGCTGGAGGACGATGTATTGAATCGGGACGCAATTTGAGTGATCCATCGTCATTAGGTGGCCCTGAACGTTACAATTCACTATCAGTTTTTCGTCCGATTCGAAACCTTTCACTCACAGCAGAACGGCCATAAGGTGCCCGAGGCAGCAATAGACCCATGGAGACAAGTCTGCTGGAGGACGATGTATTGAATCGGGACGCAATTTGAGTGATCCATCGTCATTAGGTGGCCCTGAACGTTACAATTCACTATCAGCTTTTCGTCGCATTCGATAATCTAGACTCACAGCAGAACGGCCATCAGGTGCCCGACTCAGCAATAGACCCATGGAGTCAAGTAGGCTGGAGGACGATGTATTGAATCGGGACGCAATTTGAGTGATCCATCGTCATTAGGAGGCCCTGAACGTTACAATTCACTATCAGTTTTTCGTCCGATTCGAAAATCTTTGACTCACAGCAGAACGGCCATAAGGTGCCCGTGGCAGCAATAGACCCATGGAGACAAGTCTGCCGGATGACGATGTATTGAATCGCGACGCAATTTGAGTGTTCCATCGTCATTAGGAGGCCATGAATGTTACAATTCACTATCAGTTTTTCGTCCGATTCGAAAATCTTTGAGTCACAGCAGAACGGCCATAAGGTGCCCGAATCAGCAATAGACCCATGGAGAGAAATCGGCTGGAGAACGATGTATTGAATCGGGACGCAATTTGAGTGATCCATCGTCATTAGGTGGCTCTGAATGTTACAATTCACTATCAGTTTTTCGTCCCATTCGATAATCTAGACTCACAGCAGAACGGCCATAAGGTGCCCGAGGCAGCAATAGACCCATGGAGTCAAGTCGGCTGGAGGACGATGTATGAATCGGGACGCAATTTGTGTGGTCCATCGTCATTAGGTGGCCGTGAACGTTACAATTCACTATTAGTTTTTCGTCCGATTCGAAAATCTTTGAGTCACAGCAGAACGGCCATAAGGTGCCCGAGGCAGCAATAGACCCATGGAGACAAGTCTGCTGGAGGACGATGTATTGAATCGGGTCTCAATTTGAGTGATCCATCGTCATTAGGTGGCCCTGAACGTTACAATTCACTATCATTTTTTCGTCCCATTCGATAATCTAGACTCACGAGAGAACGACCATAAGGTGCCCGAGGCAGCAATAGACCCATGGAGACAGGTCTGCTGGAGGACGATGTACTGAATCGGGACGCAATTTGAGTGATCCATCGTCATTAGGTGGCCTGAACATTACAATTCACTATCAGTTCTTCGTCCGATTCGAAAATCTTTGACCCACAGGAGAACGGCCATAAGGTGCCCGAGGCAGCATTAGACCCATGGAGACAAGTCGGCTGGAGGACGATGTATTGAATCGGGACGATATTTGAGTGATCCATCGTGATAAGGTGGCCCTGAAAGTTACAATTCACTATCAGTTTTTCGTCCGATTCGAAAATCTTTGACTCACAGCAGAACGGCCATAAGGTGCCCGAGGCAGCAATAGACCCATGGAGACAAGTCGGCTGCATGACGATGTATTGAATCGGGACGCAATTTGAGTGATCCATCGTCATTAGGTGGCCCTGAATGTTACAAATCACTATCTGTTTTTCGTCCGATTTGAAAATCTTTGAGTCACAGCAGAACGGCCATAAGGTGCCCGAGGCAGCAATAGACCCATGGTGACAAGTCTGCTGGAGGACGATGTATTGAATCGGGACGCAATTTGAGTGATCCATCGTCATTAGGTGGCCGTGAACGTTACAATTGACTATCAGTTTTGCGTCCGATTCGAAAATCTTTGACCGACAGTAGAACGGCCATAAGGTGCCCGAGGCAGCAATAGACCCATGGAGACAAGTCGGCTGGAGAACGATGTATTGAATCGGGACGCAATTTGAGTGATCCATCGTCATTAGGTGGCTCTGAATGTTACAATTCACTATCAGTTTTTCGTCCCATTCGATAATCTAGACTCACAGCAGAACGGCCATAAGGTGCCCGAGGCAGCAATAGACCCATGGAGTCAAGTCGGCTGGAGGACGATGTATGAATCGGGACGCAATTTGTGTGGTCCATCGTCATTAGGTGGCCGTGAACGTTACAATTCACTATCAGTTTTGCGTCCGATTCGAAAATCTTTGACTCACAGCAGAACGGCCATAATGTGCCCGAGGCAGCAATAGGCCGATGGAGACAAGACTGCTGGAGGACGATGTATTGAATTGGGACGCAATTTGAGTGATCCATCGTCATTAGGAGGCCCTGAATGTTACAATTCACTATTAGTTTTTCGTCCGATTCGAAAATCTTTGAGTCACAGCAGAACGCCCATATGGTGCCCGAGGCAGCAATAGACCCATGGAGACAAGCCTGCTGGAGGACGATGTATTGAATCGGGTCTCAATTTGAGTGATCCATCGTCATTAGGTGGCCCTGAAAGTTACAATTCACTATCAGTTTTTCGTCCCATTCGATAATCTAGACTCACAGCAGAACGGCCATAAGGTGCCCGAGGCAGCAATAGACCCATGGAGACAAGTCTGCTGGAGGACGATGTATTGAATCGGGACGCAAATTGAGTGATCCATCGTCATTAGGTGGCCCTGAACGTACAATTCACTATCAGTTTTTCGTCCGATTCAAAAATCTTTGCCTCACAGCAGAACGGCCATAAGGTGCCCGAGGCAGCAATAGACCCATGGAGACAACTCTGCAGGATGACGATGTATTGAATCGGGACGCAATTTGAGTGATCCATCGTCATTAGGTGGCCCTGAAAGTTACAATTCACTATCAGTTTTACGTCCCATTCGATAATCTAGACTCACAGCAGAACGGCCATAAGGTGCCCGAGGCAGCAATGGACCCATGGAGTCAAGTAGGCTGGAGGACGATGTATGAATCGGGACGCAATTTGTGTGGTCCATCGTCATTAGGTGGCCGTGAACGTTACAATTCACTATCAGTTTTGCGTCCGATTCGAAAATCTTTGACTCACAGCAGAACGGCCATAAGGTGCCCGAGGCAGCAATAGGCCGATGGAGACAAGTCTTCTGGAGGACGATGTATTGAATCGGGACTCAATTTGAGTGATCCATCGTGATTAGGAGGCCCTGAATGTTACAATTCACTATTAGTTTTTCGTCCGATTCGAAAATCTTTGAGTCACAGCAGAACGCCCATAAGGTGCCCGAGGCAGCAATAGACCCATGGAGACAAGTCTGCTGGAGGACGATGTATTGAATCGGGTCTCAATTTGAGTGATCCATCGTCATTAGGTGGACCTGAACGTTACAATTCACTATCAGTTTTTCGTCCCATTCGATAATCTAGACTCACGGGAGAACGACCATAAGGTGCCCGAGGCAGCAATAGACCCATGGAGACAAGTATGCTGGAGGACGATGTATTGAATCGGAACGCAGTTTGAGTGATCCATCGTCATTAGGTGGCTTTGAACGTTACAATTCACTATCAGTTCTTCGTCCGATTCGAAAATTTTTGACCCACAGCAGAACGGTCATAAGGTGCCCGAGGCAGCATTAGACCCATGGAGACAAGTCGGCTGGAGGACGATGTATTGAATCGGGACGATATTTGAGTGATCCATCGTCATTAGGTGGCCCTGAAAGTTACAATTCACTATCAGTTTTTCGTCCGATTCGAAAATCTTTGACTCACAGAAGAACGGCCATAAGGTGCCCGAGGCAGCAATAGACCCATGGTGACAAGTCTGCTGGAGGACGATGTATTGAATCGGGACGCAATTTGAGTGATCCATCGTCATTACGTGGCCCTGAACGTTACAATTCACTATCAGTTTTTCGTCTGATTCGAAATCTTTCACTCACAGCATTACGGCCATAAGGTGCCCGAGGCAGCAATAGACCCATGGAGACAAGTCTGCTGGAGGACGATGTATTGAATCGGGACGCAATTTGAGTGATCCATCGTCATTAGGTGGCCCTGAACGTTACAATTCACTATCAGCTTTTCGTCGCATTTGATAATCTAGACTCACAGCAGAACGGCCATAAGGTGCCCGACTCAGCAATAGACCCATGGAGTCAAGTAGGCTGGAGGACGATGTATTGAATCGGGACGCAATTTGAGTGATCCATCGTCATTAGGTGGCCCTGAACGTTACAATTCACTATCAGTTTTTCGTCCGATTCGAAAATCTTTGACTCACAGCAGAACGGCCATAAGGTGCCCGAGGCAGCAATAGACCCATGGAGACAAGTCTGCCGGATGACGATGTATTGAATCGCGACGCAATTTGAGTGTTCCATCGTCATTAGGAGGCCATGAATGTTACAATTCACTATCAGTTTTTCGTCCGATTCGAAAATCTTTGAGTCACAGCAGAACGGCCATAAGGTGCCCGAGGCAGCAATTGACCCATGGAGTCAAGTCGGCTGGAGGACGATGTATGAATCGGGACGCAATTTGTGTGGTCCATCGTCATTAGGTGGCCGTGAACGTTACAATTCACTATCAGCTTTTCGTCGCATTTGATAATCTAGACTCACAGCAGAACGGCCATAAGGTGCCCGACTCAGCAATAGACCCATGGAGTCAAGTAGGCTGGAGGACGATGTATTGAATCGGGACGCAATTTGAGTGATCCATCGTCATTAGGTGGCCCTGAACGTTACAATTCACTATCAGTTTTTCGTCCGATTCGAAAATCTTTGACTCACAGCAGAACGGCCATAAGGTGCCCGAGGCAGCAATAGACCCATGGAGACAAGTCTGCCGGATGACGATGTATTGAATCGCGACGCAATTTGAGTGTTCCATCGTCATTAGGAGGCCATGAATGTTACAATTCACTATCAGTTTTGCGTCCGATTCGAAAATCTTTGAGTCACAGCAGAACGGCCATAAGGTGCCCGAGGCAGCAATAGACCCATGGAGACAAGTCTGCTGGAGGACGATGTATTGAATTGGGTCTCAATTTGAGTGATCCATCGTCATTAGGTGGCCCTGAACGTTACAATTCACTATCAGTTTTTCGTCCCATTCGATAATCTAGACTCACGGGAGAACGACCATAAGGTGCCCGAGGCAGCAATAGACCCATGGAGACAGGTCTGCTGGAGGACGATGTATTGAATCGGGACGCAATTTGAGTGATCCATCGTCATTAGGTGGCCCTGAACATTACAATTCACTATCAGTTCTTCGTCCGATTCGAAAATCTTTGACCCACAGGAGAACGGCCATAAGGTGAACGAGGCAGCATTAGACCCATGGAGACAAGTCGGCTGGATGACGATGTATTGAATCGGGACGCAATTTGAGTGATCCATCGTCATTAGGTGGCCCTGAATGTTACAATTCACTATCTGTTTTTCGTCCGATTTGAAAATCTTTGAGTCACAGCAGAACGGCCATAAGGTGCCCGAGGCAGCAATAGACCCATGGTGACAAGTCTGCTGGAGGACGATGTATTGAATCGGGACGCAATTTGAGTGATCCATCGTCATTAGGTGGCCCTGAACGTTACAATTCACTATCAGTTCTTCGTCCGATTCGAAAATCTTTGACCCACAGTAGAACGGCCATAAGGTGCCCGAGGCAGCAATAGACCCATGGAGACAAGTCGGCTGGAGAACGATGTATTGAATCGGGACGCAATTTGAGTGATCCATCGTCATTAGGTGGCTCTGAATGTTACAATTCACTATCAGTTTTTCGTCCCATTCGATAATCTAGACTCACAGCAGAACGGCCATAAGGTGCCCGAGGCAGCAATAGACCCATGGAGACAACTCTGCAGGATGACGATGTATTGAATCGCGACGCAATTTGAGTGTTCCATCGTCATTAGGAGGCCCTGAATGTTAGAATTAACTATCAGTTTTTCGTCCCATTCGATAATCTAGACTCACGGGAGAACGACCATAAGGTGCCCGAGGCAGCAATAGACCCATGGAGACAAGTCGGCTGGAGGACGATGTATTGAATCGGGACGCAATTTGAGTGATCCATCGTCATTAGGTGGCCCAGAAACTTTACAATTCACTATCAGTTTTTCGTCCGATTCGAAAATCTTTGACTCACAGCAGAACGGCCATAAGGTGCCCGAGGCAGCAATAGACCCATGGAGACAAGTCTGCCGGATGACGATGTATTGAATCGCGACGCAATTTGAGTGTTCCATCGTCATTAGGAGGCCATGAATGTTACAATTCACTATCAGTTTTTCGTCCGATTCGAAAATCTTTGAGTCACAGCAGAACGGCCATAAGGTGCCCGAGGCAGCAATTGACCCATGGAGTCAAGTCGGCTGGAGGACGATGTATGAATCGGGACGCAATTTGTGTGGTCCATCGTCATTAGGTGGCCGTGAACGTTACAATTCACTATCAGTTTTGCGTCCGATTCGAAAATCTTTGAGTCACAGCAGAACGGCAATAAGGTGCCCGAGGCAGCAATAGACCCATGGAGACAAGTCTGCTGGAGGACGATGTATTGAATTGGGTCTCAATTTGAGTGATCCATCGTCATTAGGTGGCCCTGAACGTTACAATTCACTATCAGTTTTTCGTCCCATTCGATAATCTAGACTCACGGGAGAACGACCATAAGGTGCCCGAGGCAGCAATAGACCCATGGAGACAGGTCTGCTGGAGGACGATGTATTGAATCGGGACGCAATTTGAGTGATCCATCGTCATTAGGTGGCCCTGAACATTACAATTCACTATCAGTTCTTCGTCCGATTCGAAAATCTTTGACCCACAGGAGAACGGCCATAAGGTGCCCGAGGCAGCATTAGACCCATGGAGACAAGTCGGCTGGAGGACGATGTATTAAATCGGGACGATATTTGAGTGATCCATCGTGATAAGGTGGCCCTGAAAGTTACAATTCACTATCAGTTTTTCGTCCGATTCGAAAATCTTTGACTCACAGCAGAACGGCCATAAGGTGCCCGAGGCAGCAATAGACCCATGGAGACAAGTCGGCTGGATGACGATGTATTGAATCGGGACGCAATTTGAGTGATCCATCGTCATTAGGTGGCCCTGAATGTTACAATTCACTATCTGTTTTTCGTCCGATTTGAAAATCTTTGAGTCACAGCAGAACGGCCATAAGGTGCCCGAGGCAGCAATAGACCCATGGTGACAAGTCTGCTGGAGGACGAAGTATTGAATCGGGACGCAATTTGAGTGATCCATCGTCATTAGGTGGCCCTGAACGTTACAATTCACTATCAGTTCTTCGTCCGATTCGAAAATCTTTGACCCACAGTAGAACGGCCATAAGGTGCCCGAGGCAGCAATAGACCCATGGAGACAAGTCGGCTGGAGAACGATGTATTGAATCGGGACGCAATTTGAGTGATCCATCGTCATTAGGTGGCTCTGAATGTTACAATTCACTATCAGTTTTTCGTCCCATTCGATAATCTAGACTCACAGCAGAACGGCCATAAGGTGCCCGAGGCAGCAATAGAGCCATGGAGACAACTCTGCAGGATGACGATGTATTGAATCGCGACGCAATTTGAGTGTTCCATCGTCATTAGGAGGCCCTGAATGTTAGAATTAACTATCAGTTTTTCGTCCCATTCGATAATCTAGACTCACGGGAGAACGACCATAAGGTGCCCGAGGCAGCAATAGACCCATGGAGACAAGTCGGCTGGAGGACGATGTATTGAATCGGGACGCAATTTGAGTGATCCATCGTCATTAGGTGGCCCAGAAACTTTACAATTCACTATCAGTTTTTCGTCCGATTCGAAAATCTATGACTCACAACAGAACGCCCATAAGGTGCCCGAGGCAGCAATAGGCCGATGGAGACAAGTCTGCTGGAGGACGATGTATTGAACCGGGACGCAATTTGAGTGATCCATCGTCATTAGGAGGCCCTGAATGTTACAATTCACTATTAGTTTTTCGTCCGATTCGAAAATCTTTGAGTCACAGCAGAACGGCCATAAGGTGCCCGAGGCAGCAATAGACCCATGGAGACAAGTCTGCTGGAGGACGATGTATTGAATCGGGACGCAATTTGAGTGTTCCATCGTCATTAGGTGGCCCTGAACGTTACAATTCACTATCAGTTCTTCGTCCGATTCGAAAATTTTTGACCCACAGCAGAACGGCCATATGGTGCCCGAGGCAGCATTAGACCCATGGAGACAAGTCGGCTGGAGGACGATGTATTGAATCGGGACGATATTTGAGTGATCCATCGTCATTAGGTGGCCCTGAATGTTACAATTCACTATCAGTTTTTCGTCCGATTCGAAAATCTTTGACTCACAGCAGAACGGCCATAAGGTGCCCGAGGCAGCAATAGACCCATGGTGACAAGTCTGCTGGAGGACGATGTATTGAATCGGGACGCAATTTGAGTGATCCATCGTCATTAGGTGGCCCTGAACGTTACAATTCACTATCAGTGTTTCGTCCGATTCGAAATCTTTGACTCACAGCAGAACGGCCATAAGGTGCCCGAGGCAGCAATAGACCCATGGAGACAAGTCTGCTGGAGGACGATGTATTGAATCGGGACGCAATTTGAGTGATCCATCGTCATTAGGTGGCCCTGAATGTTACAATTCACTATCTGTTTTTCGTCCGATTTGAAAATCTTAGACTCACAGCAGAACGGCCATAAGGTGCCCGAGGCAGCAATAGTCCCATGGAGACAAGCCTGCTGGAGGACGATGTATTGAATCGGGACGCAATTTGAGTGATCCATCGTCATTAGGTGGCCCTGAACGTTACAATTCACTATCAGTTTTTCGCCCGATTCGAAAATCTTTGACTCACAGCAGGACGGCCATAAGGTGCCCGAGGCAGCAATAGACCCATGGAGACAAGTCGGATGCAGGACGATATATTGAATCGGGACGCAATTTGAGTGATCCATCGTCATTAGGTGGCCCTGAATGTTACAATTCACTATCAGTTTTTCGTCAGATTCGAAAATCTTTGAGTCACAGCAGAACGGCCATAAGGTGCCCGAGGCAGCAATAGGCCCATGGAGACAAGTCTGCTGGAGGACGATGTATTGAATCGGGACGCAATTTGAGTGATCCATCGGCTTTAGGTGGCCCTGAACGTTAGAATACACTATCAGTTCTTCGTCCGATTCGAAAATCTTTGACCCACACCAGAACGGCCATAAGGTGCCCGAGGCAGCAATGGACCCATGGAGACAAGTCGGCTGGAGGACGATGTATTGAATCGGGACGCAATTTGAGTGATCCATCGTCATTAGGTGGCCCTGAAAGTTACAATTCACTATCAGTTTTTCGTTCGATTCGAAAATCTTTGACTCACAGCAGAACGACCATAAGGTGCCCGATGCAGCAATAGACCCACGAGACAAGTCTGCTGGAGGACGATGTATTGAATCGGGACGCAATTTGAGTGATCCATCGTCATTAGGTGGCCCTGAACGTACAATTCACTATCAGTTTTTCGTCCGATTCAAAAATCTTTGCCTCACAGCAGAACGGCCATAAGGTGCCCGAGGCAGCAATAGTCCCATGGAGACAAGTCTGCTGGATGACGATGTATTGAATCGGGACGCAATTTGAGTGATCCATCGTCATTAGGTGGCCCTGAAAGTTACAATTCACTATCAGTTTTTCGTCGCATTCGATAATCTAGACTCACAGCAGAACGTCCATAAGGTGCCCGAGGCAGCAATAGACCCATGGAGTCAAGTCGGCTGGAGAACGATGTATTGAATCGGGACGCAATTTGAGTGATCCATCGTCATTAGGTGACCCTGAATGTTACAATTCACTATCAGTTTTTCGTCCCATTCGAAAATCTTTGACTCACAGCAGAACGGCCATAAGGTGCCCGAGGCAGCAATAGACCCATGGAGACAACTCTGCAGGATGACGATGTATTGAATCGCGACGCAATTTGAGTGTTCCATCCTCATTAGGAGGCCCTGAATGTTATAATTAACTATCAGTTTTTCGTCCCATTCGATAATCTAGACTCACGGGAGAACGACCATAAGGTGCCCGAGGCAGCAATAGACCCATGGAGACAAGTCGGCTGGAGGACGATGTATTGAATCGGGACGCAATTTGAGTGATCCATCGTCATTAGGTGGCCCTGAACGTTACAATTCACTATCAGTTTTTCGTCCCATTCGATAATCTAGACTCACAGCAAAACGGCCATAAGGTGTCCGAGGCAGCAATAGACCTGTGGTGTCACCGCCAGACACCACACTTGCTAGGTGGTAACTTAAATCGGCCGCGGTCCTTTAGTACATGTCGGACCCGCGTGTCGCCGCCATCAGTACTTGCAGACCTAGCGCAACCACATGGCAGGTCTAGAAAGACGGACTAGCACTCGCCCCAGTTGTACGGACGACATTGATAGCGACTAGACGTACGAAGCCTTCCTCTCATTTGCCGAGAGACAGTTAGAATAGCCTTCAGCTAAGTCCATAGCTACGACCTAGCAAGGCGCAGTTAACCATATCTGGAGAGAGTCTTACTTGTATTCATCATAGAGATGTACCACACAAGAGAATAAAGTTAAGTATACGAGAAGCTCCGTCCTTTTCTTATTAGCATTCATTAAGTATCCTGTTCCAGAACTCACGTCAGCCGGCGTGTGTGTACGCGTGCCTATCGGTAACCGCACCCTGTGTCTAGACTGTCTTGTATAGACACAACAAAACATGGCGACGAGTTAAAAAAGGGTTTTGTTCTTTCTAATTGCTTACATTTACTTGTCTCATGGCTTCGCCACAATCTCCAGATGTACTGTCCGAATTTTATCGCTTGCAGAATCAGCAGACGCAGGCGTTATTGGATGCCCTGGGACAGCTCGTCCAGGGTCAACGTGCGCTGCAAAACGATGCGGCCGCCGCCGCTTCGCCGCCCCCGCAGCCACAACATGCAGTTGCACCGCCGTTTCGCAACTTTGACGCGGCGCAGGAAACATGGCCGGAGTGGTCACGCCAATTTGGATTCCATCTCGCCGCCTACAGAATTCAAGGTAACGAGCGGCAGCCTCCCTTATTGTCTTGTGTCGGCGTGCAAACGTACCGTGTGATAGTGAAATTGTTTCCCCGACGCGACGTAGCTACACTGTCCTACGAAGAAATTGTGTCGGCTTTAGATGCCTATTTCAAAGAAACAGTTAATGTGGTTGCAAAAAGGTATACGTTCTTTCGTACAAAACGTACGGCCGGTCAAACTAATAGGGAGTGGGTTGCAACTTTGCAAGGCCTTACTAGGGATTGTGCATTTCAGTGTGACTGTGGCCTTCCTTATGCAGATACAATGGTGCGTGATGCAATAGCACAGAACGTTTCTGATGTTCGCATAAGGGAGCAGATTTTGAAACTAGTTAATCCCTCCCTTCAACAAGTGATAGACATATTGGATAGGCAAGACACACTTGACTGTGCTCAGGAATCTTTTGAAGCTTCGCCAGCAGTGTGTAACATTAACCGGCCCGCTGGACGCGCTGCGCGGCCCGGTAACCGGCCCTCGCGCACTTCGACGCAGCTGACGCCGCGCTCTAAACCAGGTGTGCCTCGCCGGCCCGCAAATGCAGTGAAATCATGCCCGCGGTGTGCTACTAGACATTCGCGTGAACATTGCCCGTCACGCCAAGCTATTTGCTTTTTCTGTAATAAGAAAGGACATGTTCAAAGTGTTTGCCAGAAAAAGCTCAGATCTGACAATCACAACCGTTCCAGGCCCTTTGCTTCGCGCCGGAATCGAACCACGGACACTCAGGCTCGGGAACCTTCGCCCATGGACATTCACGTAGTTAATGCCACTCCGCCCAGTGTTACTCTTTCTAACAGTGACTGTGTTCGTCCCACAAAAAGTGTGCGTCGACGTCGACGGCAATCCCGTCACGTCGCAAGTGATTCTGTACCAGTGTCTGTTCACGTTGCACAAAACAGTCGCTCTTGTCGTCAGCAGGACAATAAACTTTTTGTAGATTTGGACTTTGCCGGACAAGTGATACCCTTCCAGCTCGATACCGGAGCTGCAGTTTCATTGCTCAATCACGCTACCTACAAACAACTGGGCGCACCGCCGTTGCGTGCCGCAAAAGTTCAGCTCACTAGTTATTCAGGACAGCATATCCCTGTGTTAGGACAGTGCAGCCTTCTTGCAACATACAAGGGACAAACAAAACTTGTGTCGTTTTACGTTCTTCGTTCTTCTGCTGCAGTGAACTTGTTTGGTTTAGATTTATTTCAATTGTTTAACTTGTCTATCGTAAATCAGGTCCTATCAGTGAACCAGACTGTGCCTTCAGCCAGTGTTTCTAGTCTATGTGAGGACTTTGCAGACATTTTTGCACCGGGACTTGGTTGCGCTAAGAACTATGAAGCACATTTGGAACTAAAAGTCAACGCGCAACCGAAATTTTTCAGAGCGCGCAATGTTCCCCACGCATTGCGTGATGAGGTCGCTCGAACTTTACGCGATTTAGAATCGCAAGGTGTCATTGAACGTGTGCAGGCTTCTCTCTGGGCCTCACCCTTAGTGATTTTGCAAAAACCTTCCGGCAAATTGAGACTTTGCGTGGACTTCAAAGCAACAGTGAATCGACAACTAGTGACTGCTACTTTTCCTTTGCCCCGCCCGGAAGATCTTTTTGACAAACTGTGCCCGGGAAAATATTTTTCAAAGTTGGACCTAGCAGATGCGTACTTGCAAATACCGGTGGACGAAGAATCCCAGCGCGTATTGGTGGTTAACACGCATCTTGGACTATACAGATTCAAAAGACTGCCATTCGGGTGTGCATCCGCCCCAGCATTGTTTCAGCAATATTTACACACTATTTGTGCGTCGGTCCCTACTGCAGCTAACTATCTGGACGATATAGTGATCTCAGGAAAGACAGAAGCAGAACATTTACACAATCTCAGAACACTATTTCAGGTCTTGCGACAGAATGGTCTTCGCTTGCGGAAGGACAAATGTGTGTTTTTTGCTCGTGACTTGCCGTATCTGGGACATGTCATAAATGCCCAAGGCATCCATCCGAGTCCAGAGCACCTCAGTGCCATACAGGACTTGCCTGCACCACAAACTTTGAAGCAGCTACAGAGTGTGTTGGGAAAAATTAATTATTATCATCGCTTTCTGCGCAGTGCCTCTTCCATTTCAGCTCCGCTTCATCGCTTACGCCGTAAAGGTGTTCCGTTCGTCTGGTCGACGGAATGCGAACGCGCCTTTCGCCAATTGAAATCGGCGTTGCTTTCAAATACTTGCCTTACGCCATTCGATCCCCAGAAACCCCTTTTGTTGATGGTAGATGCCTCGGATTTCGGGATCGGTGCTGTGCTTGCTCACAAAGATGGTTCGCATGATCGCCCTATTGCCTTTGCGTCCAAATTGCTCTCGTCAGCGCAAAGAAATTATTCCCAGACAGAGAAAGAAGCTTTGGCTCTCGTGTTTGGTGTTACGAAGTTCCACGATTTCTTGTATGGTCGTCACTTTACCATCATCACAGACCACAAACCTTTGACATCGCTTTTTCATCCGAACAAGCCTGTACCTCCACGTACAGCGCAGAAATTCATTCGCTGGTCTATTTTCCTCTCGCAGTACCGCTACGATATCTTGTACCGGTCCACTGCTAAGCACGGAAACGCAGATGCGTTGTCCCGTTTGCCTGTTGCCGAGGATAAAGCATTCGATTCTTCCGAACTTGCTTGCATGTTCATTGATGCGGAAACCGATGACGTGGTCGAATCGTTTCCGCTTGATTTTCGTAGTGTAGCTACAGCCACAGCTGCAGACCCTGTCCTTGCTACCGTTTTGCGTTTTGTTGCTACGCAATGGCCCTTGTCGAAGTCACGGATCGAGGATCCGTTGGTTCGCAGATTTTTTGCTCACAAGGAGAGACTTTTTGTACGACGTGGTGTTTTGTTGTTGCGTTCCGATAATGATCAGTCTAGGGTCGTGGTCCCACGTTCGTTACAGTCCTCTGTCTTAAAGCTTCTCCACCAAGGACATTGGGGTATAGTGCGTACGAAACAGCTTGCTCGTCAGCACTGTACTTGGTTCGGAATCGATGCTGCGATTACGAATATGTGCTCTTCTTGCATGGCGTGTGCCAAACAACAATCCGCACCACCGCGGAAATTCTTTGCATGGCCGAAAGTCACTTCCCCTTGGCAACGCTTACACATAGATTTTGCTGGTCCATTCTGGAATGCTCGATGGTTGGTTGTTGTCGATTCCTTCAGTAATTTTCCTTTTGTTGTCCGGATGTCTTCCACGACGTCATCTGCCACCATGCAAGCGTTGTCTGCTATCTTTTGCATTGAAGGTCTCCCACAGACTATTGTTTCCGACAATGGTCCACAATTCATGTCGGCAGAATTTCAGTCATTCTGCCAGGCCAATGGTATTCAACATCTGACATCCGCGCCGTTTTCGCCTCAGTCAAACGGTGCCGCTGAACGTTTGGTCCGGACTTTCAAGATACAGATGTTGAAATTGAAAGAGTCGCATTCTCGGGAGGACGCGTTGTTGCTATTTCTGTCTTCGTATCGCTCTCAGCCCCGCGATGGTCGCTCGCAGGCTGAATTGCTTCACGGTCGTCCTCATCGAACCTTGATGTCTTTGCTGCATCCGCCGCATCTGGTTCCTGTGCAGCGGCAGACTCCTGCTTTTGCTCCTGGCGACGTGGTGTTCTATCGCAACTATCGCGGTTCACGGCGTTGGCTCGCAGGGCGCATTCTTCGCTGCCTCGGCCGCGCGATGTATTTGGTTTTGGGGGCCTCTGGTGAGGTGCGTCGGCATCTCAATCAGCTGCGCCTCTGTCGTCGCCTGGGTTCTGCCGCTCCCCGTCTGCTTTCAGCGACGGAGCCGTCCGGTCAGCGCCCTGGGGACCCATCTACTGGCTCGCCTCATCCCCAGGTGTTACCGACGATGCCTTCCATTCTGCCCCATGGCGTCGCGCCGCCGCAGCCGCCGCTGCAGCCGCCGCCGCTGTCGCCCGCAGAGGACGCTTCGCTGCAGCCGCCAACCGCCTCCCTGGGTCACGCGCCGCCGATCGCTTCCCGTGACCAGCTGTCGTCCGCCCTGGACCTCTGGCCCGCTCCGGACCACATGGCGTCATCGCGCGTCGGCTACCCCAACGCAATGGAGGTCGACCCTGTCGCATTACGGGCGCATACGCCGCATGTTGACGTGCACCCTGGAGTAGGTTTCCAGGCGTTTCCTAGCTCCCCTCGGACCGAATGGCCGGGTGCGAATGGCACAGCCTCGCCTGTTGTTAGGCTCCCCACCTCATCACATACGTCAACATGGGGCCCTCCCCACGGCGGGCGGAAGCCTTATAACACGACCGTTCGCCGATTTGCGGGGGAGGAATGTGGTGTCACCGCCAGACACCACACTTGCTAGGTGGTAGCTTAAATCGGCCGCGGTCCATTAGTACATGTCGGACCCGCGTGTCGCCGCCATCAGTACTTGCAGACCTAGCGCCACCACATGGCAGGTCTAGAAAGACGGACTAGCACTCGCCCCAGTTGTACGGACGACATTGCTAGCGACTAGACGTACGAAGCCTTCCTCTCATTTGCCGAGAGACAGTTAGAATAGCCTTCAGCTAAGTCCATAGCTACGACCTAGCAAGGCGCAGTTAACCATATCTGGAGAGAGTCTTACTTGTATTCATCATAGAGATGTACCACACAAGAGAATAAAGTTAAGTATACGAGAAGCTCCGTCCTTTTCTTATTAGCATTCATTAAGTATCCTGTTCCAGAACTCACGCCAGCCGGCGTGTGTGTACGCGTGCCTATCGGTAACCGCACCCTGTGTCTAGACTGTCTTGTATAGACACAACAAAACAAGACCCATGGTGACAAGTCGGCTGGAGGACGATGTATTGAATCGGGACGCAATTTGTGTGGTCCATCCTCATTAGGTGGCCCTGAATGTTACAATTCACTATCAGTTTTTCGTCCGATTCGAAAATCTTTGACTCACAGCAGAACGGCCATAAGGTGCCCGAAGCAGCAATAGACCCATGGAGACAAGTCTGCTGGAGGACGATGTATTGAATCGGGAAGCAATTTGAGTGATCCATCGTCATTAGGTGGCCATGAGTGTTACAATTCACTATCTGTTTTTCGTCCGATTCGAAAATCTTTGACTCACAGCAGAACGGCCATAAGGTGCCCGAGGCAGCAATAGGCCCATGGAGACAAGTCTGCTGGAGGACGATGTATTGAATCGGGATGCAATTTGAGTGATCCATCGTCATTAGGTGGCCCTGAAGGTTACAATTCACTATCAATTTTTCGTCCCATTCGATAATCTAGACTCACAGCAAAACGGCCATAAGGTGCCCGAGGCAGCAATAGACCCATTGTGTCAAGTCGGCTGTAGGACGTTGTATTGAATCGGGACGCAATTTGTGTGGTCCATCCTCATTAGGTGGCCCTGAATGTTACAATTCACTATCAGTTTTTCGTCCGATTCGAAAATCTTTGACTCACAGCAGAACGGCCATAAGGTGCCCGAAGCAGCAATAGACCCATGGAGACAAGTCTGCTGGAGGACGATGTATTGAATCGGGACGCAATTTGAGTGATCCATCGTCATTAGGTGGCCATGAATGTTACAATTCACTATCTGTTTTTCGTCCGATTCGAAAATCTTTGACTCACAGCAGAACGGCCATAAGGTGCCCGAGGCAGCAATAGGCCCATGGAGACAAGTCTGCTGGAGGACGATGTATTGAATCGGGATGCAATTTGAGTGATCCATCGTCATTAGGTGGCCCTGAAGGTTACAATTCACTATCAATTTTTCGTCCCATTCGATAATCTAGACTCACAGCAAAACGGCCATAAGGTGCCCGAGGCAGCGTAGACCCATTGTGTCAAGTCGGCTGTAGGACGTTGTATTGAATCGGGACACAATTTGTGTGGTCCATCCTCATTAGGTGGCCCTGAATGTTACAATTCACTATCAGTTTTTCGTCCGACGCGAAAATCTTTGACTCACAGCAGAACGGCCATAAGGTGCCCGAGGCAGCAATAGACCCATGGAGACAAGTCGGCTGGAGGACGATGTATTGAATCGCGACGCAATTTGAGTGTTCCATCGTCATTAGGTGGCCATGAATGTTACAATTCACTATCAGTTTTTCGTCAGATTTGAAAATCTTTGAGTCACAGCAGAACGGCCATAAGGTGCCCGAGGCAGCAATAGACCCATGGAGACAAGTCTGCTGGAGGACGATGTATTGAATCGGGACGCAATTTGAGTGATCCATCGTCATTAGGTGGCCCTGAACTTTACAATTCACTATCAGTTCTTCGTCCGATTCGAAAATCTTTGACCCACAGCAGAACGGCCGTAAGGTGCCCGAGGTAGCAATAGTCCCATGGAGACAAGTCGGCTGGAGGACGATGTATTGAATCGGGACGCAATTTGAGTGATCCATCGTCATTAGGTGGCCCTGAAAGTTACAATTCACTATCAGTTTTTCGTCCGATTCGAAAATCTTTGACTCACAGCAGAACGGCCATAAGGTGCCCGAGGCAGCAATAGACCCATGGAGACAAGTCTGCTGGAGGACGATGTATTGAATCGGGACGCAATTTGAGTGATCCATCGTCATTAGGTGGCCCTGAACGTTACAATTCAATATCAGTTTTCGTCGCCTTCGATAATCTAGATTCACAGCAGAACGGCCATAAGGTGCCCGAGGCAGCAATAGACCCATGGAGTCAAGTCGGCTGGAGGACGATGTATTGAATCGGGACGCAATTTGAGTGATCCATCGTCATTAGGTGGCCCTGAACGTTACAATTCACTATCAGTTTTTCGTCCGATTTGAAAATCTTACTCACAGCAGAACGGCCATAAGGTGCCCGAGGCAGCAATAGACCCATGGAGACAAGCCTGCTGGAGGACGATGTATTGAATCGGGACGCAATTTGAGTGATCCATCGTCATTAGGTGGCCCTGAACGTTACAATTCACTATCAGTTTTTCGCCCGATTCGAAAATCTTTGACTCACAGCAGGACGGCCATAAGGTGCCCGAGGCTGCAATAGACCCATGGAGACAAGTCTGCTGGAGGACGATGTATTGAATCGGGACGCAATTTGAGTGATCCATCGTCATTAGGTGGCCATGAATGTTACAATTCACTATCTGTTTTTCGTCCGATTCGAAAATCTTTGACTCACAGCAGAACGGCCATAAGGTGCCCGAGGCAGCAATAGACCCATGGAGACAAGTCGGCTGGAGGACGATGTATTGAATCGCGACGCAATTTGAGTGTTCCATCGTATTAGGTGGCCATGAATGTTACAATTCACTATCAGTTTTTCGTCGGATTTGAAAATCTTTGAGTCACAGCAGGACGGCCATAAGGTGCCCGAGGCAGCAATAGACCCATGGAGACAAATCTGCTGGAGGACGATGTATTGAATCGGGACGCAATTTGAGTGATCCATCGTCATTAGGTGGCCCTGAACGTTACAATTCACTATCAGTTCTTCGTCCGATTCGAAAATTTTTGACCCACAGCAGAACGGCCGTAAGGTGCCCGAGGCAGCAATAGTCCCATGGAGACAAGTCGGCTGGAGGACGATGTATTGAATCGGGACGCAATTTGAGTGATCCATCGTCATTAGGTGGCTCTGAAAGTTACAATTCACTATCAGTTTTTCGTCCGATTCGAAAATCTTTGACTCACAGCAGAACGGCCATAAGGTGCCAGAGGCAGCAATAGACCCATGGAGACAAGTCTGCTGGAGGACGATGTATTGAATCGGGACGCAATTTGTGTGGTCCATCCTCATTAGGTGGCCCTGAATGTTACAATTCACTATCAGTTTTTCGTCCGATTCGAAAATCTTTGACTCACAGCAGAACGGCCATAAGGTGCCCGAGGCAGCAATAGACCCATGGAGACAAGTCGGCTGGAGGACGATGTATTGAATCGCGACGCAATTTGAGTGTTCCATCGTATTAGGTGGCCATGAATGTTACAATTCACTATCAGTTTTTCGTCAGATTTGAAAATCTTTGACCCACAGCAGAACGGCCGTAAGGTGCCCGAGGCAGCAATAGTCCCATGGAGACAAGTCGGCTGGAGGACGATGTATTGAATCGGGACGCAATTTGAGTGATCCATCGTCATTAGGTGGCCCTGAACGTTACAATTCAATATCAGTTTTCGTCGCATTCGATAATCTAGATTCACAACAGAACGGCCATAAGGTGCCCGAGGCAGCAATAGACCCATGGAGTCAAGTCGGCTGGAGGACGATGTATTGAATCGGGACGCAATTTGAGTGATCCATCGTCATTAGGTGGCCCTGAATGTTACAATTCACTATCAGTTTTTCGTCAGATTCGAAAATCTTTGAGTCACAGCAGAACGGCCATAAGGTGCCCGAGGCTGCAATAGACCCATGGAGACAAGTCGGCTGGAGGACGATATATTGAATCGGGACGCAATTTGAGTGATCCATCGTCATTAGGTGGCCCTGAATGTTACAATTCACTATCAGTTTTTCGTCAGATTCGAAAATCTTTGAGTCACAGCAGAACGGCCATAAGGTGCCCGAGGCAGCAATAGGCCCATGGAGACAAGTCTGCTGGAGGACGATGTATTGAATCGGGACGCAATTTGAGTGATCCATCGTGATTTGGTGGCCCTGACCGTACAATAGACTATCAGTTCTTCGTCCGATTCGAAAATCTTTGACCCACAGCAGAACGGCCATAAGGTGCCCGAGGCAGCAATAGACCCATGGAGACAAGTCGGCTGGAGGACGATGTATTGAATCGGGACGCAATTTGAGTGATCCATCGTCATTAGGTGGCCCTGAAAGTTACAATTCACTATCAATTTTTCGTCCGATTCGAAAATCTTTGACTCACAGCAGAACGACCATAAGGTGCCCGAGGCAGCAATAGACCCATGGAGACAAGTCTGCTGGAGGACGATGTATTGAATCGGGATGCAATTTGAGTGATCCATCGTCATTAGGTGGCCCTGAATGTACAATTCACTATCAGTTTTTCGTCCGATTCAAAAATCTTTGCCTCACAGCAGCCATAAGGTGCCCGAGGCAGCAATAGACCCATGGAGACAAGTCGGCTGGAGGACGATGTATTGAATCGGGACGCAATTTGAGTGATCCATCGTCATTAGGTGGCCCAGAAACGTTACAATTCACTATCAGTTTTTCGTCCGATTCGAAAATCTATGACTCACAACAGAACGCCCATAAGGTGCCCGAGGCAGCAATAGACCCATGGAGACAAGTCGGCTGGAGGACGATGTATTGAATCGGGACGCAATTTGAGTGATCTATGGTCATTAGGTGGCCCTGAAAGTTACAATTCACTATCAGTTTTTCGTCCGATTCGAAAATCTTTGACTCACAGCAGAACGGCCATAAGGTGCCCGAAGCAGCAATAGACCCATGGAGACAAGTCTGCTGGAGGACGATGTATTGAATCGGGACGCAATTTGAGTGATCCATCGTCATTAGGTGGCCATGAATGTTACAATTCACTATCTGTTTTTCGTCCGATTCGAAAATATTTAACTCACAGCAGAACGGCCATAAGGTGCCCGAGGCAGCAATAGGCCCATGGAGACAAGTCTGCTGGAGGACGATGTATTGAATCGGGATGCAATTTGAGTGATCCATCGTCATTAGGTGGCCCTGAAGGTTACAATTCACTATCAGTTTTTCGTCCGATTCGAAAATCTTTGACTCACAGCAGAACGGCCATAAAGTGCCCGAGGCAGCAATAGACCCATGGAGACAAGTCTGCTGGAGGACGATGTATTGAATCGGGACGCAATTTGAGTGATCCATCGTCATTAGGTGGCCCTGAAAGTTCCAATTCACTATCAGTTTTCGTCGCATTCGATAATCAAGATTCACAGCAGAACGGCCATAAGGTGCCCGAGGCAGCAATAGACCCATGGAGTCAAGTCGGCTGGAGGACGATGTATTGAATCGGGACGCAATTTGAGTGATCCATCGTCATTAGGTGGCCCTGAATGTTACAATTCACTATCAGTTTTTCGTCCGATTCGAAAATCTTTGACTCACAGCAGAACGGCCATAAGGTGCCCGAGGCAGCAATAGACCCATGGAGACAAGTCTGCAGGATGACGATGTATTGAATCGCGACGCAATTTGAGTGTTCCATCGTCATTAGGAGGCCCTGAATGTTAGAATTAACTATCAGTTTTTCGTCCCATTCCATAATCTATACTCACGGGAGAACGACCATAAGGTGCCCGAGGCAGCAATAGACCCATGGAGACGAGTCGGCTGGAGGACGATGTATTGAATAGGGACGCAATTTGAGTGATCCATCGTCATTAGGTGGCCCTGAACGTTACAATTCACTATCAGTTTTTCGTCCGATTCGAAAATCTTTGACTCACAGCAGAACGGCCATAATGTGCCCGAAGCAGCAATAGACCCATGGAGACTAGTCTGCTGGAGCAGGAGGTATTGAATCGGGACGCAATTTGAGTGATCCATCGTCATTAGGTGGCCCTGAACGTTACAATTCACTATCAATTTTTCGTCCCATTCGATAATCTAGACTCACAGCAAAACAGCCATTAGGTGCCCGAGGCAGCAATAGACCCATTATGTCAAGTCGGCTGTAGGACGATGTATTGAATCGGGACGCAATTTGTGTGGTCCATCCTCATTAGGTGGCCCTGAATGTTACAATTCACTATCAGTTTTTCGTCCGATTCGAAAATCTTTGACTCACAGCAGAACGGCCATAAGGTGCCCCAAGCAGCAATAGACCCATGGAGACAAGTCGGCTGGAGGACGATGTATTGAATCGCGACGCAATTTGAGTGATCCATCGTCATTAGGTGGCCATGAATGTTACAATTCACTATCAGTTTTTCGTCAGATTTGAAAATCTTTTAGTCACAGCAGAACGGCCATAAGGTGCTTGAGGCAGCAATAGACCCATGGAGACAAGTCTGCTGGAGGACGATGTATTGAATCGGGACCCAATTTGAGTGATCCATCGTCATTAGGTGGCCCTGAACGTTACAATTCACTATCAGTTCTTCGTCCGATTCGAAAATCTTTGACCCACAGCAGAACGGCCGTAAGGTGCCCGAGGCAGCAATAGACCCATGGAGACAAGTCGGCTGGTGGACGATGTATTGAATCGGGACGCAATTTGAGTGATCCATCGTCATTAGGTGGCCCTGAAAGTTACAATTCACTATCAGTTTTTCGTCCGATTGTAAAATCTTTGACTCACAGCAGAACGGCCATAAGGTGCCCGAGGCAGCAATAGACCCATGGAGTCAAGTCTGCTGGAGGACGATGTATTGAATCGGGACGCAATTTGAGTGATCCATCGTCATAAGGTGGCCCTGAACGTTACAATTCAATATCAGTTTTCGTCGCATTCGATAGTCTAGATTCACAGCAGATCGGCCATAAGGTGCCCGAGGCAGCAATAGACCCATGGAGTCAAGTCTGCTGGAGGACGATGTATTGAATAGGGACGCAATTTGAGTGATCCATCGTCATTAGGTGGCCCTGAACGTATAATTCACTATCAGTTTTTCGTCCGATTCAAAAATCTTTGCCTCACAGCAGCCATAAGGTGCCCGAGGCAGCAATAGACCCATGGAGACAAGTCTGCTGGAGGACGATGTATTGAATCGCGACGCAATTTGAGTGATCCATCGTCATTAGGTGGCCCCGAATGTTACAATTCACTATCAGTTTTTCGTCAGATTTGAAAATCTTTTAGTCACAGCAGAACGGCCATAAGGTGCCCGAGGCAGCAATAGACCCATGGAGACAAGTCTGCTGGAGGACGATGTATTGAATCGGGACCCAATTTGAGTGATCCATCGTCATTAGGTGGCCCTGAACGTTACAATTCACTATCAGTTCTTCGTCCGATTCGAAAATCTTTGATCCACAGCAGAACGGCCGTAAGGTGCCCGAGGCAGCAATAGACCCATGGAGACAAGTCGGCTGGAGGACGATGTATTGAATCGGGACGCAATTTGAGTGATCCATCGTCATTAGGTGGCCCTGAAAGTTACAATTCACTATCAGTTTTTCGTCCGATTCGAAAATCTTTGACTCACAGCAGAACGGCCATAAGGTGCCCCAGGCAGCAATAGACCCATGGAGACAAGTCTGCTGGAGGACGATGTATTGAATCGGGACGCAATTTGAGTGATCCATCGTCATTAGGTGGCCCTGAACGTTACAATTCAATATCAGTTTTCGTCGCATTCGATAATCTCGATTCACAGCAGAACGGCCATAAGGTGCCCGAGGCAGCAATAGACCCATGGAGTCAAGTCGGCTGGAGGACGATGTATTGAATCGGGACGCAATTTGAGTGATCCATCGTCATTAGGTGGCCCTGAACGTTACAATTCACTATCAGTTTTTCGTCCGATTTGAAAATCTTACTCACAGCAGAACGGCCATAAGGTGCCCGAGGCAGCAATAGACCCATGGAGACAAGCCTGCTGGAGGACGATGTATTGAATCGGGACGCAATTTGAGTGATCCATCGTCATTAGGTGGCCCTGAACGTTACAATTCACTATCAGTTTTTCGCCCGATTCGAAAATCTTTGACTCACAGCAGGACGGCCATAAGGTGCCCGAGGCTGCAATACACCCATGGAGACAAGTCTGCTGGAGGACGATGTATTGAATCGGGACGCAATTTGAGTGATCCATCGTCATTAGGTGGCCATGAATGTTACAATTCACTATCTGTTTTTCGTCCGATTCGATAATCTAGACTCACAGCAAAACGGCCATAAGGTGCCCGAGGCAGCAATAGACCCATTGTGTCAAGTCGGCTGTAGGACGTTGTATTGAATCGGGACGCAATTTGTGTGGTCCATCCTCATTAGGTGGCCCTGAATGTTACAATCCACTATCAGTTTTTCGTCCGATTCCAAAATCTTTGACTCACAGCAAAACGGCCATAAGGTGCCCGAGGCAGCAATAGACCCATGGAGACAAGTCGGCTGGAGGACGATGTATTGAATCGCGACGCAATTTGAGTGTTCCATCGTATTAGGTGGTCATGAATGTTACAATTCACTATCAGTTTTTCGTCAGATTTGAAAATCTTTGAGTCACAGCAGAACGGCCATAAGGTGCCCGAGGCAGCAATAGACCCATGGAGACAAATCTGCTGGAGGACGATGTATTGAATCGGGACGCAATTTGAGTGATCCATCGTCATTAGGTGGCCCTGAACGTTACAATTCACTATCAGTTCTTCGTCCAATTCGAAAATCTTTGACCCACAGCAGAACGGCCGTAAGGTGCCCGAGGCAGCAATAGTCCCATGGAGACAAGTCTGCTGGAGGACGATGTATTGAATCGGGACGCAATTTGAGTGATCCATCGTCATTAGGTGGCCCTGAACGTTACAATTCAATATCAGTTTTCGTCGCATTCGATAATCTAGATTCACAGCAGAACGGCCATAAGGTGACCGAGGCAGCAATAGACCCATGGAGTCAAGTCGGCTGGAGGACGATGTATTGAATCGGGACGCAATTTGAGTGATCCATCGTCATTAGGTGGCCCTGAACGTTACAATTCACTATCAGTTTTTCGTCCGATTTGAAAATCTTAGACTCACAGCAGAACGGCCATAAGGTGCCCGAGGCAGCAATAGACCCATGGAGACAAGCCTGCTGGAGTTCGATGTATTGAATCGGGACGCAATTTGAGTGATCCATCGTCATTAGGTGGCCCTGAACGTTACAATTCACTATCAGTTTTTCGCCCGATTCGAAAATCTTTGACTCACAGCAGGACGGCCATAAGGTGCCCGAGGCTGCAATAGACCCATGGAGACAAGTCGGCTGGAGGACGATATATTGAATCGGGACGCAATTTGAGTGATCCATCGTCATTAGGTGGCCCTGAATGTTACAATTCACTATCAGTTTTTCGTCAGATTCGAAAATCTTTGAGTCACAGCAGAACGGCCATAAGGTGCCCGAGGCAGCAACAGGCCCATGGAGACAAGTCTGCTGGAGGACGATGTATTGAATCGGGACGCAATTTGAGTGATCCATCGTCATTAGGTGGCCCTGAACGTACAATTCACTATCAGTTTTTCGTCCGATTCAAAAATCTTTGCCTCACAGCAGCCATAAGGTGCCCGAGGCAGCAATAAACCCATTATGTCAAGTCGGCTGTAGGACGATGTATTGAATCGGGACGCAATTTGTGTGGTCCATCCTCATTAGGTGGCCCTGAATGTTACAATTCACTATCAGTTTTTCGTCCGATTCGAAAATCTTTGACTCACAGCAGAACGGCCATAAGTTGCCCGAGGCAGCAATAGACCCATGGAGACAAGTCGGCTGGAGGACGATGTATTGAATCGCGACGCAATTTGAGTGATCCATCGTCATTAGGTGGCCATGAATGTTACAATTCACTATCAGTTTTTCGTCAGATTTGAAAATCTTTTAGTCACAGCAGAACGGCCATAAGGTGCTTGAGGCAGCAATAGACCCATGGAGACAAGTCTGCTGGAGGGCGATGTATTGAATCGGGACCCAATTTGAGTGATCCATCGTCATTAGGTGGCCCTGAACGTTACAATTCAATATCAGTTTTCGTCGCATTCGATAATCTAGATTCACAGCAGATCGGCCATAAGGTGCCCGAGGCAGCAATAGACCCATGGAGTCAAGTCTGCTGGAGGACGATGTATTGAATAGGGACGCAATTTGAGTGATCCATCGTCATTAGGTGGCCCTGAACGTACAATTCACTATCAGTTTTTCGTCCGATTCAAAAATCTTTGCCTCACACCAGCCATAAGGTGCCCGAGGCAGCAATAGACCCATGGAGACAAGTCTGCTGGAGGACGATGTATTGAATCGCGACGCAATTTGAGTGATCCATCGTCATTAGGTGGCCATGAATGTTACAATTCACCATCAGTTTTTCGTCAGATTTGAAAATCTTTTAGTCACAGCAGAACGGCCATAAGGTGCCCGAGGCAGCAATAGACCCATGGAGACAAGTCTGCTGGAGGACGATGTATTGAATCGGGACCCAATTTGAGTGATCCATCGTCATTAGGTGGCCCTGAACGTTACAATTCACTATCAGTTCTTCGTCCGATTCGAAAATCTTTGATCCACAGCAGAACGGCCGTAAGGTGCCCGAGGCAGCAATAGACCCATGGAGACAAGTCGGCTGGAGGACGATGTATTGAATCGGGACGCAATTTGAGTGATCCATCGTCATTAGGTGGCCCTGAAAGTTACAATTCACTATCAGTTTTTCGTCCGATTCGAAAATCTTTGACTCACAGCAGAACGGCCATAAGGTCCCCCAGGCAGCAATAGACCCATGGAGACAAGTCTGCTGGAGGACGATGTATTGAATCGGGACGCAATTTGAGTGATCTATCGTCATTAGGTGGCCCTGAACGTTACAATTCAATATCAGTTTTCGTCTCATTCGATAATCTAGATTCACAGCAGAACGGCCATAAGGTGCCCGAGGCAGCAATAGACCCATGGAGTCAAGTCGGCTGGAGGACGATGTATTGAATCGGGACGCAATTTGAGTGATCCATCGTCATTAGGTGGCCCTGAACGTTACAATTCACTATCAGTTTTTCGTCCGATTTGAAAATCTTACTCACAGCAGAACGGCCATAAGGTGCCCGAGGCAGCAATAGACCCATGGAGACAAGCCTGCTGGAGGACGATGTATTGAATCGGGACGCAATTTGAGTGATCCATCGTCATTAGGTGGCCCTGAACGTTACAATTCACTATCAGTTTTTCGCCCGATTCGAAAATCTTTGACTCACAGCAGGACGGCCATAAGGTGCCCGAGGCTGCAATAGACCCATGGAGACAAGTCTGCTGGAGGACGATGTATTGAATCGGGACGCAATTTGAGTGATCCATCGTCATTAGGTGGCCATGAATGTTACAATTCACTATCTGTTTTTCGTCCGATTCGATAATCTAGACTCACAGCAAAACGGCCATAAGGTGCCCGAGGCAGCAATAGACCCATTGTGTCAAGTCGGCTGTAGGACGTTGTATTGAATCGGGACGCAATTTGTGTGGTCCATCCTCATTAGGTGGCCCTGAATGTTACAATTCACCATCAGTTTTTCGTCAGATTTGAAAATCTTTGAGTCACAGCAGAACTGCCATAAGGTGCCCGAGGCAGCAATACACCCATGGAGACAAATCTGCTGGAGGACGATGTATTGAATCGGGACGCAATTTGAGTGATCCATCGTCATTAGGTGGCCCTGAACGTTACAATTCACTATCAGTTCTTCGTCCAATTCGAAAATCTTTGACCCACAGCAGAACGGCCGTAAGGTGCCCGAGGCAGCAATAGTCCCATGGAGACAAGTCGGCTGGAGGACGATGTATTGAATCGGGACGCAATTTGAGTGATCCATCGTCATTAGGTGGCTCTGAAAGTTACAATTCACTATCAGTTTTTCGTCCGATTCGAAAATCTTTGACTCACAGCAGAACGGCCATAAGGTGCCAGAGGCAGCAATAGACCCATGGAGACAAGTCTGCTGGAGGACGATGTATTGAATCGGGACGCAATTTGAGTGATCCATCGTCATTAGGTGGCCCTGAACGTTACAATTCAATATCAGTTTTCGTCGCATTCGATAATCTAGATTCACAGCAGAACGGCCATAAGGTGACCGAGGCGGCAATAGACCCATGGAGTCAAGTCGGCTGGAGGACGATGTATTGAATCGGGACGCAATTTGAGTGATCCATCGTCATTAGGTGGCCCTGAACGTTACAATTCACTATCAGTTTTTCGTCCGATTTGAAAATCTTAGACTCACAGCAGAACGGCCATAAGGTGCCCGAGGCAGCAATAGACCCATGGAGACAAGCCTGCTGGAGGACGATGTATTGAATCGGGACGCAATTTGAGTGATCCATCGTCATTAGGTGGCCCTGAATGTTACAATTCACTATCAGTTTTTCGTCAGATTCGAAAATCTTTGAGTCACAGCAGAACGGCCATAAGGTGCCCGAGGCAGCAACAGGCCCATGGAGACAAGTCTGCTGCAGGACGATGTATTGAATCGGGACGCAATTTGAGTGATCCATCGTCATTAGCTGGCCCTGAACGTTACAATTCAATATCAGTTTTCGTCGCATTCGATAATCTAGATTCACAGCAGAACGGCCATAAGGTGCCCGAGGCAGCAATAGACCCATGGAGTCAAGTCTGCTGGAGGACGATGTATTGAATAGGGACGCAATTTGAGTGATCCATCGTCATTAGGTGGCCCTGAACGTACAATTCACTATCAGTTTTTCGTCCGATTCAAAAATCTTTGCCTCACAGCAGCATAAGGTGCGCGAGGCAGCAATAGACCCATGGAGACAAGTCTGCTGGAGGACGATGTATTGAATCGGGACGCAATTTGAGTGATCCATCGTCATTAGGTGGCCCTGAACGTACAATTCACTATCAGTTTTTCGTCCGATTCAAAAATCTTTGCCTCACAGCAGCCATAAGGTGCCCGAGGCAGCAATAGACCCATGGAGACAAGTCGGCTGGAGGACGATGTATTGAATCGGGACGCAATTTGAGTGATCCATCGTCATTAGGTGGCCCTGAACGTTACAATTCACTATCAGTTTTTCGCCCGATTCGAAAATCTTTGACTCACAGCAGGACGGCCATAAGGTGCCCGAGGCTGCAATAGACCCATGGAGACAAGTCTGCTGGAGTACGATGTATTGAATCGGGACGCAATTTGAGTGATCCATCGTCATTAGGTGGCCATGAATGTTACAATTCACTATCTGTTTTTCGTCCGATTCGATAATCTAGACTCACAGCAAAACGGCCATAAGGTGCCCGAGGCAGCAATAGACCCATTGTGTCAAGTCGGCTGTAGGACGTTGTATTGAATCGGGACGCAATTTGTGTGGTCCATCCTCATTAGGTGGCCCTGAATGTTACAATCCACTATCAGTTTTTCGTCCGATTCGAAAATCTTTGACTCACAGCAGAACGGCCATAAGGTGCCCGAGGCAGCAATAGACCCATGGAGACAAGTCGGCTGGAGGACGATGTATTGAATCGCGACGCAATTTGAGTGTTCCATCGTATTAGGTGGTCATGAATGTTACAATTCACCATCAGTTTTTCGTCAGATTTGAAAATCTTTGAGTCACAGCAGAACTGCCATAAGGTGCCCGAGGCAGCAATACACCCATGGAGACAAATCTGCTGGAGGACGATGTATTGAATCGGGACGCAATTTGAGTGATCCATCGTCATTAGGTGGCCCTGAACGTTACAATTCACTATCAGTTCTTCGTCCAATTCGAAAATCTTTGACCCACAGCAGAACGGCCGTAAGGTGCCCGAGGCAGCAATAGTCCCATGGAGACAAGTCGGCTGGAGGACGATGTATTGAATCGGGACGCAATTTGAGTGATCCATCGTCATTAGGTGGCTCTGAAAGTTACAATTCACTATCAGTTTTTCGTCCGATTCGAAAATCTTTGACTCACAGCAGAACGGCCATAAGGTGCCAGAGGCAGCAATAGACCCATGGAGACAAGTCTGCTGGAGGACGATGTATTGAATCGGGACGCAATTTGAGTGATCCATCGTCATTAGGTGGCCCTGAACGTTACAATTCAATATCAGTTTTCGTCGCATTCGATAATCTAGATTCACAGCAGAACGGCCATAAGGTGACCGAGGCATCAATAGACCCATGGAGTCAAGTCGGCTGGAGGACGATGTATTGAATCGGGACGCAATTTGAGTGATCCATCGTCATTAGGTGGCCCTGAACGTTACAATTCACTATCAGTTTTTCGTCCGATTTGAAAATCTTAGACTCACAGCAGAACGGCCATAAGGTGCCCGAGGCAGCAATAGACCCATGGAGACAAGCCTGCTGGAGGACGATGTATTGAATCGGGACGCAATTTGAGTGATCCATCGTCATTAGGTGGCCCTGAACGTTACAATTCACTATCAGTTTTTCGCCCGATTCGAAAATCTTTGACTCACAGCAGGACGGCCATAAGGTGCCCGAGGCTGCAATAGACCCATGGAGACAAGTCGGCTGGAGGACGATATATTGAATCGGGACGCAATTTGAGTGATCCATCGTCATTAGGTGGCTCTGAATGTTACAATTCACTATCAGTTTTTCGTCAGATTCGAAAATCTTTGAGTCACAGCAGAACGGCCATAAGGTGCCCGAGGCAGCAACAGGCCCATGGAGACAAGTCTGCTGGAGGACGATGTATTGAATCGGGACGCAATTTGAGTGATCCATCGTCATTAGGTGGCCCTGAACGTACAATTCACTATCAGTTTTTCGTCCGATTCAAAAATCTTTGCCTCACAGCAGCCATAAGGTGCCCGAGGCAGCAATAGACCCATGGAGACAAGTCGGCTGGAGGACGATGTATTGAATCGGGACGCAATTTGAGTGATCCATCGTCATTAGGTGGCCCAGAAACGTTACAATTCACTATCAGTTTTTCGTCCGATTCGAAAATCTATGACTCACAACAGAACGCCCATAAGGTGTCCGAGGCAGCAATAGACCCATGGAGACAAGTCGGCTGGAGGACGATGTATTGAATCGGGACGCAATTTGAGTGATCTATCGTCATTAGGTGGCCCTGAAAGTTACAATTCACTATCAGTTTTTCGTCCGATTCGAAAATCTTTGACTCACAGCAGAACGGCCATAAGGTGCCCGAAGCAGCAATAGACCCATGGAGACAAGTCTGCTGGAGGACGATGTATTGAATCGGGACGCAATTTGAGTGATCCATCGTCATTAGGTGGCCATGAATGTTACAATTCACTATCTGTTTTTCGTCCGATTCGAAAATATTTGACTCACAGCAGAACGGCCATAAGGTGCCCGAGGCAGCAATAGGCCCATGGAGACAAGTCTGCTGGAGGACGATGTATTGAAACGGGATGCAATTTGAGTGATCCATCGTCATTAGGTGGCCCTGAAGGTTACAATTCACTATCAGTTTTTCGTCCGATTCGAAAATCTTTGACTCACAGCAGAACGGCCATAAAGTGCCCGAGGCAGCAATAGACCCATGGAGACAAGTCTGCTGGAGGACGATGTATTGAATCGGGACGCAATTTGAGTGATCCATCGTCATTAGGTGGCCCTGAACGTTCCAATTCACTATCAGTTTTCGTCGCATTCGATAATCAAGATTCACAGCAGAACGGCCATAAGGTGCCCGAGGCAGCAATAGACCCATGGAGTCAAGTCGGCTGGAGGACGATGTATTGAATCGGGACGCAATTTGAGTGATCCATCGTCATTAGGTGGCCCTGAATGTTACAATTCACTATCAGTTTTTCGTCCGATTCGAAAATCTTTGACTCACAGCAGAACGGCCATAAGGTGCCCGAGGCAGCAATAGACCCATGGAGACAAGTCTGCAGGATGACGATGTATTGAATCGCGACGCAATTTGAGTGTTCCATCGTCATTAGGAGGCCCTGAATGTTAGAATTAACTATCAGTTTTTCGTCCCATTCCATAATCTATACTCACGGGAGAACGACCATAAGGTGCCCGAGGCAGCAATAGACCCATGGAGACGAGTTGGCTGGAGGACGATGTATTGAATAGGGACGCAATTTGAGTGATCCATCGTCATTAGGTGGCCCTGAACGTTACAATTCACTATCAGTTTTTCGTCCGATTCGAAAATCTTTGACTCACAGCAGATCGGCCATAATGTGCCCGAAGCAGCAATAGACCCATGGAGACTAGTCTGCTGGAGCAGGAGGTATTGAATCGGGACGCAATTTGAGTGATCCATCGTCATTAGGTGGCCCTGAACGTTACAATTCACTATCAATTTTTCGTCCCATTCGATAATCTAGACTCACAGCAAAACGGCCATAAGGTGCCCGAGGCAGCAATAAACCCATTATGTCAAGTCGGCTGTAGGACGATGTATTGAATCGGGACGCAATTTGTGTGGTCCATCCTCATTAGGTGGCCCTGAATGTTACAATTCACTATCAGTTTTTCGTCCGATTCGAAAATCTTTGACTCACAGCAGAACGGCCATAAGGTGCCCGAGGCAGCAATAGACCCATGGAGACAAGTCGGCTGGAGGACGATGTATTGAATCGCGACGCAATTTGAGTGATCCATCGTCATTAGGTGGCCATGAATGTTACAATTCACTATCAGTTTTTCGTCAGATTTGAAAATCTTTTAGTCACAGCAGAACGGCCATAAGGTGCTTGAGGCAGCAATAGACCCATGGAGACAAGTCTGCTGAAGGGCGATGTATTGAATCGGGACCCAATTTGAGTGATCCATCGTCATTAGGTGGCCCTGAACGTTACAATTCACTATCAGTTCTTCGTCCGATTCGAAAATCTTTGACCCACAGCAGAACGGCCGTAAGGTGCCCGAGGCAGCAATAGACCCATGGAGACAAGTCGGCTGGTGGACGATGTATTGAATCGGGACGCAATTTGAGTGATCCATCGTCATTAGGTGGCCCTGAAAGTTACAATTCACTATCAGTTTTTTGTCCGATTCGAAAATCTTTGACTCACAGCAGAACGGCCATAAGGTGCCCGAGGCAGCAATAGACCCATGGAGACAAGTCTGCTGGAGGACGATGTATTGAATCGGGACGCAATTTGAGTGATCCATCGTCATTAGGTGGCCCTGAACGTTACAATTCAATATCAGTTTTCGTCGCATTCGATAATCTAGATTCACAGCAGAACGGCCATAAGGTGCCCGAGGCAGCAATAGACCCATTGAGTCAAGTCTGCTGGAGGACGATGTATTGAATAGGGACGCAATTTGAGTGATCCATCGTCATTAGGTGGATCTGAACGTACAATTCACTATCAGTTTTTCGTCCGATTCAAAAATCTTTGCCTCACAGCAGCCATAAGGTGCCCGAGGCAGCAATAGACCCATGGAGACAAGTCTGCTGGAGGACGATGTATTGAATCGGGACGCAATTTGAGAGATCCATCGTCATTAGGTGGCCCTGAAACGTTACAATTCACTATCAGTTTTTCGTCCGATTCGAAAATCTATGACTCACAACAGAACGCCCATAAGGTGCCCGAGGCAGCAATAGACCCATGGAGACAAGTCGGCTGGAGGACGATGTATTGAATCGGGACGCAATTTGAGTGATCCATCGTCATTAGGTGGCCCAGAAACGTTACAATTCACTATCAGTTTTTCGTCCGATTCGAAAATCTATGACTCACAACAGAACGCCCATAAGGTGCCCGAGGCAGCAATAGACCCATGGAGACAAGTCGGCTGGAGGACGATGTATTGAATCGGGACGCAATTTGAGTGATCTATCGTCATTAGGTGGCCCTGAAAGTTACAATTCACTATCAGTTTTTCGTCCGATTCGAAAATCTTTGACTCACAGCAGAACGGCCATAAGGTGCCCGAAGCAGCAATAGACCCATGGAGACAAGTCTGCTGGAGGACGATGTATTGAATCGGGACGCAATTTGAGTGATCCATCGTCATTAGGTGGCCATGAATGTTACAATTCACTATCTGTTTTTCGTCCGATTCGAAAATCTTTGACTCACAGCAGAACGGCCATAAGGTGCCCGAGGCAGCAATAGGCCCATGGAGACAAGTCTGCTGGAGGACGATGTATTGAATCGGGATGCAATTTGAGTGATCCATCGTCATTAGGTGGCCCTGAAGGTTACAATTCACTATCAGTTTTTCGTCCGATTCGAAAATCTTTGACTCACAGCAGAACGGCCATAAAGTGCCCGAGGCAGCAATAGACCCATGGAGACAAGTCTGCTGGAGGACGATGTATTGAATCGGGACGCAATTTGAGTGATCCACCGTCATTAGGTGGCCCTGAACGTTCCAATTCACTATCAGTTTTCGTCGCATTCGATAATCTAGATTCACAGCAGAACGGCCATAAGGTGCCCGAGGCAGCAATAGACCCATGGAGACAAGTCTGCAGGATGACGATGTATTGAATCGCGACGCAATTTGAGTGTTCCATCGTCATTAGGAGGCCCTGAATGTTAGAATTAACTATCAGTTTTTCGTCCCATTCGATAATCTAGACTCACGGGAGAACGACCATAAGGTGCCCGAGGAAGCAATAGACCCATGGAGACGAGTCGGCTGGAGGACGATGTATTGAATCGGGACGCAATTTGAGTGATCCATCGTCATTAGGTGGCCCTGAACGTTACAATTCACTATCAGTTTCTCGTCCGATTCGAAAATCTTTGACTCACAGCAGAACGGCCATAATATGCCCGAAGCAGCAATAGACCCATGGAGACTAGTCTGCTGGAGCAGGAGGTATTGAATCGGGACGCAATTTGAGTGATCCATCGTCATTAGGTGGCCTTGAACGTTACAATTCACTATCAATTTTTCGTCCCATTCGATAATCTAGACTCACAGCAAAACGGCCATAAGGTGCCCGAGGCAGCAATAGACCCATTGTGTCAAGTCGGCTGTAGGACGATGTATTGAATCGGGACGCAATTTGTGTGGTCCATCCTCATTAGGTGGCCCTGAATGTTACTATTCACTATCAGTTTTTCGTCCGATTCGAAAATCTTTGACTCACAGCAGAACGGCCATAAGGTGCCCGAGGCAGCAATAGACCCATGGAGACAAGTCTGCTGGAGGACGATGTATTGAATCGCGACGCAATTTGAGTGATCCATCGTCATTAGGTGGCCATGAATGTTACAATTCACTATCAGTTTTTCGTCAGATTTGAAAATCTTTTAGTCACAGCAGAACGGCCATAAGGTGCCCGAGGCAGCAATAGACCCATGGAGACAAGTCTGCTGGAGGACGATGTATTGAATCGGGACCCAATTTGAGTGATCCATCGTCATTAGGTGGCCCTGAACGTTACAATTCACTATCAGTTCTTCGTCCGATTCGAAAATCTTTGACCCACAGCAGAACGGCCGTAAGGTGCCCGAGGCAGCAATAGACCCATGGAGACAAGTCGGCTGGAGGACGATGTATTGAATCGGGACGCAATTTGAGTGATCCATCGTCATTAGGTGGCCCTGAAAGTTACAATTCACTATCAGTTTTTCGTCCGATTCGAAAATCTTTGACTCACAGCAGAACGGCCATAAGGTGCCCCAGGCAGCAATAGACCCATGGAGACAAGTCTGCTGGAGGACGATGTATTGAATCGGGACGCAATTTGAGTGATCCATCGTCATTAGGTGGCCCTGAACGTTACAATTCAATATCAGTTTTCGTCGCATTCGATAATCTAGATTCACAGCAGAACGGCCATAAGGTGCCCGAGGCAGCAATAGACTCATGGAGTCAAGTCGGCTGGAGGACGATGTATTGAATCGGGACGCAATTTGAGTGATCCATCGTCATTAGGTGTCCCTGAATGTTACAATTCACTATCAGTTTTTCGTCCGATTCGAAAATCTTTGACTCACAGCAGAACGGCCATAAGGTGCCCGAGGCAGCAATAGACCCATGGAGACAAGTCTGCTGGAGGACGATGTATTGAATCGGGACGCAATTTGAGTGATCCATCGTCATTAGGTGGCCCTGAACGTTACAATTCAATAACAGTTTTCGTCGCATTCGACAATCTAGATTCACAGCAGAACGGCCATAAGGTGCCCGAGGCAGCAATACACCCATGGAGTCAAGTCTGCTGGAGGACGATGTATTGAATCGGGACGCAATTTGAGTGATCCATCGTCATTAGGTGGCCCTGAACGTTACAATTCACTATCAGTTTTTCGTCCGATTTGAAAATCTTAGACTCACAGCAGAACGGCCATAAGGTCCCCGAGGCAGCAATAGACCCATGGAGACAAGCCTGCTGGAGGACGATGTATTGAATCGGGACGCAATTTGAGTGATCCATCGTGATTAGGTGGCCCTGAACGTTACAATTCACTATCAGTTTTTCGCCCGATTCGAAAATCTTTGACTCACAGCAGGACGGCCATAAGGTGCCCGAGGCTGCAATAGACCCATGGAGACAAGTCGGCTGGAGGACGATATATTGAATCGGGACGCAATTTGAGTGATCCATCGTCATTAGGTGGCCTTGAATGTTACAATTCACTATCTTTTTTTCGTCCGATTCGAAAATCTTTGACTCACAGCAAAACGACCATAAGGTGCCCGATGCAGCAATAGACCCATGGAGACAAGTCTGCTGGAGGACGATGTATTGAATCGGGACGCAATTTGAGTGATCCATCGTCATTAGGTGGCCCTGAACGTCAATTCACTATCAGTTTTCCGTCCGATTCAAAATCTTTGCCTCACAGCAGCCATAAGGTGCCCGAGGCAGCAATAGACCCATGGAGACAAGTCTGCTGGAGGACGATGTATTGAATCGCGACGCAATTTGAGTGTTCCATCGTCATTAGGAGGCCCTGAATGTTAGAATTAACTATCAGTTTTTCGTCCCATTCGATAATCTAGACTCACGGGAGAACGACCATAAGGTGCCCGAGGCAGCAATAGACCCATGGAGACAAGTCGGCTGGAGGACGATGTATTGAATCGGGACGCAATTTGAGTGATCCATCGTCATTAGGTGGCCCAGAAACGTTACAATTCACTATCAGTTTTTCGTCCGATTCGAAAATCTATGACTCACAACAGAACGCCCATAAGGTGCCCGAGGCAGCAATAGACCCATGGAGACAAGTCGGCTGGAGGACGATGTATTGAATCGGGACGCAATTTGAGTGATCTATCGTCATTAGGTGGCCCTGAAAGTTACAATTCACTATCAGTTTTTCGTCCGATTCGAAAATCTTTGACTCACAGCAGAACGGCCATAAGGTGCCCGAAGCAGCAATAGACCCATGGAGACAAATCTGCTGGAGGACGATGTATTGAATCGGGACGCAATTTGAGTGATCCATCGTCATTAGGTGGCCATGAATGTTACAATTCACTATCTGTTTTTCGTCCGATTCAAAAATCTTTGACTCACAGCAGAACGGCCATAAGGTGCCCGAGGCAGCAATAGGCCCATGGAGACAAGTCTGCTGGAGGACGATGTATTGAATCGGGATGCAATTTGAGTGATCCATCGTCATTAGGTGGCCCTGAAGGTTACAATTCACTATCAGTTTTTCGTCCGATTCGAAAATCTTTGACTCACAGCAGAACGGCCATAAAGTGCCCGAGGCAGCAATAGACCCATGGAGACAAGTCTGCTGGAGGACGATGTATTGAATCGGGACGCAATTTGAGTGATCCACCGTCATTAGGTGGCCCTGAACGTTCCAATTCACTATCAGTTTTCGTCGCATTCGATAATCTAGATTCACAGCAGAACGGCCATAAGGTGCCCGAGGCAGCAATAGACCCATGGAGACAAGTCTGCAGGATGACGATGTATTGAATCGCGACGCAATTTGAGTGTTCCATCGTCATTAGGAGGCCCTGAATGTTAGAATTAACTATCAGTTTTTCGTCCCATTCGATAATCTAGACTCACGGGAGAACGACCATAAGGTGCCCGAGGAAGCAATAGACCCATGGAGACGAGTCGGCTGGAGGACGATGTATTGAATCGGGACGCAATTTGAGTGATCCATCGTCATTAGGTGGCCCTGAACGTTACAATTCACTATCAGTTTTTCGTCCGATTCGAAAATCTTTGACTCACAGCAGAACGGCCATAATATGCCCGAAGCAGCAATAGACCCATGGAGACTAGTCTGCTGGAGCAGGAGGTATTGAATCGGGACGCAATTTGAGTGATCCATCGTCATTAGGTGGCCTTGAACGTTACAATTCACTATCAATTTTTCGTCCCATTCGATAATCTAGACTCACAGCAAAACGGCCATAAGGTGCCCGAGGCAGCAATAGACCCATTGTGTCAAGTCGGCTGTAGGACGATGTATTGAATCGGGACGCAATTTGTGTGGTCCATCCTCATTAGGTGGCCCTGAATGTTACTATTCACTATCAGTTTTTCGTCCGATTCGAAAATCTTTGACTCACAGCAGAACGGCCATAAGGTGCCCGAGGCAGCAATAGACCCATGGAGACAAGTCTGCTGGAGGACGATGTATTGAATCGCGACGCAATTTGAGTGATCCATCGTTATTAGGTGGCCATGAATGTTACAATTCACTATCAGTTTTTCGTCAGATTTGAAAATCTTTTAGTCACAGCAGAACGGCCATAAGGTGCCCGAGGCAGCAATAGACCCATGGAGACAAGTCTGCTGGAGGACGATGTATTGAATCGGGACCCAATTTGAGTGATCCATCGTCATTAGGTGGCCCTGAACGTTACAATTCACTATCAGTTCTTCGTCCGATTCGAAAATCTTTGACCCACAGCAGAACGGCCGTAAGGTGCCCGAGGCAGCAATAGACCCATGGAGACAAGTCGGCTGGAGGACGATGTATTGAATCGGGACGCAATTTGAGTGATCCATCGTCATTAGGTGGCCCTGAAAGTTACAATTCACTATCAGTTTTTCGTCCGATTCGAAAATCTTTGACTCACAGCAGAACGGCCATAAGGTGCCCCAGGCAGCAATAGACCCATGGAGACAAGTCTGCTGGAGGACGATGTATTGAATCGGGACGCAATTTGAGTGATCCATCGTCATTAGGTGGCCCTGAACGTTACAATTCAATATCAGTTTTCGTCGCATTCGATAATCTAGATTCACAGCAGAACGGCCATAAGGTGCCCGAGGCAGCAATAGACTCATGGAGTCAAGTCGGCTGGAGGACGATGTATTGAATCGGGACGCAATTTGAGTGATCCATCGTCATTAGGTGTCCCTGAATGTTACAATTCACTATCAGTTTTTCGTCCGATACGAAAATCTTTGACTCACAGCAGAACGGCCATAAGGTGCCCGAGGCAGCAATAGACCCATGGAGACAAGTCTGCTGGAGGACGATGTATTGAATCGGGACGCAATTTGAGTGATCCATCGTCATTAGGTGGCCCTGAACGTTACAATTCAATAACAGTTTTCGTCGCATTCGACAATCTAGATTCACAGCAGAACGGCCATAAGGTGCCCGAGGCAGCAATACACCCATGGAGTCAAGTCGGATGGAGGACGATGTATTGAATCGGGACGCAATTTGAGTGATCCATCGTCATTAGGTGGCCCTGAACGTTACAATTCACTATCAGTTTTTCGTCCGATTTGAAAATCTTAGACTCACAGCAGAACGGCCATAAGGTCCCCGAGGCAGCAATAGACCCATGGAGACAAGCCTGCTGGAGGACGATGTATTGAATCGGGACGCAATTTGAGTGATCCATCGTGATTAGGTGGCCCTGAACGTTACAATTCACTATCAGTTTTTCGCCCGATTCGAAAATCTTTGACTCACAGCAGGACGGCCATAAGGTGCCCGAGGCTGCAATAGACCCATGGAGACAAGTCGGCTGGAGGACGATATATTGAATCGGGACGCAATTTGAGTGATCCATCGTCATTAGGTGGCCGTGAATGTTACAATTCACTATCTTTTTTTCGTCCGATTCGAAAATCTTTGACTCACAGCAGAACGACCATAAGGTGCCCGATGCAGCAATAGTCCCATGGAGACAAGTCTGCTGGAGGACGATGTATTGAATCGGGACGCAATTTGAGTGATCCATCGTCATTAGGTGGCCCTGAACGTCAATTCACTATCAGTTTTCCGTCCGATTCAAAATCTTTGCCTCACAGCAGCCATAAGGTGCCCGAGGCAGCAATAGACCCATGGAGACAAGTCTGCTGGAGGACGATGTATTGAATCGCGACGCAATTTGAGTGTTCCATCGTCATTAGGAGGCCCTGAATGTTAGAATTAACTATCAGTTTTTCGTCCCATTCGATAATCTAGACTCACGGGAGAACGACCATAAGGTGCCCGAGGCAGCAATAGACCCATGGAGACAAGTCGGCTGGAGGACGATGTATTGAATCGGGACGCAACTTGAGTGATCCATCGTCATTAGGTGGCCCAGAAACGTTACAATTCACTATCAGTTTTTCGTCCGATTCGAAAATCTATGACTCACAACAGAACGCCCATAAGGTGCCCGAGGCAGCAATAGACCCATGGAGACAAGTCTGCTGGAGGACGATGTATTGAATCGGGACGCTATTTGAGTGATCCATCGTCATTAGGTGGCCCTGAACGTTACAATTCACTATCAGTTTATCGTCCGATTCGAAATCTTTGACATACAGCAGAACGGCCATAAGGTGCCCGAGGGAGCAATAGACCCATGGAGACAAGTCTGCTGGAGGACGATGTATTGAATCGGGACGCAATTTGAGTGATCCATCGTCATTAGGTGGCCCTGAACGTTACAATTCACTATCAGTTTTTCGTCGCATTCGATAATCTAGACTCTCAGCAGAACGGCCATAAGGTGCCCGAGGCAGCAATAGACCCATGGAGACATGCCTGCTGGAGGACGATGTATTGAATCGGGACGCAATTTGACTGATCCATCGTCATTAGGTGGCCCTGAATGTTACAATTCACTATCAGTTTTTCGTCCGATTCGAAAATCTTTGACTCACAGCAGAACGGCCATAAGGTGCCCGAGGCAGCAATAGACCCATGGAGACAAGTCTGCCGGATGACGATGTATTGAATCGGGACGCAATTTGAGTGATCCATCGTCATTAGTTGGCTCTGAATGTTACAATTCACTATCAGTTTTTCGTCCCATTCGATAATCTAGACTCACAGCAGAACGGCCATAAGGTGCCCGAGGCAGCAATAGACCCATGGAGTCAAGTCGGCTGGAGGGCGATGTATGAATCGGGACGCAATTTGAGTGGTCCATCGTCATTAGGTGGCCGTGAACGTTACAATTCACTATCAGTTTTGCGTCCGATTCGAAAATCTTTGACTCACAGCAGAACGGCCATAAGGTGCCCGAGGCAGCAATAGGCCGATGGAGACAAGTCTGCTGGAGGACGATGTATTGAATCGGGACGCAATTTGAGTGATCCATCGTCATTAGGAGGCCCTGAATGTTAGAATTCACTATCAGTTTTTCGTCCGATTCGAAAATCTTTGACTCACAGCAGAACGGCCATAAGGTGCCCGAGGCAGCAATAGACCCATGGAGACAAGTCTGCTGGAGGACGATGTATTGAATCGGGTCTCAATTTGAGTGATCCATCGTCATTAGGTGGCCCTGAACGTTACAATTCACTATCAGTTCTTCGTCCGATTCGAAAATCTTTGACCCACAGCAGAACGGCCATTAGGTGCCCGAGGCAGCAATAGACCCATGGAGACAAGTCGGCTGGAGGACGATGTATTGAATCGGGACGCAATTTGAGTGATCCATCGTCATTAGGTGGCCATGAATGTTACAATTCACTATCAGTTTTTCGTCAGAATTGAAAATCTTTGAGTCACAGCAGAACGATCATACGGTGCCCGAGGCAGCAATAGACCCATGGAGACAAGTCGGCTGGAGGACGATGTATTGAATCGGGACGCAATTTGACTGATCCATCGTCATTAGGTGGCCCTGAACGTTACAATTCACTATTAGTTTTTCGTCGCATTCGATAATCTAGACTCACAGCAGAACGGCCATAAGGTGCCCGAGGCAGCAATAGACCCATGGAGACATGTCGGCTGGAGGACGATGTATTGAATCGGGACGCAATTTGACTGATCCATCGTCATTAGGTGGCCCTGAATGTTACAATTCACTATCAGTTTTTCGTCCGATTCGAGAATCTTTGACTCACAGCAGAACGGCCATAAGGTGCCCGAGGCAGCAATAGACCCATGGAGACAAATCGGCTGGAGGACGATGTATTGAATCGGGACGCAATTTGAGTGATCCATCGTCATTAGGTGGCTCTGAATGTTACAATTCACTATCAGTTTTTCGTCCGATTCGAGAATCTTTGACTCACAGCAGAACGGCCATAAGGTGCCCGAGGCAGCAATAGACCCATGGAGACAAGTCTGCTGGAGGACGATGTATTGAATCGGGTCTCAATTTGAGTGATCCATCGTCATTAGGTGGCCCTGAACGTTACAATACACTATCAGTTCTTCGTCCGATTCGAAAATCTTTGACCCACAGCAGAACGGCCGTAAGGTGCCCGAGGCAGCAATAGACCCATGGAGACATGTCGGCTGGAGGACGATGTATTGAATCGGGACGCAATTTGACTGATCCATCGTCATTAGGTGGCCCTGAACGTTACAATTCACTATTAGTTTTTCGTCGCATTCGATAATCTAGACTCACAGCAGAACGGCCATAAGGTGCCCGAGGCAGCAATAGACCCATGGAGACAAGTCGGCTGGAGGACGATGTATTGAATCGGGACGCAATTTGAGTGATCCATCGTCATTAGGTGGCCATGAATGTTACAATTCACTATCAGTTTTTCGTCAGAATTGAAAATCTTTGAGTCACAGCAGAACGATCATACGGTGCCCGAGGCAGCAATAGACCCATGGAGACAAGTCGGCTGGAGGACGATGTATTGAATCGGGACGCAATTTGACTGATCCATCGTCATTAGGTGGCCCTGAACGTTACAATTCACTATTAGTTTTTCGTCGCATTCGATAATCTAGACTCACAGCAGAACGGCCATAAGGTGCCCGAGGCAGCAATAGACCCATGGAGACAAGTCGGCTGGAGGACGATGTATTGAATCGGGACGCAATTTGAGTGATCCATCGTCATTAGGTGGCCATGAATGTTACAATTCACTATCAGTTTTTCGTCAGAATTGAAAATCTTTGAGTCACAGCAGAACGATCATACGGTGCCCGAGGCAGCAATAGACCCATGGAGACAAGTCGGCTGGAGGACGATGTATTGAATCGGGACGCAATTTGACTGATCCATCGTCATTAGGTGGCCCTGAACGTTACAATTCACTATTAGTTTTTCGTCGCATTCGATAATCTAGACTCACAGCAGAACGGCCATAAGGTGCCCGAGGCAGCAATAGACCCATGGAGACATGTCGGCTGGAGGACGATGTATTGAATCGGGACGCAATTTGACTGATCCATCGTCATTAGGTGGCCCTGAATGTTACAATTCACTATCAGTTTTTCGTCCGATTCGAGAATCTTTGACTCACAGCAGAACGGCCATAAGGTGCCCGAGGCAGCAATAGACCCATGGAGACAAATCGGCTGGAGGACGACGTATTGAATCGGGACGCAATTTGAGTGATCCATCGTCATTAGGTGGCTCTGAATGTTACAATTCACTATCAGTTTTTCGTCCGATTCGAGAATCTTTGACTCACAGCAGAACGGCCATAAGGTGCCCGAGGCAGCAATAGACCCATGGAGACAAGTCTGCTGGAGGACGATGTATTGAATCGGGTCTCAATTTGAGTGATCCATCGTCATTAGGTGGCCCTGAACGTTACAATACACTATCAGTTCTTCGTCCGATTCGAAAATCTTTGACCCACAGCAGAACGGCCGTAAGGTGCCCGAGGCAGCAATAGACCCATGGAGACATGTCGGCTGGAGGACGATGTATTGAATCGGGACGCAATTTGACTGATCCATCGTCATTAGGTGGCCCTGAACGTTACAATTCACTATTAGTTTTTCGTCGCATTCGATAATCTAGACTCACAGCAGAACGGCCATAAGGTGCCCGAGGCAGCAATAGACCCATGGAGTCAAGTCGGCTGGAGAAAGATGTATTGAATCGGGACGCAATTTGAGTGATCCATCGTCATTAGGTGGCCCTGAATGTTACAATTCACTATCAGTTTTTCGTCCGATTCGAGAATCTTTGACTCACAGCAGAACGGCCATAAGGTGCCCGAGGCAGCAATAGACCCATGGAGACAAATCGGCTGGAGGACGATGTATTGAATCGGGACGCAATTTGAGTGATCCATCGTCATTAGGTGGCTCTGAATGTTACAATTCACTATCAGTTTTTCGTCCGATTCGAGAATCTTTGACTCACAGCAGAACGGCCATAAGGTGCCCGAGGCAGCAATAGACCCATGGAGACAAGTCTGCTGGAGGACGATGTATTGAATCGGGTCTCAATTTGAGTGATCCATCGTCATTAGGTGGCCCTGAACGTTACAATACACTATCAGTTCTTCGTCCGATTCGAAAATCTTTGACCCACAGCAGAACGGCCGTAAGGTGCCCGAGGCAGCAATAGACCCATGGAGACATGTCGGCTGGAGGACGATGTATTGAATCGGGACGCAATTTGACTGATCCATCGTCATTAGGTGGCCCTGAACGTTACAATTCACTATTAGTTTTTCGTCGCATTCGATAATCTAGACTCACAGCAGAACGGCCATAAGGTGCCCGAGGCAGCAATAGACCCATGGAGACAAGTCGGCTGGAGGACGATGTATTGAATCGGGACGCAATTTGAGTGATCCATCGTCATTAGGTGGCCATGAATGTTACAATTCACTATCAGTTTTTCGTCAGAATTGAAAATCTTTGAGTCACAGCAGAACGATCATACGGTGCCCGAGGCAGCAATAGACCCATGGAGACAAGTCGGCTGGAGGACGATGTATTGAATCGGGACGCAATTTGACTGATCCATCGTCATTAGGTGGCCCTGAACGTTACAATTCACTATTAGTTTTTCGTCGCATTCGATAATCTAGACTCACAGCAGAACGGCCATAAGGTGCCCGAGGCAGCAATAGACCCATGGAGACAAGTCGGCTGGAGGACGATGTATTGAATCGGGACGCAATTTGAGTGATCCATCGTCATTAGGTGGCCATGAATGTTACAATTCACTATCAGTTTTTCGTCAGAATTGAAAATCTTTGAGTCACAGCAGAACGATCATACGGTGCCCGAGGCAGCAATAGACCCATGGAGACAAGTCGGCTGGAGGACGATGTATTGAATCGGGACGCAATTTGACTGATCCATCGTCATTAGGTGGCCCTGAACGTTACAATTCACTATTAGTTTTTCGTCGCATTCGATAATCTAGACTCACAGCAGAACGGCCATAAGGTGCCCGAGGCAGCAATAGACCCATGGAGACATGTCGGCTGGAGGACGATGTATTGAATCGGGACGCAATTTGACTGATCCATCGTCATTAGGTGGCCCTGAATGTTACAATTCACTATCAGTTTTTCGTCCGATTCGAGAATCTTTGACTCACAGCAGAACGGCCATAAGGTGCCCGAGGCAGCAATAGACCCATGGAGACAAATCGGCTGGAGGACGACGTATTGAATCGGGACGCAATTTGAGTGATCCATCGTCATTAGGTGGCTCTGAATGTTACAATTCACTATCAGTTTTTCGTCCGATTCGAGAATCTTTGACTCACAGCAGAACGGCCATAAGGTGCCCGAGGCAGCAATAGACCCATGGAGACAAGTCTGCTGGAGGACGATGTATTGAATCGGGTCTCAATTTGAGTGATCCATCGTCATTAGGTGGCCCTGAACGTTACAATACACTATCAGTTCTTCGTCCGATTCGAAAATCTTTGACCCACAGCAGAACGGCCGTAAGGTGCCCGAGGCAGCAATAGACCCATGGAGACATGTCGGCTGGAGGACGATGTATTGAATCGGGACGCAATTTGACTGATCCATCGTCATTAGGTGGCCCTGAACGTTACAATTCACTATTAGTTTTTCGTCGCATTCGATAATCTAGACTCACAGCAGAACGGCCATAAGGTGCCCGAGGCAGCAATAGACCCATGGAGTCAAGTCGGCTGGAGAAAGATGTATTGAATCGGGACGCAATTTGAGTGATCCATCGTCATTAGGTGGCCCTGAATGTTACAATTCACTATCAGTTTTTCGTCCGATTCGAGAATCTTTGACTCACAGCAGAACGGCCATAAGGTGCCCGAGGCAGCAATAGACCCATGGAGACAAATCGGCTGGAGGACGATGTATTGAATCGGGACGCAATTTGAGTGATCCATCGTCATTAGGTGGCTCTGAATGTTACAATTCACTATCAGTTTTTCGTCCCATTCGATAATCTAGACTCACAGCGGAACGGTCATAAGGTGCCCGAGGCAGCAATAGACCCATGGAGTCAAGTCGGCTGGAGGACGATGTATGAATCGGGACGCAATTTGTGTGGTTCATCGTCATTAGGTGGCCGTGAACGTTACAATTCACTATCAGTTTTGCGTCCGATTCGAAAATCTTTGACTCACAGCAGAACGGCCATAAGGTGCCCGAGGCAGCAATAGGCCGATGGAGACAAGTCTGCTGGAGGACGATGTATTGAATCGGGACGCAATTTGAGTGATCCATCGTCATTAGGTGGCCCTGAACGTTACAATTCACTATCAGTTTTTCGTCCCATTCGATAATCTAGAGTCACAGCAGAACTGCCATATGGTGCCCGAGGCAGCAATAGACCCATGGAGACAAGTCTGCTAGAGGACGATGTATTGAATCGGGACGCAATTTGAGTGATCCATCGTCATTAGGTGGCCCTGAACGTTACAATTCACTATCAGTTTTTCGTCCGATTCGAAAATCTTAGACTCACAGCAGAACGGCCATAAGGTGCCCGAGGCAGCAATAGACCCATGGAGACAAGCCTGCTGGAGGACGATGTATTGAATCGGGACGCAATTTGAGTGATCCATCGTCATTAGGTGGCCCTGAAAGTTACAATTCACTATCAGTTTTTCGTCCGATTCGAAAATCTTTGACTCACAGCAGAACGGCCATAAGGTGCCCGAGGCAGCAATAGACCCATGGAGACAAGTCGGCTGGAGGACGATATATTGAATCGGGACGCAGTTTGAGTGATCCATCGTCATTAGGTGCCCTGAATGTTACAATTCACTATCAGTTTTTCGTCAGATTCGAAAATCTTTGAGTCACAGCAGAACGGCCATAAAGTGCCCGAGGCAGCAAAAGACCCATGGAGACAAGTCGGCTCGAGGACGATGTATTGAATCGGGACGCAATTTGAGTGTTCCATCGTCATTAGGTGGCCCTGAACGTTACAATTCACTATCAGTTTTTCGTCCGATTCGAAAATCTTTGACTCACAGCAGAACGGCCATAATGTGCCCGAGGCAGCAATAGACCCATGGAGACTAGTCTGCTGGAGCAGGAGGTATTGAATCGGGACGCAATTTGAGTGTTCCATCGTCATTAGGAGGCCGTGAACGTTACAATTCACTATCAGTTTTTCGTCCGATTCGAAAATCTATGACTCACAACAGAACGCCCATAAGGTGCCCAAGGCAGCAATAGACCCATGGAGACAAGTCGGCTGGAGGACGATGTATTGAATCGGGACGCAATTTGAGTGATCCATCGTCATTAGGTGGCCCTGAAAGTTACAAATCACTATCAGTTTTTCGACCGATTCGAAAATCTTTGACTCACAGCAGAACGGCCATAAGGTGCCCGAGGCAGCAATAGACCCATGGAGACTAGTCTGCTGGAGGACGATGTATTGAATCGGGACGCAATTTGAGTGATCCATCGTCATTAGGTGGCCCTGAACGTTACAATTCACTATCAATTTTTCGTCCCATTCGATAATCTAGACTCACAGCAAAACGGCCATAAGGTGCCCGAGGCAGCAATAGACCCATGGTGTCAAGTCGGCTGTAGGACGATGTATTGAATCGGGACGCTATGTGTGTGGTCCATCCTCATTAGGTGGCCCTGAATGTAACAATTCATATCAGTTTTTCGTCCGATTCGAAAATCTTTGACTCACAGCAGAACGGCCATAAGGTGCCCGAGGCAGCAATAGACCCATGGAGACATGTCTGCCGGATGACGATGTATTGAATCGGGACGCAATTTGAGTGATCCATCGTCATTAGATGGCTCTGAATGTTACAATTCACTATCAGTTTTTCGTCCCATTCGATAATCTAGACTCACAGCAGAACGGCCATAAGGTGCCCGAGGCAGCAATAGACCCATGGAGTCAAGTCGGCTGGAGGGCGATGTATGAATCGGGACGCAATTTGAGTGGTCCATCGTCATTAGGTGGCCGTGAACGTTACAATTCACTATCAGTTTTGCGTCCGATTCGAAAATCTTTGACTCACAGCAGAACGGCCATAAGGTGCCGGAGGCAGCAATAGGCCGATGGAGACAAGTCTGCTGGAGGACGATGTATTGAATCGGGACGCAATTTGAGTGATCCATCGTCATTAGGTGGCCCTGAACGTTACAATTCACTATCAGTTTTTCGTCCCATTCGATAATCTAGACTCACAGCAGAACTGCCATATGGTGCCCGAGGCAGCAATAGACCCATGGAGACAAGTCTGCTGGAGGACGATGTATTGAATCGGGACGCAATTTGAGTGATCCATCGTCATTAGGTGGCCCTGAACGTTACAATTCACTATCAGTTTTTCGTCCGATTCGAAAATCTTAGACTCACAGCAGAACGGCCATAAGGTGCCCGAGGCAGCAATAGACCCATGGAGACAAGCCTGCTGGAGGACGATGTATTGAATCGGGACGCAATTTGAGTGATCCATCGTCATTAGGTGGCCCTGAAAGTTACAATTCACTATCAGTTTTTCGTCCGATTCGAAAATCTTTGACTCACAGCAGAACGGCCATAAGGTGCCCGAGGCAGCAATAGACCCATGGAGACAAGTCGGCTGGAGGACGATATATTGAATCGGGACGCAGTTTGAGTGATCCATCGTCATTAGGTGCCCTGAATGTTACAATTCACTATCAGTTTTTCGTCAGATTCGAAAATCTTTGAGTCACAGCAGAACGGCCATAAAGTGCCCGAGGCAGCAAAAGACCCATGGAGACAAGTCGGCTCGAGGACGATGTATTGAATCGGGACGCAATTTGAGTGTTCCATCGTCATTAGGTGGCCCTGAACGTTACAATTCACTATCAGTTTTTCGTCCGATTCGAAAATCTTTGACTCACAGCAGAACGGCCATAATGTGCCCGAGGCAGCAATAGACCCATGGAGACTAGTCTGCTGGAGCAGGAGGTATTGAATCGGGACGCAATTTGAGTGTTCCATCGTCATTAGGAGGCCCTGAACGTTACAATTCACTATCAGTTTTTCGTCCGATTCGAAAATCTATGACTCACAACAGAACGCCCATAAGGTGCCCAAGGCAGCAATAGACCCATGGAGACAAGTCGGCTGGAGGACGATGTATTGAATCGGGACGCAATTTGAGTGATCCATCGTCATTAGGTGGCCCTGAAAGTTACAAATCACTATCAGTTTTTCGACCGATTCGAAAATCTTTGACTCACAGCAGAACTGCCATAAGGTGCCCGAGGCAGCAATAGACCCATGGAGACTAGTCTGCTGGAGGACGATGTATTGAATCGGGACGCAATTTGAGTGATCCATCGTCATTAGGTGGCCCTGAACGTTACAATTCACTATCAATTTTTCGTCCCATTCGATAATCTAGACTCACAGCAAAACGGCGATAAGGTGCCCGAGGCAGCAATAGACCCATGGTGTCAAGTCGGCTGTAGGACGATGTATTGAATCGGGACGCTATTTGTGTGGTCCATCCACATTAGGTGGCCCTGAATGTTACAATTCATATCAGTTTTTCGTCCGATTCGAAAATCTTTGACTCACAGCAGAACGGCCATAAGGTGCCCGAGGCAGCAATAGACCCATGGAGACAAGTCTGCCGGATGACGATGTATTGAATCGGGACGCAATTTGAGTGATCCATCGTCATTAGATGGCTCTGAATGTTACAATTCACTATCAGTTTTTCGTCCCATTCGATAATCTAGACTCACAGCAGAACGGCCATAAGGTGCCCGAGGCAGCAATAGACCCATGGAGTCAAGTCGGCTGGAGGGCGATGTATGAATCGGGACGCAATTTGAGTGGTCCATCGTCATTAGGTGGCCGTGAACGTTACAATTCACTATCAGTTTTGCGTCCGATTCGAAAATCTTTGACTCACAGCAGAACGGCCATAAGGTGCCCGAGGCAGCAATAGACCCATGGAGACAAATCGGCTGGAGGACGACGTATTGAATCGGGACGCAATTTGAGTGATCCATCGTCATTAGGTGGCTCTGAATGTTACAATTCACTATCAGTTTTTCGTCCGATTCGAGAATCTTTGACTCACAGCAGAACGGCCATAAGGTGCCCGAGGCAGCAATAGACCCATGGAGACAAGTCTGCTGGAGGACGATGTATTGAATCGGGTCTCAATTTGAGTGATCCATCGTCATTAGGTGGCCCTGAACGTTACAATTCACTATCAGTTTTTCGTCCCATTCTATAATCTAGACTCACAGCAGAACGGCCATAAGGTGCCCGAGGCAACAATAGACCCATGGAGAAAAGTCTGCTGGAGGACGATGTATTGAATCGGGACGCAATTTGAGTGATCCATCGTCATTAGGTGGCCCTGAATGTTACAATTCACTATCAGTTTTTCGTCAGATTCGAAAATCTTTGAGTCACAGCAGAACGGCCATAAGGTGCCCGAGGCAGCAATAGGCCCATGGAGACAAGTCTGCTGGAGGACGATGTATTGAATCGGGACGCAATTTGAGTGATCCATCGTCATTAGGTGGCCCTGAACGTTACAATACACTATCAGTTCTTCGTCCGATTCGAAAATCTTTGACCCACAGCAGAACGGCCGTAAGGTGCCCGAGGCAGCAATAGACCCATGGAGACATGTCGGCTGGAGGACGATGTATTGAATCGGGACGCAATTTGACTGATCCATCGTCATTAGGTGGCCCTGAACGTTACAATTCACTATTAGTTTTTCGTCGCATTCGATAATCTAGACTCACAGCAGAACGGCCATAAGGTGCCCGAGGCAGCAATAGACCCATGGAGTCAAGTCGGCTGGAGAACGATGTATTGAATCGGGACGCAATTTGAGTGATCCATCGTCATTAGGTGGCCCTGAATGTTACAATTCACTATCAGTTTTTCGTCCGATTCGAGAATCTTTGACTCACAGCAGAACGGCCATAAGGTGCCCGAGGCAGCAATAGACCCATGGAGACAAATCGGCTGGAGGACGATGTATTGAATCGGGACGCAATTTGAGTGATCCATCGTCATTAGGTGGCTCTGAATGTTACAATTCACTATCAGTTTTTCGTCCCATTCGATAATCTAGACTCACAGCGGAACGGTCATAAGGTGCCCGAGGCAGCAATAGACCCATGGAGTCAAGTCGGCTGGAGGACGATGTATGAATCGGGACGCAATTTGTGTGGTTCATCGTCATTAGGTGGCCGTGAACGTTACAATTCACTATCAGTTTTGCGTCCGATTCGAAAATCTTTGACTCACAGCAGAACGGCCATAAGGTGCCCGAGGCAGCAATAGGCCGATGGAGACAAGTCTGCTGGAGGACGATGTATTGAATCGGGACGCAATTTGAGTGATCCATCGTCATTAGGTGGCCCTGAACGTTACAATTCACTATCAGTTTTTCGTCCCATTCGATAATCTAGACTCACAGCAGAACTGCCATATGGTGCCCGAGGCAGCAATAGACCCATGGAGACAAGTCTGCTGGAGGACGATGTATTGAATCGGGACGCAATTTGAGTGATCCATCGTCATTAGGTGGCCCTGAACGTTACAATTCACTATCAGTTTTTCGTCCGATTCGAAAATCTTAGACTCACAGCAGAACGGCCATAAGGTGCCCGAGGCAGCAATAGACCCATGGAGACAAGCCTGCTGGAGGACGATGTATTGAATCGGGACGCAATTTGAGTGATCCATCGTCATTAGGTGGCCCTGAAAGTTACAATTCACTATCAGTTTTTCGTCCGATTCGAAAATCTTTGACTCACAGCAGAACGGCCATAAGGTGCCCGAGGCAGCAATAGACCCATGGAGACAAGTCGGCTGGAGGACGATATATTGAATCGGGACGCAGTTTGAGTGATCCATCGTCATTAGGTGCCCTGAATGTTACAATTCACTATCAGTTTTTCGTCAGATTCGAAAATCTTTGACTCACAGCAGAACGGCCATAATGTGCCCGAGGCACCAATAGACCCATGGAGACTAGTCTGCTGGAGCAGGAGGTATTGAATCGGGACGCAATTTGAGTGATCCATCGTCATTAGGAGGCCCTGAACGTTACAATTCACTATCAGTTTTTCGTCCGATTCGAAAATCTATGACTCACAACAGAACGCCCATAAGGTGCCCAAGGCAGCAATAGACCCATGGAGACAAGTCGGCTGGAGGACGATGTATTGAATCGGGACGCAATTTGAGTGATCCATCGTCATTAGGTGGCCCTGAAAGTTACAAATCACTATCAGTTTTTCGACCGATTCGAAAATCTTTGACTCACAGCAGAACGGCCATAAGGTGCCCGAGGCAGCAATAGACCCATGGAGACTAGTCTGCTGGAGGACGATGTATTGAATCGGGACGCAATTTGAGTGATCCATCGTCATTAGGTGGCCCTGAACGTTACAATTCACTATCAGTTTTTCGTCCCATTCGATAATCTAGACTCACAGCAAAACGGCCATAAGGTGCCCGAGGCAGCAATAGACCCATGGTGTCAAGTCGGCTGTAGGACGATGTATTGAATCGGGACGCTATTTGTGTGGTCCATCCTCATTAGGTGGCCCTGAATGTTACAATTCATATCAGTTTTTCGTCCGATTCGAAAATCTTTGACTCACAGCCGAACGGCCATAAGGTGCCCGAGGCAGCAATAGACCCATGGAGACAAGTCGGCTGGAGGACGATGTATTGAATCGGGACGCAATTTGAGTGATCCATCGTCATTAGGTGGCCATGAATGTTACAATTCACTATCAGTTTTTCGTCAGATTTGAAAATCTTTGAGTCAGAGCAGAACGGCCATAAGGTGCCCGAGGCAGCAATAGACCCATGGAGACAAGTCTGCTGGAGGACGATGTATTGAATCGGGACGCAATTTGAGTGATCCATCGTCATTAGGTGGCCTTGAACGTTACAATTCACTATCAGTTTTTCGTCCGATTCGAAAATCTTTGACCCACAGCAGAACGGCCATAAGGTGCCCGAGGCAGCAATAGACCCATGGAGACAAGTCGGCTGGAGGACGATGTATTGAATCGGGACGCAATTTGAGTGATCCATCGTCATTAGGTGGCCCTGAAAGGTACAATTCACTATCAGTTTTTCGTCCGATTCGAAAATCTTTGACTCACAGCCGAACGGCCATAAGGTGCCCGAGGCAGCAATAGACCCATGGAGACGAGTCTGCTGGAGGACGATGTATTGAATCGGGACGCAGTTTGAGTGATCCATCGTCATTAGGTGGCCGTGAACGTTACAATTCACTATCAGTTTTTCGTCCGATTCGAAAATCTTTGACTCACAGCAGAACGGCCATAAGGTGCCCGAGGCAGCAATAGACCCATGGAGACAAGTCGGCTGGAGGACGATGTATTGAATCGGGACACAATTTCAGTGATCCATCGTCATTAGGTGGCCCAGAACGTTACAATTCACTATCAGTTTTTCGTCCGATTCGAAAATCTTTGACTCACAGCAGAACGGCAATAAGGTGCCCGAGGCAGCAATAGACCCAAGGACAAAAGTCGGCTTGAGGACGATGTATTGAATCGGGACGTAATTTGAGTGATCCATCGTCATTAGGTGGCCCTGAATGTTACAATTCACTATCGGTTTTTCGTCCGATTCGAAAATCTTTGACTCAAAGCAGAACGGCCATAAGCTGCCCGAGGCAGCAATAGACCCATGGAGACAAGTCTGCTGGAGGACGATGTATTGAATCGGGACGCAATTTGAGTGATCCATCGTCATTAGGTGGCCCTGAATGTTACAATTAACTATCAGTTTTTCGTCCCATTCGATAATCTAGACTCACGGGAGAACGACCATAAGGTGCCCGAGACAGCAATAGACACATGGAGACAAGTCTGCTGGAGGACGATGTACTGAATCGGGACGCAATTTGAGTGATCCATCGTCATTAGGTGGCCCTGAACGTTACAATTCACTATCAGTTCTACGTCCGATTCAAAAATCTTAGACCCACAGCAGAACGGCCATAAGGTGCCCGAGGCAGCATTAGACCCATGGAGACAAGTCGGCTGGAGGACGATGTATTGAATCGGGACGCAATTTGAGTGATCCATCGTCATTAGGTGGCCCTGAAAGTTACAATTCACTATCAGTTTTTCGTCCGATTCGAAAATCTTTGACTCACAGCAGAACGGCCATAAGGTGCCCGAGGCAGCAATAGACCCATGGAGACAAGCCTGCTGGAGGACGATGTATTGAATCGGGACGCAATTTGAGTGATCCATCGTCATTAGGTGGCCCTGAAAGTTACAATTCACTATCAGTTTTTCGTCCGATTCGAAAATCTTTGACTCACAGCAGAACGGCCATAAGGTGCCCGAGGCAGCAATAGACCCATGGAGACAAGTCGGCTGGAGGACGATATATTGAATCGGGACGCAGTTTGAGTGATCCATCGTCATTAGGTGCCCTGAATGTTACAATTCACTATCAGTTTTTCGTCAGATTCGAAAATCTTTGAGTCACAGCAGAACGGCCATAAAGTGCCCGAGGCAGCAAAAGACCCATGGAGACAAGTCGGCTCGAGGACGATGTATTGAATCGGGACGCAATTTGAGTGTCCCATCGTCATTAGGAGGCCCTGAACGTTACAATTCACTATCAGTTTTTCGTCCGATTCGAAAATCTATGACTCACAACAGAACGCCCATAAGGTGCCCAAGGCAGCAATAGACCCATGGAGACAAGTCGGCTGGAGGACGATGTATTGAATCGGGACGCAATTTGAGTGATCCATCGTCATTAGGTGGCCCTGAAAGTTACAAATCACTATCAGTTTTTCGACCGATTCGAAAATCTTTGACTCACAGCAGAACGGCCATAAGGTGCCCGAGGCAGCAATAGACCCATGGAGACTAGTCTGCTGGAGGACGATGTATTGAATCGGGACGCAATTTGAGTGATCCATCGTCATTAGGTGGCCCTGAACGTTACAATTCACTATCAATTTTTCGTCCCATTCGATAATCTAGACTCACAGCAAAACGGCCATAAGGTGCCCGAGGCAGCAATAGACCCATGGTGTCAAGTCGGCTGTAGGACGATGTATTGAATCGGGACGCTATTTGTGTGGTCCATCCTCATTAGGTGGCCCTGAATGTTACAATTCATATCAGTTTTTCGTCCGATTCGAAAATCTTTGACTCACAGCCGAACGGCCATAAGGTGCCCGAGGCAGCAATAGACCCATGGAGACAAGTCGGCTGGAGGACGATGTATTGAATCGGGACGCAATTTGAGTGATCCATCGTCATTAGTTGGCCATGAATGTTACAATTCACTATCAGTTTTTCGTCAGATTTGAAAATCTTTGAGTCAGAGCAGAACGGCCATAAGGTGCCCGAGGCAGCAATAGACCCATGGAGACAAGTCTGCTGGAGGACGATGTATTGAATCGGGACGCAATTTGAGTGATCCATCGTCATTAGGTGGCCTTGAACGTTACAATTCACTATCAGTTTTTCGTCCGATTCGAAAATCTTTGACCCACAGCAGAACGGCCATAAGGTGCCCGAGGCAGCAATAGACCCATGGAGACAAGTCGGCTGGAGGACGATGTATTGAATCGGGACGCAATTTGAGTGATCCATCGTCATTAGGTGGCCGTGAACGTTACAATTCACTATCAGTTTTTCGTCCGATTCGAAAATCTTTGACTCACAGCAGAACGGCCATAAGGTGCCCGAGGCAGCAATAGACCCATGGAGACAAGTCGGCTGGAGGACGATGTATTGAATCGGGACACAATTTCAGTGATCCATCGTCATTAGGTGGCCCAGAACGTTACAATTCACTATCAGTTTTTCGTCCGATTCGAAAATCTTAGACTCACAGCAGAACGGCCATAAGGTGCCCCAGGCAGCAATAGACCCATGGAGACAAGTCTGCTGGAGCACGAGGTATTGAATCGGGACGCAATTTGAGTGTTCCATCGTCATTAGGTGGCCCTGAACGTTACAATTCACTATCAGTTTTTCGTCCCAATCGATAATCTAGACTCACAGCAGAACGGCCATAAGGTGCCCGAGGCAGCAATAGAGCCATTGAGACAAGTCGGCAGGAAGACGATGTATTGAATCGGGACGCAATTTGAGCGATCCATCGTCATTAGGAGGCCCTGAAAGTTACAATTCACTATCAGTTTTTCGTCCGATTCGAAAATCTTTGACTCACAGCAGAACGGCAATAAGGTGCCCGAGGCAGCAATAGACCCAAGGACAAAAGTCGGCTTGAGGACGATGTATTGAATCGGGACGTAATTTGAGTGATCCATCGTCATTAGGTGGCCCTGAATGTTACAATTCACTATCGGTTTTTCGTCCGATTCGAAAATCTTTGACTCACAGCAGAACGGCCATAAGCTGCCCGAGGCAGCAATAGACCCATGGAGACAAGTCTGCTGGAGGACGATGTATTGAATCGGGACGCAATTTGAGTGATCCATCGTCATTAGGTGGCCCTGAATGTTACAATTAACTATCAGTTTTTCGTCCCATTCGATAATCTAGACTCACGGGAGAACGACCATAAGGTGCCCGAGACAGCAATAGACCCATGGAGACAAGTCTGCTGGAGGACGATGTACTGAATCGGGACGCAATTTGAGTGATCCATCGTCATTAGGTGGCCCTGAACGTTACAATTCACTATCAGTTCTACGTCCGATTCAAAAATGTTAGACCCACAGCAGAACGGCCATAAGGTGCCCGAGGCAGCATTAGACCCATGGAGACAAGTCGGCTGGAGGACGATGTATTGAATCGGGACGCAATTTGAGTGATCCATCGTCATTAGGTGGCCCTGAAAGTTACAATTCACTATCAGTTTTTCGTCCGATTCGAAAATCTTTGACTCACAGCAGAACGTCCATAAGGTGCCCGAGGCAGCAATAGACCCATGGAGACAAGTCGGCTGGAGGACGATATATTGAATCGGGACGCAGTTTGAGTGATCCATCGTCATTAGGTGCCCTGAATGTTACAATTCACTACCAGTTCTTCGTCAGATTGGAAAATCTTTGAGTCACAGCAGAACGGCCATAAGGTGCCCGAGGCAGCAATAGGCCCATGGAGACAAGTCTGCTGGAGGACGATGTATTGAATCGGGACGCAATTTGAGTGATCCATCGTGATTAGGTGGCCCTGAACGTTACAATTCACTATCAGTTCTTAGTCCGATTCGAAAATCTTTGACTCACAGCAGAACGGCCATAATGTGCCCGAGGCAGCAATAGACCCATGGAGAGTAGTCTGATGGAGCAGGAGGTATTGAATCGGGACGCAATTTGAGTGTTCCATCGTCATTAGGAGGCCCTGAACGTTACAATTCACTATCAGTTTTTCGTCCGATTCGAAAATCTATGACTCACAACAGAACGCCCATAAGGTGCCCGAGGCAGCAATAGACCCATGGAGACAAGTCATCTGGAGGACGATGTATTGAATCGGGACGCAATTTGAGTGATCCATCGTCATTAGGTGGCCCCTAAAGTTACAATTCACTATCAGTTTTTCGACCGATTCGAAAATCTTTGACTCACAGCAGAACGGCCATAAGGTGCCCGAGGCAGCAATAGTCCCATGGAGACAAGTCTGCTGGAGGACGATGTATTGAATCGGGACGCAATTTGAGTGATCCATCGTCATTTGGTGGCCCTGAACGTTACAATTCACTATCAGTTTTTCGTCCCATTCTATAATCTAGACTCACAGCAAAACGGCCATAAGGTGCCCGAGGCAGCAATAGTCCCATGGTGTCAAGTCGGCTGGAGGACGATGTATTGAATCGGGACGCAATTTGAGTGGTCCATCCTCATTAGGTGGCCCTGAATGTTACAATTCACTATCAGTTTTTCGTCCGATTCGAAAATCTTTGACTCACAGGAGAACGGCCATAAAGTGCCCGAGGCAGCAATAGACCCATGGCGACAAGTCTGCTGGAGGACGATGTATTGAATCGGGACGCAATTTGAGTGATCCATCGTCATTAGGTGGCCCTGAACGTTACAATTCACTATCAGTTTTTCGTCCGATTCGTAAATCTTTGACTCACAGCAGAACGGCCATAATGTGCCCGAGGCAGCAATAGACCCATGGAGACTAGTCTGCTGGAGCAGGAGGTATCGAATCGGGACGCAATTTGAGTGTTCCATCGTCATTAGGAGGCCCTGAACGTTACAATTCACTATCAGTTTTTCGTCCGATTCGAAAATCTATGACTCACAACAGAACGCCCATAAGGTGCCCAAGGCAGCAATAGACCCATGGAGACAAGTCGGCTGGAGGACGATGTATTGAATCGGGACGCAATTTGAGTGATCCATCGTCATTAGGTGGCCCTGAACGTTACAATTCACTATCAGTTTTTCGTCCGATTCGAAAATCTTTGACTCACAGCAGAACGGCCATAAGGTGCCCGAGGCAGCAATAGACCCATGGAGACAAGTCGGCTGGAGGACGATGTATTGAATCGGGACACAATTTCAGTGATCCATCGTCATTAGGTGGCCCTGAACGTTACAATTCACTATCAGTTTTTCGTCCGATACGAAAATCTTAGACTCACAGCAGAACGGCCATAAGGTGCCCGAGGCAGCAATAGACCCATGGAGACAAGTATGCTGGAGCACGAGGTATTGAATCGGGACGCAATTTGAGTGTTCCATCGTCATTAGGTGGCCCTGAACGTTACAATTCACTATCAGTTTTTCGTCCCAATCGATAATCTAGACTCACAGCAGAACGGCCATAAGGTGCCCGAGGCAGCAATAGAGCCATTGAGACAAGTCGGCTGGAAGACGATGTATTGAATCGGGACGCAATTTGAGCGATCCATCGTCATTAGGAGGCCCTGAAAGTTACAATTCACTATCAGTTTTTCGTCCGATTCGAAAATCTTTGACTGACAGCAGAACGGCAATAAGGTGCCCGAGGCAGCAATAGACCCAAGGACAAAAGTCGGCTTGAGGACGATGTATTGAATCGGGACGTAATTTGAGTGATCCATCGTCATTAGGTGGCCTGAATGTTACAATTCACTATCTGTTTTTCGTCCGATTCGAAAATCTTTGACTCACAGCAGAACGGCCATAAGGTGCCCGAAGCAACAATAGACCCATGGAGACAAGTCTGCTGGAGGACGATGTATTGAATCAGGACGCAATTTGAGTGATCCATCGTCATTAGGTGGCCCTGAATGTTACAATTAACTATCAGTTTTTCGTCCCATTCGATAATCTAGACTCACGGGAGAACGACCATAAGGTGCCCGAGACAGCAATAGACACATGGAGACAAGTCTGCTGGAGGACGATGTACTGAATCGGGACGTAATTTGAGTGATCCATCGTCATTAGGTGGCCCTGAACGTTACAATTCACTATCAGTTCTACGTCCGATTCAAAAATCTTAGACCCACAGCAGAAGGGCCATAAGGTGCCCGAGGCAGCATTAGACCCATGGAGACAAGTCGGCTGGAGGACGATGTATTGAATCGGGACGCAATTTGAGTGATCCATCGTCATTAGGTGGCCCTGAAAGTTACAATTCACTATCAGTTTTTCGTCCGATTCGAAAATCTTTGACTCACAGCAGAACGGCCATAAGGTGCCCGAGGCAGCAATAGACCCATGGAGACAAGTCGGCTGGAGGACGATATATTGAATCGGGACGCAGTTTGAGTGATCCATCGTCATTAGGTGCCCTGAATGTTACAATTCACTATCAGTTTTTCGTCAGATTGGAAAATCTTTGAGTCACAGCAGAACGGCCATAAGGTGCCCGAGGCAGCAATAGGCCCATGGAGACAAGTCTGCTGGAGGACGATGTATTGAATCGGGACGCAATTTGAGTGATCCATCGTGATTAGGTGGCCCTGAACGTTACAATTCACTATCAGTTCTTAGTCCGATTCGAAAATCTTTGACTCACAGCAGAACGGCCATAATGTGCCCGAGGCAGCAATAGACCCATGGAGACTAGTCTGATGGAGCAGGAGGTATTGAATCGGGACGCAATTTGAGTGTTCCATCGTCATTAGGAGGCCCTGAACGTTACAATTCACTATCAGTTTTTCGTCCGATTCGAAAATCTAGGACTCACAACAGAACGCCCATAAGGTGCCCGAGGCAGCAATAGACCCATGGAGACAAGTCATCTGGAGGACGATGTATTGAATCGGGACGCAATTTGAGTGATCCATCGTCATTAGGTGGCCCCTAAAGTTACAATTCACTATCAGTTTTTCGACCGATTCGAAAATCTTTGACTCACAGCAGAACGGCCATAAGGTGCCCGAGGCAGCAATAGACCCATGGAGACAAGTCTGCTGGAGGACGATGTATTGAATCGGGACGCAATTTGAGTGATCCATCGTCATTTGGTGGCCCTGAACGTTACAATTCACTATCAGTTTTTCGTCCCATTCTATAATCTAGACTCACAGCAAAACGGCCATAAGGTGCCCGAGGCAGCAATAGACCCATTGTGTCAAGTCGGCTGGAGGACGATGTATTGAATCGGGACGCAATTTGTGTGGTCCATCCTCATTAGGTGGCCCTGAATGTTACAATTCACTATCAGTTTTTCGTCCGATTCGAAAATCTTTGACTCACAGCAGAACGGCCATAAAGTGCCCGAGGCAGCAATAGACCCATGGAGACAAGTCGGCTGGAGGACGATGTATTGAATCGGGACGCAATTTGAGTGATCCATCGTCATTAGGTGGCCCTGAACGTTACAATTCACTATCAGTTTTTCGTCCGATTCAAAAATCTTTGACTCACAGCAGAACGGCCATAATGTGCCCGAGGCAGCAATAGACCCATGGAGACAAGTCTGCTGGAGGACGATGTATTGAATCGGGACGCAATTTGAGTGATCCATCGTCATTAGGTGGCCATGAATGTTACAATTCACTATCAGTTTTTCGTCAGATTTGAAAATCTTTGAGTCAGAGCAGAACGGCCATAAGGTGCCCGAGGCAGCAATAAACCCATGGAGACAAGTCTGCTGGAGGACGATGTATTGAATCGGGACGCAATTTGAGTGATCCATCGTCATTAGGTGGCCTTGAACGTTACAATTCACTATCATTTTTTCGTCCGATTCGAAAATCTTTGACCCACAGCAGAACGGCCATAAGGTGCCCGAGGCAGCAATAGACCCATGGAGACAAGTCGGCTGGAGGACGATGTATTGAATCGGGACGCAATTTGAGTGATCCATCGTCATTAGGTGGCCCTGAAAGGTACAATTCACTATCAGTTTTTCGTCCGATTCGAAAATCTTTGACTCACAGCCGAACGGCCATAAGGTGCCCGAGGCAGCAATAGACCCATGGAGACGAGTCTGCTGGAGGACGATGTATTGAATCGGGACGCAATTTGAGTGATCCATCGTCATTAGGTGGCCCTGAACGTTACAATTCACTATCAGTTTTTCGTCCGATTCGAAAATCTTTGACTCACAGCAGAACGGCCATAAGGTGCCCGAGGCAGCAATAGAACCATGGAGACAAGCCTGCTGGAGGACGATGTATTGAATCGGGACGCAATTTGAGTGATCCATCGTCATTAGGTGGCCCTGAACGTTACAATTCATTATCAGTTTTTCGTCCGATTCGAAAATCTTTGACTCACAGCAGAACGGCCATAAGGTGCCCGAGGCAGCAATAGACCCATGGAGACAAGTCTGCTGGAGCACGAGGTATTGAATCGGGACGCAATTTGAGTGTTCCATCGTCATTAGGTGGCCCTGAACGTTACAATTCACTATCAGTTTTTCGTCCCAATCGATAATCTAGACTCACAGCAGAACGGCCATAAGGTGCCCGAGGCAGCAATAGAGCCATTGAGACAAGTCGGCTGGAAGACGATGTATTGAATCGGGACGCAATTTGAGCGATCCATCGTCATTAGGAGGCCCTGAAAGTTACAATTCACTATCAGTTTTTCGTCCGATTCGAAAATCTTTGACTCACAGCAGAACGGCAATAAGGTGCCCGAGGCAGCAATAGACCCAAGGACAAAAGTCGGCTTGAGGACGATGTATTGACTCGGGACGTAATTTGAGTGATCCATCGTCATTAGGTGGCCCTGAATGTTACAATTCACTATCTGTTTTTCGTCCGATTCGAAAATCTTTGACTCACAGCAGAACGGCCATAAGCTGCCCGAGGCAGCAATAGACCCATGGAGACAAGTCTGCTGGAGGACGATGTATTGAATCGGGACGCAATTTGAGTGATCCATCGTCATTAGGTGGCCCTGAACGTTACAATTCACTATCAGTTTTTCGTCCGATTCGAAAATCTTAGACTCACAGCAGAACGGCCATAAGGTGCCCGAGGCAGCAATAGACCCATGGAGACAAGTCTGCTGGAGCACGAGGTATTGAATCGGGACGCAATTTGAGTGTTCCATCGTCATTAGGTGGCCCTGAACGTTACAATTCACTATCAGTTTTTCGTCCGATTGGAAAATCTTTGACTCACAGCAGAACGGCAATAAGGTGCCCGAGGCAGCAATAGACCCAAGGACAAAAGTCGGCTTGAGGACGATGTATTGAATCGGGACGTAATTTGAATGATCCATCGTCATTAGGTGGCCCTGAATGTTACAATTCACTATGTTTTTCGTCCGATTAGAAAATCTTTGACTCACAGCAGAACGGCCATAAGGTGCCCGAGGCAGCAATAGGCCCATGGAGACAAGTCTGCTGGAGGACGATGTATTGAATCGGGACGCAATTTGAGTGATCCATCGTCATTAGGAGGCCCTGAATGTTACAATTCACTATTAATTTTTCGTCCGATTCGAAAATCTTTGAGTCACAGCAGAACGGCCATAAGGTGCCCGAGGCAGCAATAGACCCATGGAGACAAGTCTGCTGGAGGACGATGTATTGAATCGGGTCTCAATTTGAGTGATCCATCGTCATTAGGTGGCCCTGAACGTTACAATTCACTATCAGTTTTTCGTCCGATTCGAAAATCTTAGACTCACAGCAGAACGGCCATAAGGTGCCCGAGGCAGCAATAGACCCATGGAGACAAGTCTGCTGGAGCACGAGTATTGAATCGGGACGCAATTTGAGTGTTCCATCGTCATTAGGTGGCCCTGAACGTTACAATTCACTATCAGTTTTTCGTCCCAATCGATAATCTAGACTCACAGCAGAACGGCCATAAGGTGCCCGAGGCAGCAATAGAGCCATTGAGACAAGTCGGCTGGAAGACGATGTATTGAATCGGGACGCAATTTGAGCGATCCATCGTCATTAGGAGGCCCTGAAAGTTACAATTCACTATCAGTTTTTCGTCCGATTCGAAAATCTTTGACTCACAGCAGAACGGCAATAAGGTGCCGGAGGCAGCAATAGACCCAAGCACAAAAGTCGGCTTGAGAACGATGTATTGAATCGGGACGTAATTTGAATGATCCATCGTCATTAGGTGGCCCTGAATGTTACAATTCACTATCTGTTTTTCGTCCGATTCGAAAATCTTTGACTCACAGCAGAACGGCCATAAGCTGCCCGAGGCAGCAATAGACCCATGGAGACAAGTCTGCTGGAGGACGATGTATTGAATCGGGACGCAATTTGAGTGATCCATCGTCATTAGGTGGCCGTGAACGTTACAATTCACTATCAGTTTTTCGTCCGATTCGAAAATCTTAGACTCACAGCAGAACGGCCATAAGGTGCCCGAGGCAGCAATAGACCCATGGAGACAAGTCTGCTGGAGCACGAGGTATTGAATCGGGACGCAATTTGAGTGTTCCATCGTCATTAGGTGGCCCTGAACGTTACAATTCACTATCAGTTTTTCGTCCGATTCGAAAATCTTTGACTCACAGCAGAACGGCAATAAGGTGCCCGAGGCAGCAATAGAACCATGGAGACAAGCCTGCTGGAGGACGATGTATTGAATCGGGACGCAATTTGAGTGATCCATCGTCATTAGGTGGCCATGAATGTTACAATTCACTATCAGTTTTTCGTCAGATTTGAAAATCTTTGAGTCAGAGCAGAACGGCCATAAGGTGCCCGAGGCAGCAATAAACCCATGGAGACAAGTCTGCTGGAGGACGATGTATTGAATCGGGACGCAATTTGAGTGATCCATCGTCATTAGGTGGCCTTGAACGTTACAATTCACTATCATTTTTTCGTCCGATTCGAAAATCTTTGACCCACAGCAGAACGGCCATAGGGTGCCCGAGGCAGCAATAGACCCATGGAGACAAGTCGGCTGGAGGACGATGTATTGAATCGGGACGCAATTTGAGTGATCCATCGTCATTAGGTGGCCCTGAAAGGTACAATTCACTATCAGTTTTTCGTCCGATTCGAAAATCTTTGACTCACAGCCGAACGGCCATAAGGTGCCCGAGGCAGCAATAGACCCATGGAGACGAGTCTGCTGGAGGACGATGTATTGAATCGGGACGCAATTTGAGTGATCCATCGTCATTAGGTGGCCCTGAACGTTACAATTCACTATCAGTTCTTAGTCCGATTCGAAAATCTTTGACTCACAGCAGAACGGCCATAATGTGCCCGAGGCAGCAATAGACCCATGGAGAGTAGTCTGATGGAGCAGGAGGTATTGAATCGGGACGCAATTTGAGTGTTCCATCGTCATTAGGAGGCCCTGAACGTTACAATTCACTATCAGTTTTTCGTCCGATTCGAAAATCTATGACTCACAACAGAACGCCCATAAGGTGCCCGAGGCAGCAATAGACCCATGGAGACAAGTCATCTGGAGGACGATGTATTGAATCGGGACGCAATTTGAGTGATCCATCGTCATTAGGTGGCCCCTAAAGTTACAATTCACTATCAGTTTTTCGACCGATTCGAAAATCTTTGACTCACAGCAGAACGGCCATAAGGTGCCCGAGGCAGCAATAGTCCCATGGAGACAAGTCTGCTGGAGGACGATGTATTGAATCGGGACGCAATTTGAGTGATCCATCGTCATTTGGTGGCCCTGAACGTTACAATTCACTATCAGTTTTTCGTCCCATTCTATAATCTAGACTCACAGCAAAACGGCCATAAGGTGCCCGAGGCAGCAATAGTCCCATGGTGTCAAGTCGGCTGGAGGACGATGTATTGAATCGGGACGCAATTTGTGTGGTCCATCCTCATTAGGTGGCCCTGAATGTTACAATTCACTATCAGTTTTTCGTCCGATTCGAAAATCTTTGACTCACAGGAGAACGGCCATAAAGTGCCCGAGGCAGCAATAGACCCATGGCGACAAGTCTGCTGGAGGACGATGTATTGAATCGGGACGCAATTTGAGTGATCCATCGTCATTAGGTGGCCCTGAACGTTACAATTCACTATCAGTTTTTCGTCCGATTCGTAAATCTTTGACTCACAGCAGAACGGCCATAATGTGCCCGAGGCAGCAATAGACCCATGGAGACTAGTCTGCTGGAGCAGGAGGTATCGAATCGGGACGCAATTTGAGTGTTCCATCGTCATTAGGAGGCCCTGAACGTTACAATTCACTATCAGTTTTTCGTCCGATTCGAAAATCTATGACTCACAACAGAACGCCCATAAGGTGCCCAAGGCAGCAATAGACCCATGGAGACAAGTCGGCTGGAGGACGATGTATTGAATCGGGACGCAATTTGAGTGATCCATCGTCATTAGGTGGCCCTGAACGTTACAATTCACTATCAGTTTTTCGTCCGATTCGAAAATCTTTGACTCACAGCAGAACGGCCATAAGGTGCCCGAGGCAGCAATAGACCCATGGAGACAAGTCGGCTGGAGGACGATGTATTGAATCGGGACACAATTTCAGTGATCCATCGTCATTAGGTGGCCCTGAACGTTACAATTCACTATCAGTTTTTCGTCCGATACGAAAATCTTAGACTCACAGCAGAACGGCCATAAGGTGCCCGAGGCAGCAATAGACCCATGGAGACAAGTATGCTGGAGCACGAGGTATTGAATCGGGACGCAATTTGAGTGTTCCATCGTCATTAGGTGGCCCTGAACGTTACAATTCACTATCAGTTTTTCGTCCCAATCGATAATCTAGACTCACAGCAGAACGGCCATAAGGTGCCCGAGGCAGCAATAGAGCCATTGAGACAAGTCGGCTGGAAGACGATGTATTGAATCGGGACGCAATTTGAGCGATCCATCGTCATTAGGAGGCCCTGAAAGTTACAATTCACTATCAGTTTTTCGTCCGATTCGAAAATCTTTGACTGACAGCAGAACGGCAATAAGGTGCCCGAGGCAGCAATAGACCCAAGGACAAAAGTCGGCTTGAGGACGATGTATTGAATCGGGACGTAATTTGAGTGATCCATCGTCATTAGGTGGCCTGAATGTTACAATTCACTATCTGTTTTTCGTCCGATTCGAAAATCTTTGACTCACAGCAGAACGGCCATAAGGTGCCCGAAGCAACAATAGACCCATGGAGACAAGTCTGCTGGAGGACGATGTATTGAATCAGGACGCAATTTGAGTGATCCATCGTCATTAGGTGGCCCTGAATGTTACAATTAACTATCAGTTTTTCGTCCCATTCGATAATCTAGACTCACGGGAGAACGACCATAAGGTGCCCGAGACAGCAATAGACACATGGAGACAAGTCTGCTGGAGGACGATGTACTGAATCGGGACGTAATTTGAGTGATCCATCGTCATTAGGTGGCCCTGAACGTTACAATTCACTATCAGTTCTACGTCCGATTCAAAAATCTTAGACCCACAGCAGAAGGGCCATAAGGTGCCCGAGGCAGCATTAGACCCATGGAGACAAGTCGGCTGGAGGACGATGTATTGAATCGGGACGCAATTTGAGTGATCCATCGTCATTAGGTGGCCCTGAAAGTTACAATTCACTATCAGTTTTTCGTCCGATTCGAAAATCTTTGACTCACAGCAGAACGGCCATAAGGTGCCCGAGGCAGCAATAGACCCATGGAGACAAGTCGGCTGGAGGACGATATATTGAATCGGGACGCAGTTTGAGTGATCCATCGTCATTAGGTGCCCTGAATGTTACAATTCACTATCAGTTTTTCGTCAGATTGGAAAATCTTTGAGTCACAGCAGAACGGCCATAAGGTGCCCGAGGCAGCAATAGGCCCATGGAGACAAGTCTGCTGGAGGACGATGTATTGAATCGGGACGCAATTTGAGTGATCCATCGTGATTAGGTGGCCCTGAACGTTACAATTCACTATCAGTTCTTAGTCCGATTCGAAAATCTTTGACTCACAGCAGAACGGCCATAATGTGCCCGAGGCAGCAATAGACCCATGGAGACTAGTCTGATGGAGCAGGAGGTATTGAATCGGGACGCAATTTGAGTGTTCCATCGTCATTAGGAGGCCCTGAACGTTACAATTCACTATCAGTTTTTCGTCCGATTCGAAAATCTAGGACTCACAACAGAACGCCCATAAGGTGCCCGAGGCAGCAATAGACCCATGGAGACAAGTCATCTGGAGGACGATGTATTGAATCGGGACGCAATTTGAGTGATCCATCGTCATTAGGTGGCCCCTAAAGTTACAATTCACTATCAGTTTTTCGACCGATTCGAAAATCTTTGACTCACAGCAGAACGGCCATAAGGTGCCCGAGGCAGCAATAGACCCATGGAGACAAGTCTGCTGGAGGACGATGTATTGAATCGGGACGCAATTTGAGTGATCCATCGTCATTTGGTGGCCCTGAACGTTACAATTCACTATCAGTTTTTCGTCCCATTCTATAATCTAGACTCACAGCAAAACGGCCATAAGGTGCCCGAGGCAGCAATAGACCCATTGTGTCAAGTCGGCTGGAGGACGATGTATTGAATCGGGACGCAATTTGTGTGGTCCATCCTCATTAGGTGGCCCTGAATGTTACAATTCACTATCAGTTTTTCGTCCGATTCGAAAATCTTTGACTCACAGCAGAACGGCCATAAAGTGCCCGAGGCAGCAATAGACCCATGGAGACAAGTCGGCTGGAGGACGATGTATTGAATCGGGACGCAATTTGAGTGATCCATCGTCATTAGGTGGCCCTGAACGTTACAATTCACTATCAGTTTTTCGTCCGATTCAAAAATCTTTGACTCACAGCAGAACGGCCATAATGTGCCCGAGGCAGCAATAGACCCATGGAGACAAGTCTGCTGGAGGACGATGTATTGAATCGGGACGCAATTTGAGTGATCCATCGTCATTAGGTGGCCATGAATGTTACAATTCACTATCAGTTTTTCGTCAGATTTGAAAATCTTTGAGTCAGAGCAGAACGGCCATAAGGTGCCCGAGGCAGCAATAAACCCATGGAGACAAGTCTGCTGGAGGACGATGTATTGAATCGGGACGCAATTTGAGTGATCCATCGTCATTAGGTGGCCTTGAACGTTACAATTCACTATCATTTTTTCGTCCGATTCGAAAATCTTTGACCCACAGCAGAACGGCCATAAGGTGCCCGAGGCAGCAATAGACCCATGGAGACAAGTCGGCTGGAGGACGATGTATTGAATCGGGACGCAATTTGAGTGATCCATCGTCATTAGGTGGCCCTGAAAGGTACAATTCACTATCAGTTTTTCGTCCGATTCGAAAATCTTTGACTCACAGCCGAACGGCCATAAGGTGCCCGAGGCAGCAATAGACCCATGGAGACGAGTCTGCTGGAGGACGATGTATTGAATCGGGACGCAATTTGAGTGATCCATCGTCATTAGGTGGCCCTGAACGTTACAATTCACTATCAGTTTTTCGTCCGATTCGAAAATCTTTGACTCACAGCAGAACGGCCATAAGGTGCCCGAGGCAGCAATAGAACCATGGAGACAAGCCTGCTGGAGGACGATGTATTGAATCGGGACGCAATTTGAGTGATCCATCGTCATTAGGTGGCCCTGAACGTTACAATTCATTATCAGTTTTTCGTCCGATTCGAAAATCTTTGACTCACAGCAGAACGGCCATAAGGTGCCCGAGGCAGCAATAGACCCATGGAGACAAGTCTGCTGGAGCACGAGGTATTGAATCGGGACGCAATTTGAGTGTTCCATCGTCATTAGGTGGCCCTGAACGTTACAATTCACTATCAGTTTTTCGTCCCAATCGATAATCTAGACTCACAGCAGAACGGCCATAAGGTGCCCGAGGCAGCAATAGAGCCATTGAGACAAGTCGGCTGGAAGACGATGTATTGAATCGGGACGCAATTTGAGCGATCCATCGTCATTAGGAGGCCCTGAAAGTTACAATTCACTATCAGTTTTTCGTCCGATTCGAAAATCTTTGACTCACAGCAGAACGGCAATAAGGTGCCCGAGGCAGCAATAGACCCAAGGACAAAAGTCGGCTTGAGGACGATGTATTGACTCGGGACGTAATTTGAGTGATCCATCGTCATTAGGTGGCCCTGAATGTTACAATTCACTATCTGTTTTTCGTCCGATTCGAAAATCTTTGACTCACAGCAGAACGGCCATAAGCTGCCCGAGGCAGCAATAGACCCATGGAGACAAGTCTGCTGGAGGACGATGTATTGAATCGGGACGCAATTTGAGTGATCCATCGTCATTAGGTGGCCCTGAACGTTACAATTCACTATCAGTTTTTCGTCCGATTCGAAAATCTTAGACTCACAGCAGAACGGCCATAAGGTGCCCGAGGCAGCAATAGACCCATGGAGACAAGTCTGCTGGAGCACGAGGTATTGAATCGGGACGCAATTTGAGTGTTCCATCGTCATTAGGTGGCCCTGAACGTTACAATTCACTATCAGTTTTTCGTCCGATTGGAAAATCTTTGACTCACAGCAGAACGGCAATAAGGTGCCCGAGGCAGCAATAGACCCAAGGACAAAAGTCGGCTTGAGGACGATGTATTGAATCGGGACGTAATTTGAATGATCCATCGTCATTAGGTGGCCCTGAATGTTACAATTCACTATGTTTTTCGTCCGATTAGAAAATCTTTGACTCACAGCAGAACGGCCATAAGGTGCCCGAGGCAGCAATAGGCCCATGGAGACAAGTCTGCTGGAGGACGATGTATTGAATCGGGACGCAATTTGAGTGATCCATCGTCATTAGGAGGCCCTGAATGTTACAATTCACTATTAATTTTTCGTCCGATTCGAAAATCTTTGAGTCACAGCAGAACGGCCATAAGGTGCCCGAGGCAGCAATAGACCCATGGAGACAAGTCTGCTGGAGGACGATGTATTGAATCGGGTCTCAATTTGAGTGATCCATCGTCATTAGGTGGCCCTGAACGTTACAATTCACTATCAGTTTTTCGTCCGATTCGAAAATCTTAGACTCACAGCAGAACGGCCATAAGGTGCCCGAGGCAGCAATAGACCCATGGAGACAAGTCTGCTGGAGCACGAGTATTGAATCGGGACGCAATTTGAGTGTTCCATCGTCATTAGGTGGCCCTGAACGTTACAATTCACTATCAGTTTTTCGTCCCAATCGATAATCTAGACTCACAGCAGAACGGCCATAAGGTGCCCGAGGCAGCAATAGAGCCATTGAGACAAGTCGGCTGGAAGACGATGTATTGAATCGGGACGCAATTTGAGCGATCCATCGTCATTAGGAGGCCCTGAAAGTTACAATTCACTATCAGTTTTTCGTCCGATTCGAAAATCTTTGACTCACAGCAGAACGGCAATAAGGTGCCGGAGGCAGCAATAGACCCAAGCACAAAAGTCGGCTTGAGAACGATGTATTGAATCGGGACGTAATTTGAATGATCCATCGTCATTAGGTGGCCCTGAATGTTACAATTCACTATCTGTTTTTCGTCCGATTCGAAAATCTTTGACTCACAGCAGAACGGCCATAAGCTGCCCGAGGCAGCAATAGACCCATGGAGACAAGTCTGCTGGAGGACGATGTATTGAATCGGGACGCAATTTGAGTGATCCATCGTCATTAGGTGGCCGTGAACGTTACAATTCACTATCAGTTTTTCGTCCGATTCGAAAATCTTAGACTCACAGCAGAACGGCCATAAGGTGCCCGAGGCAGCAATAGACCCATGGAGACAAGTCTGCTGGAGCACGAGGTATTGAATCGGGACGCAATTTGAGTGTTCCATCGTCATTAGGTGGCCCTGAACGTTACAATTCACTATCAGTTTTTCGTCCGATTCGAAAATCTTTGACTCACAGCAGAACGGCAATAAGGTGCCCGAGGCAGCAATAGAACCATGGAGACAAGCCTGCTGGAGGACGATGTATTGAATCGGGACGCAATTTGAGTGATCCATCGTCATTAGGTGGCCATGAATGTTACAATTCACTATCAGTTTTTCGTCAGATTTGAAAATCTTTGAGTCAGAGCAGAACGGCCATAAGGTGCCCGAGGCAGCAATAAACCCATGGAGACAAGTCTGCTGGAGGACGATGTATTGAATCGGGACGCAATTTGAGTGATCCATCGTCATTAGGTGGCCTTGAACGTTACAATTCACTATCATTTTTTCGTCCGATTCGAAAATCTTTGACCCACAGCAGAACGGCCATAGGGTGCCCGAGGCAGCAATAGACCCATGGAGACAAGTCGGCTGGAGGACGATGTATTGAATCGGGACGCAATTTGAGTGATCCATCGTCATTAGGTGGCCCTGAAAGGTACAATTCACTATCAGTTTTTCGTCCGATTCGAAAATCTTTGACTCACAGCCGAACGGCCATAAGGTGCCCGAGGCAGCAATAGACCCATGGAGACGAGTCTGCTGGAGGACGATGTATTGAATCGGGACGCAATTTGAGTGATCCATCGTCATTAGGTGGCCCTGAACGTTACAATTCACTATCAGTTTTTCGTCCGATTCGAAAATCTTTGACTCACAGCAGAACGGCCATAAGGTGCCCGAGGCAGCAATAGAACCATGGAGACAAGCCTGCTGGAGGACGATGTATTGAATCGGGACGCAATTTGAGTGATCCATCGTCATTAGGTGGCCCTGAACGTTACAATTCATTATCAGTTTTTCGTCCGATTCGAAAATCTTTGACTCACAGCAGAACGGCCATAAGGTGCCCGAGGCAGCAATAGACCCATGGAGACAAGTCGGCTGGAGGACGATGTATTGAATCGGGACACAATTTCAGTGATCCATCGTCATTAGGTGGCCCTGAACGTTACAATTCACTATCAGTTTTTCGTCCGATTCGAAAATCTTAGACTCACAGCAGAACGGCCATAAGGTGGCCGAGGCAGCAATAGACCCATGGAGACAAGTCTGCTGGAGCACGAGGTATTGAATCGGGACGCAATTTGAGTGTTCCATCGTCATTAGGTGGCCCTGAACGTTACAATTCACTATCAGTTTTTCGTCCCAATCGATAATCTAGACTCACTGCAGAACGGCCATAAGGTGCCCGAGGCAGCAATAGAGCCATTGAGACAAGTCGGCTGGAAGACGATGTATTGAATCGGGACGCAATTTGAGCGATCCATCGTCATTAGGAGGCCCTGAAAGTTACAATTCACTATCAGTTTTTCGTCCGATTCGAAAATCTTTGACTCACAGCAGAACGGCAATAAGGTGCCCGAGGCAGCAATAGACCCAAGGACAAAAGTCGGCTTGAGGACGATGTATTGACTCGGGACGTAATTTGAGTGATCCATCGTCATTAGGTGGCCCTGAATGTTACAATTCACTATCTGTTTTTCGTCCGATTCGAAAATCTTTGACTCACAGCAGAACGGCCATAAGCTGCCCGAGGCAGCAATAGACCCATGGAGACAAGTCTGCTGGAGGACGATGTATTGAATCGGGACGCAATTTGAGTGATCCATCGTCATTAGGTGGCCCTGAACGTTACAATTCACTATCAGTTTTTCGTCCGATTCGAAAATCTTAGACTCACAGCAGAACGGCCATAAGGTGCCCGAGGCAGCAATAGACCCATGGAGACAAGTCTGCTGGAGCACGAGGTATTGAATCGGGACGCAATTTGAGTGTTCCATCGTCATTAGGTGGCCCTGAACATTACAATTCACTATCAGTTTTTCGTCCGATTGGAAAATCTTTGACTCACAGCAGAACGGCAATAAGGTGCCCGAGGCAGCAATAGACCCAAGGACAAAAGTCGGCTTGAGGACGATGTATTGAATCGGGACGTAATTTGAATGATCCATCGTCATTAGGTGGCCCTGAATGTTACAATTCACTATGTTTTTCGTCCGATTAGAAAATCTTTGACTCACAGCAGAACGGCCATAAGGTGCCCGAGGCAGCAATAGGCCCATGGAGACAAGTCTGCTGGAGGACGATGTATTGAATCGGGACGCAATTTGAGTGATCCATCGTCATTAGGAGGCCCTGAATGTTACAATTCACTATTAATTTTTCGTCCGATTCGAAAATCTTTGAGTCACAGCAGAACGGCCATAAGGTGCCCGAGGCAGCAATAGACCCATGGAGACAAGTCTGCTGGAGGACGATGTATTGAATCGGGTCTCAATTTGAGTGATCCATCGTCATTAGGTGGCCCTGAACGTTACAATTCACTATCAGTTTTTCGTCCGATTCGAAAATCTTAGACTCACAGCAGAACGGCCATAAGGTGCCCGAGGCAGCAATAGACCCATGGAGACAAGTCTGCTGGAGCACGAGTATTGAATCGGGACGCAATTTGAGTGTTCCATCGTCATTAGGTGGCCCTGAACGTTACAATTCACTATCAGTTTTTCGTCCCAATCGATAATCTAGACTCACAGCAGAACGGCCATAAGGTGCCCGAGGCAGCAATAGAGCCATTGAGACAAGTCGGCTGGAAGACGATGTATTGAATCGGGACGCAATTTGAGCGATCCATCGTCATTAGGAGGCCCTGAAAGTTACAATTCACTATCAGTTTTTCGTCCGATTCGAAAATCTTTGACTCACAGCAGAACGGCAATAAGGTGCCGGAGGCAGCAATAGACCCAAGCACAAAAGTCGGCTTGAGAACGATGTATTGAATCGGGACGTAATTTGAATGATCCATCGTCATTAGGTGGCCCTGAATGTTACAATTCACTATCTGTTTTTCGTCCGATTCGAAAATCTTTGACTCACAGCAGAACGGCCATAAGCTGCCCGAGGCAGCAATAGACCCATGGAGACAAGTCTGCTGGAGGACGATGTATTGAATCGGGACGCAATTTGAGTGATCCATCGTCATTAGGTGGCCCTGAACGTTACAATTCACTATCAGTTTATCGTCCGATTCGAAATCTTTGACTCACAGCAGAACGGCCATAAGGTGCCCGAAGCAGCAATAGACCCATGGAGACAAGTCTGCTGGAGGACGATGTATTGAATCGGGACGCAATTTGAGTGATCCATCGTCATTAGGTGGCCCTGAACGTTACAATTCACTATCAGTTTTTCGTCGCATTCGATAATCTAGACTCACAGCAGAACGGCCATAAGGTGCCCGAGGCAGCAATAGACCCATGGAGTAAAGTCGGCTGGAGGGCGATGTATGAATCGGGACGCAATTTGAGTGGTCCATCGTCATTAGGTGTCCGTGAACGTTACAATTCACTATCAGTTTTGCGTCCGATTCGAAAATCTGTGACTCACAGCAGAACGGCCATAAGGTGCCCGAGGCAGCAATAGGCCCATGGAGGCAAGTCTGCTGGAGGACGATGTATTGAATCGGGACGCAATTTGAGTGATCCATCGTCATTAGGAGGCCCTGAATGTTACAATTCACTATTAATTTTTCGTCCGATTCGAAAATCTTTGAGTCACAGCAGAACGGCCATAAGGTGCCCGAGGCAGCAATAGACCCATGGAGACAAGTCTGCTGGACGACGATGTATTGAATCGGGTCTCAATTTGAGTGATCCATCGTCATTAGGTGGCCCTGAACGTTACAATTCACTATCAGTTTTTCGTCCGATTCGAAAATCTTTGACTCACAGCAGAACGGCCATAAGGTGCCCGAGGCAGCAATAGACCCATGGAGACAAGTCGGCTGGAGGACGATGTATTGAATCGGGACACAATTTGAGTGATCCATCGTCATTAGGTGGCCCTGAACGTTACAATTCACTATCAGTTTTTCGTCCGATTCGAAAATCTTAGACCCACAGCAGAACGGCCATAAGGTGCCCGAGGCAGCAATAGACCCATGGAGACAAGTCTGCTGGAGCACGAGGTATTGAATCGGGACGCAATTTGAGTGTTCCATCGTCATTAGGTAGCCCTGAACGTTACAATTCACTATCAGTTTTTCGTCCCAATCGATAATCTAGACTCACAGCAGAACGGCCATAAGGTGCCCGAGGCAGCAATAGAGCCATTGAGACAAGTCGGCTGGAAGACGATGTATTGAATCGGGACGCAATTTGAGCGATCCATCGTCATTAGGAGGCCCTGAAAGTTACAATTCACTATCAGTTTTTCGTCCGATTCGAAAATCTTTGACTCACAGCAGAACGGCAATAAGGTGCCCGAGGCAGCAATAGACCCAAGGACAAAAGTCGGCTTGAGGACGATGTATTGAATCGGGACGTAATTTGAGTGATCCATCGTCATTAGGTGGCCCTGAATGTTACAATTCACTATCTGTTTTTCGTCCGATTCGAAAATCTTTGACTCACAGCAGAACGGCCATAAGCTGCCCGAGGCAGCAATAGACCAATGGAGACAAGTCTGCTGGAGGACGATGTATTGAATCGGGACGCAATTTGAGTGATCCATCGTCATTAGGTGGCCCTGAACGTTACAATTCACTATCAGTTTTTCGTCCGATTCGAAAATCTTAGACTCACAGCAGAACGGCCATAAGGTGCCCGAGGCAGCAATAGACCCATGGAGACAAGTCTGCTGGAGCACGAGGTATTGAATCGGGACGCAATTTGAGTGTTCCATCGTCATTAGGTGGCCCTGAACGTTACAATTCACTATCAGTTTTTCGTCTGATTCGAAAATCTTTGACTGACAGCAGAACGGCCATAAGGTGCCCGAGGCAGCAATAGACCCATGGAGACAAGTCTGCTGGAGGACGATGTATTGAATCGGGACGCAATTTGAGTGATCCATCGTCATTTGGTGGCCCTGAACGTTACAATTCACTATCAGTTTTTCGTCCGATTCGAAAATCTTTGACTCACAGCAGAACGGCCATAAGGTGCCCGAGGCAGCAATAGACCCATGGAGACAAGTCTGCTAAAGCACGAGGTATTGAATCGGGACGCAATTTGAGTGTTCCATCGTCATTAGGTGGCCCTGAACGTTACAATTCACTATCAGTTTTTCGTCCGATTCGAAAATCTTTGACTCACAGCAGAACGGCAATAAGGTGCCCGAGGCAGCAATAGACCCAAGGACAAAAGTCGGCTTGAGGACGATGTATTGAATCGGGACGTAATTTGAATGATCCATCGTCATTAGGTGCCCCTGAATGTTACAATTCACTATGTTTTTCGTCCGATTCGAAAATCTTTGACTCACAGCAGAACGGCCATAAGCTGCCCGAGGCAGCAATAGACCCATGGAGACAAGTCTGCTGGAGGACGATGTATTGAATCGGGACGCAATTTGAGTGATCCATCGTCATTAGGTGGCCCTGAACGTTACAATTCACTATCAGTTTATCGTCCGATTCGAAATCTTTGACTCACAGCAGAACGGCCATAAGGTGCCCGAGGCAGCAATAGACCCATGGAGACAAGTCTGCTGGAGGACGATGTATTGAATCGGGACGCAATTTGAGTGATCCATCGTCATTAGGTGGCCCTGAACGTTACAATTCACTATCAGTTTTTCGTCGCATTCGATAATCTAGACTCACAGCAGAACGGCCATAAGGTGCCCGAGGCAGCAATAGACCCATGGAGTAAAGTCGGCTGGAGGGCGATGTATGAATCGGGACGCAATTTGAGTGGTCCATCGTCATTAGGTGTCCGTGAACGTTACAATTCACTATCAGTTTTGCGTCCGATTCGAAAATCTTTGACTCACAGCAGAACGGCCATAAGGTGCCCGAGGCAGCAATAGGCCCATGGCGACAAGTCTGCTGGAGGACGATGTATTGAATCGGGACGCAATTTGAGTGATCCATCGTCATTAGGAGGCCCTGAATGTTACAATTCACTATTAATTTTTCGTCCGATTCGAAAATCTTTGACTCACAGCAGAACGGCCATAAGGTGCCCGAGGCAGCAATAGACCCATGGAGACAAGTCGGCTGGAGGACGATGTATTGAATCGGGACACAATTTGAGTGATCCATCGTCATTAGGTGGCCCTGAACGTTACAATTCACTATCAGTTTTTCGTCCGATTCGAAAATCTTAGACTCACAGCAGAACGGCCATAAGGTGCCCGAGGCAGCAATAGACCCATGGAGACAAGTCTGCTGGAGCACGAGGTATTGAATCGGGACGCAATTTGAGTGTTCCATCGTCATTAAGTGGCCCTGAACGTTACAATTCACTATCAGTTTTTCGTCCCAATCGATAATCTAGACTCACAGCAGAACGGCCATAAGGTGCCCGAGGCAGCAATAGAGCCATTGAGACAAGTCGGCTGGAAGACGATGTATTGAATCGGGACGTAATTTGAGCGATCCATCGTCATTAGGAGGCCCTGAAAGTTACAATTCACTATCAGTTTTTCGTCCGATTCGAAAATCTTTGACTCACAGCAGAACGGCAATAAGGTGCCCGAGGCAGCAATAGACACAAGGACAAAAGTCGGCTTGAGGACGATGTATTGAATCGGGACGTAATTTGAGTGATCCATCGTCATTAGGTGGCCCTGAATGTTACAATTCACTATCTGTTTTTCGTCCGATTCGAAAATCTTTGACTCACAGCAGAACGGCCATAAGCTGCCCGAGGCAGCAATAGACCCATGGAGACAAGTCTGCTGGAGGACGATGTATTGAATCGGGACGCAATTTGAGTGATCCATCGTCATTAGGTGGCCCTGAACGTTACAATTCACTATCAGTTTTTCGTCCGATTCGAAAATCTTAGACTCACAGCAGAACGGCAATAAGGTGCCCGAGGCAGCAATAGACCCAAGGACAAAAGTCGGCTTGAGGACGATGTATTGAATCGGGACGTAATTTGAATGATCCATCGTCATTAGGTGGCCCTGAATGTTACAATTCACTATGTTTTTCGTCCGATTCGAAAATCTTTGACTCACAGCAGAACGGCCATAAGCTGCCCGAGGCAGTAATAGACCCATGGAGACAAGTCTGCTGGAGGACGATGTATTGAATCGGGACGCAATTTGAGTGATCCATCGTCATTAGGTGGCCCTGAACGTTACAATTCACTATCAGTTTATCGTCCGATTCGAAATCTTTGACTCACAGCAGAACGGCCATAAGGTGCCCGAGGCAGCAATAGACCCATGGAGACAAGTCTGCTGGAGGACGATGTATTGAATCGGGACGCAATTTGAGTGATCCATCGTCATTAGGTGGCCCTGAACGTTACAATTCACTATCAGTTCTTCGTCCGATTCGAAAATCTTTGACCCACACCAGAACGGCTATAAGGTGCCCGAGGCAGCAATAGACACATGTAGACAAGTCGGCTGGAGAACGATGTATTGAATCGGGACGCAATTTGAGTGATCCATCGTCATTAGGTGGCTCTGAATGTTACAATTCACTATCAGTTTTTCGTCCCATTCGATAATCTAGACTCACAGCAGAACGGCCATAAGGTGCCCGAGGCAGCAATAGACCCATGGAGTAAAGTCGGCTGGAGGGCGATGTATGAATCGGGACGCAATTTGAGTGGTCCATCGTCATTAGGTGTCCGTGAACGTTACAATTCACTATCAGTTTTGCGTCCGATTCGAAAATCTTTGACTCACAGCAGAACGGCCATAAGGTGCCCGAGGCAGCAATAGGCCCATGGAGACAAGTCTGCTGGAGGACGATGTATTGAATCGGGACGCAATTTGAGTGATCCATCGTCATTAGGAGGCCCTGAATGTTACAATTCACTATTAATTTTTCGTCCGATTCGAAAATCTTTGAGTCACAGCAGAACGGCCATAAGGTGCCCGAGGCAGCAATAGACCCATGGAGACAAGTCTGCTGGAGGACGATGTATTGAATCGGGTCTCAATTTGAGTGATCCATCGTCATTAGTTGGCCCTGAACGTTACAATTCACTATCAGTTTTTCGTCCGATTCGAAAATCTTTGACTCACAGCAGAACGGCCATAAGGTGCCCGAGGCAGCAGTAGACCCATGGAGACAAGTCGGCTGGAGGACGATGTATTGAATCGGGACACAATTTGAGTGATCCATCGTCATTAGGTGGCCCTGAACGTTACAATTCACTATCAGTTTTTCGTCCGATTCGAAAATCTTAGACTCACAGCAGAACGGCCATAAGGTGCCCGAGGCAGCAATAGACCCATGGAGACAAGTCTGCTGGAGCACGAGGTATTGAATCGGGACGCAATTTGAGTGTTCCATCGTCATTAGGTGGCCCTGAACGTTACAATTCACTATCAGTTTTTCGTCCCAATCGATAATCTAGACTCACAGCAGAACGGCCATAAGGTGCCCGAGGAAGCAATAGAGCCATTGAGACAAGTCGGCTGGAAGACGATGTATTGAATCGGGACGCAATTTGAGCGATCCATCGTCATTAGGAGGCCCTGAAAGTTACAATTCACTATCAGTTTTTCGTCCGATTCGAAAATCTTTGACTCACAGCAGAACGGCAATAAGGTGCCCGAGGCAGCAATAGACCCAAGGACAAAAGTCGGCTTGAGGACGATGTATTGAATCGGGACGTAATTTGAGTGATCCATCGTCATTAGGTGGCCCTGAATGTTACAATTCACTATCTGTTTTTCGTCCGATTCGAAAATCTTTGACTCACAGCAGAACGGCCATAAGCTGCCCGAGGCAGCAATAGACCCATGGAGACAAGTCTGCTGGAGGACGATGAATTGAATCGGGACGCAATTTGAGTGATCCATCGTCATTAGGTGGCCCTGAATGTTACAATTAACTATCAGTTTTTCGTCCCATTCGATAATCTAGACTCACGGGAGAACGACCAGAAGGTGCCCGAGACAGCAATAGACCCATGGAGACAAGTCTGCTGGAGGACGATGTACTGAATCGGGACGCAATTTGAGTGATCCATCGTCATTAGGTGGCCCTGAACGTTACAATTCACTATCAGTTCTACGTCCGATTCGAAAATCTTAGACCCACAGCAGAACGGCCATAAGGTGCCCGAGGCAGCATTAGACCCATGGTGACAAGTCGGCTGGAGGACGATGTATTGAATCGGGACGTTATTTGAGTGATCCATCGTCATTAGGTGGCCCTGAATGTTACAATTAACTATCAGTTTTTCGTCCCATTCGATAATCTAGACTCACAGCAGAACGGCCATAAGGTGCCCGAGGCAGCAATAGACCCATGGAGACAAGTCGGCTGGAAGACGATGTATTGAATCGGGACGCAATTTGAGCGATCCATCGTCATTAGGAGGCCCTGAAAGTTACAATTCACTATCAGTTTTTCGTCCGATTCGAAAATCTTTGACTCACAGCAGAACGGCAATAAGGTGCCCGAGGCAGCAATAGACCCAAGGACAAAAGTCGGCTTGAGGACGATGTATTGAATCGGGACGTAATTTGAGTGATCCATCGTCATTAGGTGGCCCTGAATGTTACAATTCACTATCTGTTTTTCGTCCGATTCGAAAATCTTTGACTCACAGCAGAACGGCCATAAGCTGCCCGAGGCAGCAATAGACCCATGGAGACAAGTCTGCTGGAGGACGATGAATTGAATCGGGACGCAATTTGAGTGATCCATCGTCATTAGGTGGCCCTGAATGTTACAATTAACTATCAGTTTTTCGTCCCATTCGATAATCTAGACTCACGGGAGAACGACCAGAAGGTGCCCGAGACAGCAATAGACCCATGGAGACAAGTCTGCTGGAGGACGATGTACTGAATCGGGACGCAATTTGAGTGATCCATCGTCATTAGGTGGCCCTGAACGTTACAATTCACTATCAGTTCTACGTCCGATTCGAAAATCTTAGACCCACAGCAGAACGGCCATAAGGTGCCCGAGGCAGCATTAGACCCATGGTGACAAGTCGGCTGGAGGACGATGTATTGAATCGGGACGTTATTTGAGTGATCCATCGTCATTAGGTGGCCCTGAATGTTACAATTAACTATCAGTTTTTCGTCCCATTCGATAATCTAGACTCACAGCAGAACGGCCATAAGGTGCCCGAGGCAGCAATAGACCCATGGAGACAAGTCTGCTGGAGGACGATGTATTGAATCGGGACGCAATTTGAGTGATCCATCGTCATTAGGTGGCCCTGAACGTTACAATTCACTATCAATTTTTCGTCCCATTCGATAATCTAGACTCACAGCAAAACGGCCATAAGGTGCCCGAGGCAGCAATAGACCCATGGTGTCAAGTCGGCTGTAGGACGATGTATTGAATCGGGACGCTATTTGTGTGGTCCATCCTCATTAGGTGGCACTGAATGTTACAATTCATATCAGTTTTTCGTCCGATTCGAAAATCTTTGACTCACAGCCGAACGGCCATAAGGTGCCCGAGGCAGCAATAGACCCATGGAGACAAGTCGGCTGGAGGACGATGTATTGAATCGGGACGCAATTTGAGTAATCCATCGTCATTAGGTGGCCATGAATGTTACAATTCACTATCAGTTTTTCGTCAGATTTGAAAATCTTTGAGTCACAGCAGAACGGCCATGAGGTGCCCGAGGCAGCAATAGACCCATGGAGACAAGTCTGCTGGAGGACGATGTATTGAATCGGGACGCAATTTGAGTGATCCAGCGTCATTAGGTGGCCTTGAACGTTACAATTCACTATCAGTTTTTCGTCCGATTCGAAAATCTTCGACCCAGAGCAGAACGGCCATAAGGTGCCCGAGGCAGCAATAGACCCATGGAGACAAGTCGGCTGGAGGACGATGAATGAATCGGGACGCAATTTGAGTGATCCATCGTCATTAGGTGGCCCTGAAAGGTACAATTCACTATCAGTTTTTCGTCCGATTCGAAAATCTTTGACTCACAGCCGAACGGCCATAAGGTGCCCGAGGCAGCAATAGACCCATGGAGACAAGTCTGCTGGAGGACGATGTATTGAATCGGGACGCAATTTGAGTGATCCATCGTCATTAGTTGGCCCTGAACGTTACAATTCACTATCAGTTTTTCGTCCGATTCGAAAATCTTTGACTCACAGCAGAACGGCCATAAGGTGCCCGAGGCAGCAATAGACCCATGGAGACAAGTCGGCTGGAGGACGATGTATTGAATCGGGACACAATTTGAGTGATCCATCGTCATTAGGTGGCCCTGAACGTTACAATTCACTATCAGTTTTTCGTCCGATTCGAAAATCTTAGACTCACAGCAGAACGGCCATAAGGTGCCCGAGGCAGCAAAAGACCCATGGAGACAAGTCTGCTGGAGCACGAGGTATTGAATCGGGACGCAATTTGAGTGTTCCATCGTCATTAGGTGGCCCTGAACGTTGCAATTCACTATCAGTTTTTCGTCCTAATCGTTAATCTAGACTCACAGCAGAACGGCCAAAAGGTGCCCGACTCAGCAATAGACCCATGGAGTCAAGTAGGCTGGAGGACGATGTATTGAATCGGGACGCAATTTGAGTGATCCATCGTCATTAGGTGGCCCTGAACGTTACAATTCACTATCAGTTTTTCGTCCGATTCGAAAATCTTTGACTCATAGCAGAACGGCCATAAGGTGCCCGAGGATGCAATAGACCCATGGAGACAAGTCTGCTGGAGGACGACTTATTGAATCGGGACGCAATTTGAGTGATCCATCGTCATTAGGTGGCCCTGAACGTTACAATTCACTATCAGTTTATCGTCCGATTCGAAATCTTTGACTCACAGCAGAACGACCATAAGGTGCCCGAGGCAGCAATAGACCCATGGAGACAAGTCTGCTGGAGGACGATGTATTGAATCGGGACGCAATTTGAGTGATCCATCGTCATTAGGTGGCCCTGAACGTTACAATTCACTATCAGTTTTTCGTCGCATTCGATAATCTAGACTCACAGCAGAACGGCCAAAAGGTGCCCGACTCAGCAATAGACCCATGGAGTCAAGTAGGCTGGAGGACGATGTATTGAATCGGGACGCAATTTGAGTGATCCATCGTCATTAGGTGGCCCTGAATGTTACAATTCACTATCTGTTTTTCGTCCGATTCGAATACTTTGACTCACAGCAGAACGGATATAAGGTGCCCGAGGCAGCAATAGACCCATGGAGACAAGTCTGCCGGATGACGATGTATTGAATCGGGACGCAATTTTAGTGATCCATCGTCATTAGGTGGCCCTGAACGTTACAATCACTATCAGTTCTTCGTCCGATTCGAAAATCTTTGACCCACAGCAGAACGGCCATAAGGTGCCCGAGGCAGCAATAGACCCATGTAGACAAGTCGGCCGGAGAACGATGTATTGAATCGGGACGCAATTTGAGTGATCCATCGTCATTAGGTGGCCCTGAATGTTACAATTAACTATCAGTTTTTCGTCCCATTCGATAATCTAGACTCACGGGAGAACGACCATAAGGTGCCCGAGACAGCAATAGACCCATGGAGACAAGTCTGCTGGAGGACGATGTACTGAATCGGGTTGCAATTTGAGTGATCCATCGTCATTAGGTGGCCCTGAACGTTACAATTCACTATCAGTTCTACGTCCGATTCGAAAATCTTAGACCCACAGCAGAACGGCCATAAGGTGCCTGAGGCAGCATTAGACCCATGGAGACAAGTCGGCTGGAGGACGATGTATTGAATCGGGACGATATTTGAGTGATCCATCGTCATTAGGTGGCCCTGAAAGTTACAATTCACTATCAGTTTTTCGTCCGATTCGAAAATCTTTGACTCATAGCAGAACGGCCATAAGGGCCCGAGGATGCAATAGACCCATGGAGACAAGTCTGCTGGAGGACGATGTATTGAATCGGGACGCAATTTGAGTGATCCATCGTTATTAGGTGGCCCTGAACGTTACAATTCACTATCAGTTTTTCGTCGCATTCGATAATCTAGACTCACAGCAGAACGGCCAAAAGGTGCCCGACTCAGCAATAGACCCATGTAGACAAGTCGGCTGGAGAACGATGTATTGAATCGGGACGCAATCTGAGTGATCCATCGTCATTAGGTGGCCCTGAACGTTACAATTCACTATCAGTTTTTCGTCCGATTCGAAAATCTTAGACTCACAGCAGAACGGCCATAAGGTGCCCGAGGCAGCAATAGACCCATGGAGACAAGTCTGCTGGTGCACGAGGTATTGAATCGGGACGCAATTTGAGTGTTCCATCGTCATTAGGTGGCCCTGAACGTTACAATTCACTATCAGTTTTTCGTCCCAATCGATAATCTAGACTCACAGCAGAACGGCCATAAGGTGCCCGAGGCAGCAATAGAGCCATTGAGACAAGTCGGCTGGAAGACGATGTATTGAATCGGGACGCAATTTGAGCGATCCATCGTCATTAGGAGGCCCTGAAAGTTACAATTCACTATCAGTTTTTCGTCCGATTCGAAAATCTTTGACTCACAGCAGAACGGCAGTAAGGTGGCCGAGGCAGCAATAGACCCAAGGACAAAAGTCGGCTTGAGGACGATGTATTGAATCGGGACGTAATTTGAATGATCCATCGTCATTAGGTGGCCCTGAATGTTACAATTCACTATCTGTTTTTCGTCCGATTCGAAAATCTTTGACTCACAGCAGAACGGCCATAAGCTGCCCTAGGCAGCAATAGACCCATGGAGACAAGTCTGCTGGAGGACGATGTATTGAATCGGGACGCAATTTGAGTGATCCATCGTCATTAGGTGGCCCTGAATGTTACAATTAACTATCAGTTTTTCGTCCCATTTGATAATCTAGACTCACGGGAGAACGACCATAAGGTGCCCGAGACAGCAATAGACCCATGGAGACAAGTCTGCTGGAGGACGATGTACTGAATCGGGACGCAATTTGAGTGATCCATCGTCATTAGGTGGCCCTGAACGTTACAATTCACTATCAGTTCTACGTCCGATTCGAAAATCTTAGACCCACAGCAGAACGGCCATAAGGTGCCCGAGGCAGCATTAGACCCATGGAGACAAGTCGGCTGGAGGACGATGTATTGAATCGGGACGATATTTGAGTGATCCATCGTCATTAGGTGGCCGTTAATGTTATAATTCACTATCAGTTTTTCGTCCGATTCGAAAATCTTTGACTCATAGCAGAACGGCCATAAGGTGCCCGAGGCAGCAATAGACCCATGGAGACAAGTCTGCTGGAGGACGATGTGTTGAATCGGGACGCAATTTGAGTGATTCATCGTCATTAGGTTGCCCTGAATGTTACAATTCACTATCTGTTTTTCGTCCGATTTGAAAATCTTTGAGTCACAGCAGAACGGCCATAAGGTGCCCGAGGATGCAATAAACCCATGGAGACAAGTCTGCTGGAGGACGATGTATTGAATCGGGACGCAATTTGAGTGATCCATCGTCATTAGGTGCCCCTGAACGTTACAATTCACTATCAGTTTATCGTCCGATTCGAAATCTTTGACTCACAGCAGAACGGCCATAAGGTGCCCGAGGCAGTAATAGACCCATGGAGACAAGTCTGCTGGAGGACGATGTATTGAATCGGGACGCAATTTGAGTGATCCATCGTCATTAGGTGGCCCTGAACGTTACAATTCACTATCAGTTTTTCGTCGCATTCGATAATCTAGACTCACAGCAGAACGGCCAAAAGGTGCCCGACTCAGCAATAGACCCATGGAGTCAAGTCGGCTGGAGGGCGATGTATGAATCGGGACGCAATTTGAGTGGTCCATCGTCATTAGGTGTCCGTGAACGTTACAATTCACTATCAGTTTTGCGTCCGATTCGAAAATCTTTGACTCACAGCAGAACGGCCATAAGGTGCCCGAGGCAGCAATAGGCCGATGGAGACAAGTCTGCTGGAGGACGATGTATTGAATCGGGACGCAATTTGAGTGATCCATCGTCATTAGGAGGCCCTGAATGTTACAATTCACTATTAATTTTTCGTCCGATTCGAAAATCTTTGAGTCACAGCAGAACGGCCATAAGGTGCCCGAGGCAGCAATAGACCCATGGAGACAAGTCTGCTGGAGGACGATGTATTGAATCGGGTCTCAATTTGAGTGATCCATCGTCATTAGGTGGCCCTGAACGTTACAATTCACTATCAGTTTTTCGTCCGATTCGAAAATCTTTGACTCACAGCAGAACGGCCATAAGGTGCCCGAGGCAGCAATAGACCCATGGAGACAAGTCGGCTGGAGGACGATGTATTGAATCGGGACGCAATTTCAGTGATCCATCGTCATTAGGTGGCCCTGAACGTTACAATTCACTATCAGTTTTTCGTCGCATTCGATAATCTAGACTCACAGCAGAACGGCCAAAAGGTGCCCGACTGAGCAATAGACCCATGGAGTCAAGTAGGCTGGAGGACGATGTATTGAATCGGGACGCAATTTGAGTGATCCATCGTCATTAGGTGGCCCTGAACGTTATAATCACTATCAGTTCTTCGTCCGATTCGAAAATCTTTGACCCACAGCAGAACGGCCATAAGGTGCCCGAGGCAGCAATAGAGCCATTGAGACAAGTCGGCTGGAAGACGATGTATTGAATCGGGACGCAATTTGAGCGATCCATCGTCATTAGGAGGCCCTGAAAGTTACAATTCACTATCAGTTTTTCGTCCGATTCGAAAATCTTTGACTCACAGCAGAACGGCAGTAAGGTGCCCGAGGCAGCAATAGACCCAAGGACAAAAGTCGGCTTGAGGACGATGTATTGAATCGGGACGTAATTTGAATGATCCATCGTCATTAGGTGGCCCTGAATGTTACAATTCACTATCTGTTTTTCGTCCGATTTGAAAATCTTTGAGTCACAGCAGAACGGCCATAAGGTGCCCGAGGATGCAATAAACCCATGGAGACAAGTCTGCTGGAGGACGATGTATTGAATCGGGACGCAATTTGAGTGATCCATCGTCATTAGGTGCCCCTGAACGTTACAATTCACTATCAGTTTATCGTCCGATTCGAAATCTTTGACTCACAGCAGAACGGCCATAAGGTGCCCGAGGCAGTAATAGACCCATGGAGACAGGTCTGCTGGAGGACGATGTATTGAATCGGGACGCAATTTGAGTGATCCATCGTCATTAGGTGGCCCTGAACGTTACAATTCACTATCAGTTTTTCGTCGCATTCGATAATCTAGACTCACAGCAGAACGGCCAAAAGGTGCCCGACTCAGCAATAGACCCATGGAGTCAAGTAGGCTGGAGAACGATGTATTGAATCGGGACGCAATTTGAGTGATCCATCGTCATTAGGTGGCCCTGAATGTTACAATTCACTATCAGTTTTTCGTCCGATTCGAATATCTTTGACTCACAGCAGAACGGCCATAAGGTGCCCGCGGCAGCAATAGACCCATGGAGACAAGTCTGCCGGATGACGATGTATTGAATCGGGACGCAATTTGAGTGATCCATCGTCATTAGGTGGCCCTGAACGTTACAATTCACTATCACTTCTTCGTCCGATTCGAAAATCTTTGACACACAGCAGAACGGCCATAAGGTGCCCGAGGCAGCAATAGACACATAAAGACAAGTCGGCTGGAGAACGATGTATTGAATCGGGACGCAATTTGAGTGATCCATCGTCATTGGTGGCTCTGAATGTTACAATTCACTATCAGTTTTACGTCCCATTCGATAATCTAGACTCACAGCAGAACGGCCATAAGGTGCCCGAGGCAGCAATAGACCCATGGAGTCAAGTCGGCTGGAGGGCGATGTATGAATCGGGACGCGATTTGAGTGGTCCATCGTCATTAGGTGTCCGTGAACGTTACAATTCACTATCAGTTTTGCGTCCGATTCGAAAATCTTTGACTCACAGCAGAACGGCCATAAGGTGCCCGAGGCAGCAATAGGCCGATGGAGACAAGTCTGCTGGAGGACGATGTATTGAATCGGGACGCAATTTGAGTGATCCATCGTCATTAGGAGGCCCTGAATGTTACAATTCACTATTAATTTTTCGTCCGATTCGAAAATCTTTGAGTCACAGCAGAACGGCCATAAGGTGCCCGAGGCAGCAATAGACCCATGTAGACAAGTCGGCTGGAGAACGATGTATTGAATCGGGACGCAATTTGAGTGATCCATCGTCATTAGGAGGCCCTGAATGTTACAATTCACTATTAATTTTTCGTCCGATTCGAAAAACCTTGAGTCACAGCAGAACGGCCATAAGGTGCCCGAGGCAGCAATAGACCCATGGAGACAAGTCTGCTGGAGGACGATGTATTGAATGGGGACGCAATTTGAGTGATCCATCGTCATTAGGTGGCCCTGAACGTCACAATTCACTATCAGTTTTTCGTCGCATTCGATAATCTAGACTCACAGCAGAACGGCCATAAGGTGCCCGAGGCAGCAATAGACCCATGGAGTCAAGTCGGCTGGAGAACGATGTATTGAATCGGGACGCAATTTGAGTGATCCATCGTCATTAGGTGGCCCTGAATGTTACAATTCACTATCAGTTTTTCGTCCGATTCGAAAATCTTTGACTCACAGCAGAACGGCCATAAGGTGCCCGAGGCAGCAATAGACCCATGGAGACAAATCGGCTGGAGGACGATGTATTGAATCGGGACGCAATTTGAGTGATCCATCGTCATTAGGTGGCTCTGAATGTTACAATTCACTATCAGTTTTTCGTCCCATTCGATAATCCAGACTCACAGCGGAACGGCCATAAGGTGCCCGAGGCAGCAATAGACCCATGGAAACAAGTCTGCTGGAGTGCGAGGTATTGAATCGGGACGCAATTTGAGTGTTCCATCGTCATTAGGTGGCCCTGAACGTTACAATTCACTATCAGTTTTTCGTCCCAATCGATAATCTAGACTCACAGCAGAACGGCCATAAGGTGCCCGAGGCAGCAATAGAGCCATTGAGACAAGTCGGCCGGAAGACGATGTATTGAATCGGGACGCAATTTGAGCGATCCGTCGTCATTAGGAGGCCGTGAAAGTTACAATTCACTATCAGTTTTTCGTCCGATTCGAAAATCTTTGACTCACAGCAGAACGGCAATAAGGTGCCCGAGGCAGCAATAGACCCAAGGACAAAAGTCGGCTGGAGAACGATGTATTGAATCGGGACGCAATTTGAGTGATCCATCGTCATTAGGAGGCCCTGAATGTTACAATTCACTATTAATTTTTCGTCCGATTCGAAAAACTTTGAGTCACAGCAGAACGGCCATAAGGTGCCCGAGGCAGCAATAGACCCATGGAGACAAGTCTGCTGGAGGACGATGTATTGAATGGGGACGCAATTTGAGTGATCCATCGTCATTAGGTGGCCCTGAACGTCACAATTCACTATCAGTTTTTCGTCGCATTCGATAATCTAGACTCACAGCAGAACGGCCATAAGGTGCCCGAGGCAGCAATAGACCCATGGAGTCAAGTCGGCTGGAGAACGATGTATTGAATCGGGACGCAATTTGAGTGATCCATCGTCATTAGGTGGCCCTGAATGTTACAATTCACTATCAGTTTTTCGTCCGATTCGAAAATCTTTGACTCACAGCAGAACGGCCATAAGGTGCCCGAGGCAGCAATAGACCCATGGAGACAAATCGGCTGGAGGACGATGTATTGAATCGGGACGCAATTTGAGTGATCCATCGTCATTAGGTGGCTCTGAATGTTACAATTCACTATCAGTTTTTCGTCCCATTCGATAATCTAGACTCACAGCGGAACGGCCATAAGGTGCCCGAGGCAGCAATAGACCCATGGAAACAAGTCTGCTGGAGTGCGAGGTATTGAATCGGGACGCAATTTGAGTGTTCCATCGTCATTAGGTGGCCCTGAACGTTACAATTCACTATCAGTTTTTCGTCCCAATCGATAATCTAGACTCACAGCAGAACGGCCATAAGGTGCCCGAGGCAGCAATAGAGCCATTGAGACAAGTCGGCCGGAAGACGATGTATTGAATCGGGACGCAATTTGAGCGATCCGTCGTCATTAGGAGGCCGTGAAAGTTACAATTCACTATCAGTTTTTCGTCCGATTCGAAAATCTTTGACTCACAGCAGAACGGCAATAAGGTGCCCGAGGCAGCAATAGACCCAAGGACAAAAGTCGGCTTGAGGACGATGTATTGAATCGGGACGTAATTTGAGTGATCCATCGTCATTAGGTGGCCCTGAATGTTACAATTCACTATCTGTTTTTCGTCCGATTCGAAAATCTTTGACTCACAGCAGAACGGCCATAAGCTGCCCGAGGCAGCAATAGACCCATGGAGACAAGTCTGCTGGAGGACGATGTATTGAATCGGGACGCAATTTGAGTGATCCATCGTCATTAGGTGGCCCTGAATGTTACAATTAACTATCAGTTTTTCGTCCCATTCGATAATCTAGACTCACGGGAGAACGACCAGAAGGTGCCCGAGACAGCAATAGACCCATGGAGACAAGTCTGCTGGAGGACGATGTACTGAATCGGGACGCAATTTGAGTGATCCATCGTCATTAGGTGGCCCTGAACGTTACAATTCACTATCAGTTCTACGTCCGATTCGAAAATCTTGGACCCACAGCAGAATGGCCATAAGGTGCCCGAGGCAGCATTAGACCCATGGAGACAAGTCGGCTGGAGGACGACGTATTGATTCGGTACGTTATTTGAGTGATCCATCGTCATTAGGTGGCCCTGAAAGTTACAATTCACTATCAGTTTTTCGTCCGATTCGAAAATCTTTCACTCATAGCAGAACGGCCATAAGGTGCCCGAGGCAGCAATAGACCCATGGAGACAAGTCTGCTGGAGGACGATGTATTGAATCGGGACGCAATTTGAGTGATCCATCGTCATTAGGTTGCCCTTAATGTTACAATTCACTATCTGTTTTTCGTCCGATTTGAAAATCTTTGAGTCACAGCAGAACGGCCATAAGGTGCCCGAGGATGCAATAGACCCATGGAGACAAGTCTGCTGGAGGACGATGTATTGAATCGGGACGCAATTTGAGTGATCCATCGTCATTAGGTGGCCCTCAACGTTACAATTCACTATCAGTTTATCGTCCGATTCGAAATCTTTGACTCACAGCAGAACGGCCATAAGGTGCCCGAGGCAGCAATAGAGCCATTGAGACAAGTCGGCTGGAAGACGATGTATTGAATCGGGACGTAATTTGAGTGATCCATCGTCATTAGGAGGCCCTGAATGTTACAATTCACTATTAATTTTTCGTCCGATTCGAAAATCTTTGAGTCACAGCAGAACGGCCATAAGGTGCCCGAGGCAGCAATAGACCCATGGAGACAAGTCTGCTGGAGGACGATGTATTGAATCGGGTCTCAATTTGAGTGATCCATCGTCATTAGGTGGCCCTGAACGTTACAATTCACTATCAGTTTTTCGTCCGATTCGAAAATCTTTGACTCACAGCAGAACGGCCATAAGGTGCCCGAGGCAGCAATAGACCCATGGAGACAAGTCGGCTGGAGGACGATGTATTGAATCGGGACGCAATTTCAGTGATCCATCGTCATTAGGTGGCCCTGAACGTTACAATTCACTATCAGTTTTTCGTCGCATTCGATAATCTAGACTCACAGCAGAACGGCCAAAAGGTGCCCGACTGAGCAATAGACCCATGGAGTCAAGTAGGCTGGAGGACGATGTATTGAATCGGGACGCAATTTGAGTGATCCATCGTCATTAGGTGGCCCTGAACGTTATAATCACTATCAGTTCTTCGTCCGATTCGAAAATCTTTGACCCACAGCAGAACGGCCATAAGGTGCCCGAGGCAGCAATAGAGCCATTGAGACAAGTCGGCTGGAAGACGATGTATTGAATCGGGACGCAATTTGAGCGATCCATCGTCATTAGGAGGCCCTGAAAGTTACAATTCACTATCAGTTTTTCGTCCGATTCGAAAATCTTTGACTCACAGCAGAACGGCAGTAAGGTGCCCGAGGCAGCAATAGACCCAAGGACAAAAGTCGGCTTGAGGACGATGTATTGAATCGGGACGTAATTTGAATGATCCATCGTCATTAGGTGGCCCTGAATGTTACAATTCACTATCTGTTTTTCGTCCGATTTGAAAATCTTTGAGTCACAGCAGAACGGCCATAAGGTGCCCGAGGATGCAATAAACCCATGGAGACAAGTCTGCTGGAGGACGATGTATTGAATCGGGACGCAATTTGAGTGATCCATCGTCATTAGGTGCCCCTGAACGTTACAATTCACTATCAGTTTATCGTCCGATTCGAAATCTTTGACTCACAGCAGAACGGCCATAAGGTGCCCGAGGCAGTAATAGACCCATGGAGACAGGTCTGCTGGAGGACGATGTATTGAATCGGGACGCAATTTGAGTGATCCATCGTCATTAGGTGGCCCTGAACGTTACAATTCACTATCAGTTTTTCGTCGCATTCGATAATCTAGACTCACAGCAGAACGGCCAAAAGGTGCCCGACTCAGCAATAGACCCATGGAGTCAAGTAGGCTGGAGAACGATGTATTGAATCGGGACGCAATTTGAGTGATCCATCGTCATTAGGTGGCCCTGAATGTTACAATTCACTATCAGTTTTTCGTCCGATTCGAATATCTTTGACTCACAGCAGAACGGCCATAAGGTGCCCGCGGCAGCAATAGACCCATGGAGACAAGTCTGCCGGATGACGATGTATTGAATCGGGACGCAATTTGAGTGATCCATCGTCATTAGGTGGCCCTGAACGTTACAATTCACTATCACTTCTTCGTCCGATTCGAAAATCTTTGACACACAGCAGAACGGCCATAAGGTGCCCGAGGCAGCAATAGACACATAAAGACAAGTCGGCTGGAGAACGATGTATTGAATCGGGACGCAATTTGAGTGATCCATCGTCATTGGTGGCTCTGAATGTTACAATTCACTATCAGTTTTACGTCCCATTCGATAATCTAGACTCACAGCAGAACGGCCATAAGGTGCCCGAGGCAGCAATAGACCCATGGAGTCAAGTCGGCTGGAGGGCGATGTATGAATCGGGACGCGATTTGAGTGGTCCATCGTCATTAGGTGTCCGTGAACGTTACAATTCACTATCAGTTTTGCGTCCGATTCGAAAATCTTTGACTCACAGCAGAACGGCCATAAGGTGCCCGAGGCAGCAATAGGCCGATGGAGACAAGTCTGCTGGAGGACGATGTATTGAATCGGGACGCAATTTGAGTGATCCATCGTCATTAGGAGGCCCTGAATGTTACAATTCACTATTAATTTTTCGTCCGATTCGAAAATCTTTGAGTCACAGCAGAACGGCCATAAGGTGCCCGAGGCAGCAATAGACCCATGTAGACAAGTCGGCTGGAGAACGATGTATTGAATCGGGACGCAATTTGAGTGATCCATCGTCATTAGGAGGCCCTGAATGTTACAATTCACTATTAATTTTTCGTCCGATTCGAAAAACCTTGAGTCACAGCAGAACGGCCATAAGGTGCCCGAGGCAGCAATAGACCCATGGAGACAAGTCTGCTGGAGGACGATGTATTGAATGGGGACGCAATTTGAGTGATCCATCGTCATTAGGTGGCCCTGAACGTCACAATTCACTATCAGTTTTTCGTCGCATTCGATAATCTAGACTCACAGCAGAACGGCCATAAGGTGCCCGAGGCAGCAATAGACCCATGGAGTCAAGTCGGCTGGAGAACGATGTATTGAATCGGGACGCAATTTGAGTGATCCATCGTCATTAGGTGGCCCTGAATGTTACAATTCACTATCAGTTTTTCGTCCGATTCGAAAATCTTTGACTCACAGCAGAACGGCCATAAGGTGCCCGAGGCAGCAATAGACCCATGGAGACAAATCGGCTGGAGGACGATGTATTGAATCGGGACGCAATTTGAGTGATCCATCGTCATTAGGTGGCTCTGAATGTTACAATTCACTATCAGTTTTTCGTCCCATTCGATAATCCAGACTCACAGCGGAACGGCCATAAGGTGCCCGAGGCAGCAATAGACCCATGGAAACAAGTCTGCTGGAGTGCGAGGTATTGAATCGGGACGCAATTTGAGTGTTCCATCGTCATTAGGTGGCCCTGAACGTTACAATTCACTATCAGTTTTTCGTCCCAATCGATAATCTAGACTCACAGCAGAACGGCCATAAGGTGCCCGAGGCAGCAATAGAGCCATTGAGACAAGTCGGCCGGAAGACGATGTATTGAATCGGGACGCAATTTGAGCGATCCGTCGTCATTAGGAGGCCGTGAAAGTTACAATTCACTATCAGTTTTTCGTCCGATTCGAAAATCTTTGACTCACAGCAGAACGGCAATAAGGTGCCCGAGGCAGCAATAGACCCAAGGACAAAAGTCGGCTGGAGAACGATGTATTGAATCGGGACGCAATTTGAGTGATCCATCGTCATTAGGAGGCCCTGAATGTTACAATTCACTATTAATTTTTCGTCCGATTCGAAAAACTTTGAGTCACAGCAGAACGGCCATAAGGTGCCCGAGGCAGCAATAGACCCATGGAGACAAGTCTGCTGGAGGACGATGTATTGAATGGGGACGCAATTTGAGTGATCCATCGTCATTAGGTGGCCCTGAACGTCACAATTCACTATCAGTTTTTCGTCGCATTCGATAATCTAGACTCACAGCAGAACGGCCATAAGGTGCCCGAGGCAGCAATAGACCCATGGAGTCAAGTCGGCTGGAGAACGATGTATTGAATCGGGACGCAATTTGAGTGATCCATCGTCATTAGGTGGCCCTGAATGTTACAATTCACTATCAGTTTTTCGTCCGATTCGAAAATCTTTGACTCACAGCAGAACGGCCATAAGGTGCCCGAGGCAGCAATAGACCCATGGAGACAAATCGGCTGGAGGACGATGTATTGAATCGGGACGCAATTTGAGTGATCCATCGTCATTAGGTGGCTCTGAATGTTACAATTCACTATCAGTTTTTCGTCCCATTCGATAATCTAGACTCACAGCGGAACGGCCATAAGGTGCCCGAGGCAGCAATAGACCCATGGAAACAAGTCTGCTGGAGTGCGAGGTATTGAATCGGGACGCAATTTGAGTGTTCCATCGTCATTAGGTGGCCCTGAACGTTACAATTCACTATCAGTTTTTCGTCCCAATCGATAATCTAGACTCACAGCAGAACGGCCATAAGGTGCCCGAGGCAGCAATAGAGCCATTGAGACAAGTCGGCCGGAAGACGATGTATTGAATCGGGACGCAATTTGAGCGATCCGTCGTCATTAGGAGGCCGTGAAAGTTACAATTCACTATCAGTTTTTCGTCCGATTCGAAAATCTTTGACTCACAGCAGAACGGCAATAAGGTGCCCGAGGCAGCAATAGACCCAAGGACAAAAGTCGGCTTGAGGACGATGTATTGAATCGGGACGTAATTTGAGTGATCCATCGTCATTAGGTGGCCCTGAATGTTACAATTCACTATCTGTTTTTCGTCCGATTCGAAAATCTTTGACTCACAGCAGAACGGCCATAAGCTGCCCGAGGCAGCAATAGACCCATGGAGACAAGTCTGCTGGAGGACGATGTATTGAATCGGGACGCAATTTGAGTGATCCATCGTCATTAGGTGGCCCTGAATGTTACAATTAACTATCAGTTTTTCGTCCCATTCGATAATCTAGACTCACGGGAGAACGACCAGAAGGTGCCCGAGACAGCAATAGACCCATGGAGACAAGTCTGCTGGAGGACGATGTACTGAATCGGGACGCAATTTGAGTGATCCATCGTCATTAGGTGGCCCTGAACGTTACAATTCACTATCAGTTCTACGTCCGATTCGAAAATCTTGGACCCACAGCAGAATGGCCATAAGGTGCCCGAGGCAGCATTAGACCCATGGAGACAAGTCGGCTGGAGGACGACGTATTGATTCGGTACGTTATTTGAGTGATCCATCGTCATTAGGTGGCCCTGAAAGTTACAATTCACTATCAGTTTTTCGTCCGATTCGAAAATCTTTCACTCATAGCAGAACGGCCATAAGGTGCCCGAGGCAGCAATAGACCCATGGAGACAAGTCTGCTGGAGGACGATGTATTGAATCGGGACGCAATTTGAGTGATCCATCGTCATTAGGTTGCCCTTAATGTTACAATTCACTATCTGTTTTTCGTCCGATTTGAAAATCTTTGAGTCACAGCAGAACGGCCATAAGGTGCCCGAGGATGCAATAGACCCATGGAGACAAGTCTGCTGGAGGACGATGTATTGAATCGGGACGCAATTTGAGTGATCCATCGTCATTAGGTGGCCCTCAACGTTACAATTCACTATCAGTTTATCGTCCGATTCGAAATCTTTGACTCACAGCAGAACGGCCATAAGGTGCCCGAGGCAGCAATAGAGCCATTGAGACAAGTCGGCTGGAAGACGATGTATTGAATCGGGACGTAATTTGAGTGATCCATCGTCATTAGGTGGCCCTGAATGTTACAATTCACTATCTGTTTTTCGTCCGATTCGAAAATCTTTGACTCACAGCAGAACGGCCATAAGCTGCCCGAGGCAGCAATAGACCCATGGAGACAAGTCTGCTGGAGGACGATGTATTGAATCGGGACGCAATTTGAGTGATCCATCGTCATTGGTGGCTCTGAATGTTACAATTCACTATCAGTTTTACGTCCCATTCGATAATCTAGACTCACAGCAGAACGGCCATAAGGTGCCCGAGGCAGCAATAGACCCATGGAGTCAAGTCGGCTGGAGGGCGATGTATGAATCGGGACGCGATTTGAGTGGTCCATCGTCATTAGGTGTCCGTGAACGTTACAATTCACTATCAGTTTTGCGTCCGATTCGAAAATCTTTGACTCACAGCAGAACGGCCATAAGGTGCCCGAGGCAGCAATAGGCCGATGGAGACAAGTCTGCTGGAGGACGATGTATTGAATCGGGACGCAATTTGAGTGATCCATCGTCATTAGGAGGCCCTGAATGTTACAATTCACTATTAATTTTTCGTCCGATTCGAAAATCTTTGAGTCACAGCAGAACGGCCATAAGGTGCCCGAGGCAGCAATAGACCCATGTAGACAAGTCGGCTGGAGAACGATGTATTGAATCGGGACGCAATTTGAGTGATCCATCGTCATTAGGAGGCCCTGAATGTTACAATTCACTATTAATTTTTCGTCCGATTCGAAAAACTTTGAGTCACAGCAGAACGGCCATAAGGTGCCCGAGGCAGCAATAGACCCATGGAGACAAGTCTGCTGGAGGACGATGTATTGAATGGGGACGCAATTTGAGTGATCCATCGTCATTAGGTGGCCCTGAACGTCACAATTCACTATCAGTTTTTCGTCGCATTCGATAATCTAGACTCACAGCAGAACGGCCATAAGGTGCCCGAGGCAGCAATAGACCCATGGAGTCAAGTCGGCTGGAGAACGATGTATTGAATCGGGACGCAATTTGAGTGATCCATCGTCATTAGGTGGCCCTGAATGTTACAATTCACTATCAGTTTTTCGTCCGATTCGAAAATCTTTGACTCACAGCAGAACGGCCATAAGGTGCCCGAGGCAGCAATAGACCCATGGAGACAAATCGGCTGGAGGACGATGTATTGAATCGGGACGCAATTTGAGTGATCCATCGTCATTAGGTGGCTCTGAATGTTACAATTCACTATCAGTTTTTCGTCCCATTCGATAATCTAGACTCACAGCGGAACGGCCATAAGGTGCCCGAGGCAGCAATAGACCCATGGAAACAAGTCTGCTGGAGTGCGAGGTATTGAATCGGGACGCAATTTGAGTGTTCCATCGTCATTAGGTGGCCCTGAACGTTACAATTCACTATCAGTTTTTCGTCCCAATCGATAATCTAGACTCACAGCAGAACGGCCATAAGGTGCCCGAGGCAGCAATAGAGCCATTGAGACAAGTCGGCCGGAAGACGATGTATTGAATCGGGACGCAATTTGAGCGATCCGTCGTCATTAGGAGGCCGTGAAAGTTACAATTCACTATCAGTTTTTCGTCCGATTCGAAAATCTTTGACTCACAGCAGAACGGCAATAAGGTGCCCGAGGCAGCAATAGACCCAAGGACAAAAGTCGGCTTGAGGACGATGTATTGAATCGGGACGTAATTTGAGTGATCCATCGTCATTAGGTGGCCCTGAATGTTACAATTCACTATCTGTTTTTCGTCCGATTCGAAAATCTTTGACTCACAGCAGAACGGCCATAAGCTGCCCGAGGCAGCAATAGACCCATGGAGACAAGTCTGCTGGAGGACGATGTATTGAATCGGGACGCAATTTGAGTGATCCATCGTCATTAGGTGGCCCTGAATGTTACAATTAACTATCAGTTTTTCGTCCCATTCGATAATCTAGACTCACGGGAGAACGACCAGAAGGTGCCCGAGACAGCAATAGACCCATGGAGACAAGTCTGCTGGAGGACGATGTACTGAATCGGGACGCAATTTGAGTGATCCATCGTCATTAGGTGGCCCTGAACGTTACAATTCACTATCAGTTCTACGTCCGATTCGAAAATCTTGGACCCACAGCAGAATGGCCATAAGGTGCCCGAGGCAGCATTAGACCCATGGAGACAAGTCGGCTGGAGGACGACGTATTGATTCGGTACGTTATTTGAGTGATCCATCGTCATTAGGTGGCCCTGAAAGTTACAATTCACTATCAGTTTTTCGTCCGATTCGAAAATCTTTCACTCATAGCAGAACGGCCATAAGGTGCCCGAGGCAGCAATAGACCCATGGAGACAAGTCTGCTGGAGGACGATGTATTGAATCGGGACGCAATTTGAGTGATCCATCGTCATTAGGTTGCCCTTAATGTTACAATTCACTATCTGTTTTTCGTCCGATTTGAAAATCTTTGAGTCACAGCAGAACGGCCATAAGGTGCCCGAGGATGCAATAGACCCATGGAGACAAGTCTGCTGGAGGACGATGTATTGAATCGGGACGCAATTTGAGTGATCCATCGTCATTAGGTGGCCCTCAACGTTACAATTCACTATCAGTTTATCGTCCGATTCGAAATCTTTGACTCACAGCAGAACGGCCATAAGGTGCCCGAGGCAGCAATAGAGCCATTGAGACAAGTCGGCTGGAAGACGATGTATTGAATCGGGACGTAATTTGAGTGATCCATCGTCATTAGGTGGCCCTGAATGTTACAATTCACTATCTGTTTTTCGTCCGATTCGAAAATCTTTGACTCACAGCAGAACGGCCATAAGCTGCCCGAGGCAGCAATAGACCCATGGAGACAAGTCTGCTGGAGGACGATGTATTGAATCGGGACGCAATTTGAGTGATCCATCGTCATTAGGTGGCCCTGAATGTTACAATTAACTATCAGTTTTTCGTCCCATTCGATAATCTAGACTCACGGGAGAACGACCAGAAGGTGCCCGAGGCAGCAATAAACCCATGGAGACAAGTCTGCTGGAGGACGACTTATTGAATCGGGACGCAATTTGAGTGATCCATCGTCATTAGGTGGCCCTGAACGTTACAATTCACTATCAGTTTATCGTCCGATTCGAAATCTTTGACTCACAGCAGAACGACCATAAGCTGCCCGAGGCAGCAATAGACCCATGGAGACAAGTCTGCTGGAGGACGATGTATTGAATCGGGACGCAATTTGAGTGATCCATCGTCATTAGGTGGCCCTGAACGTTACAATTCACTATCAGTTTTTCGTCGCATTCGATAATCTAGACCCACAGCAGAACGGCCAAAAGGTGCCCGACTCAGCAATAGACCCATGGAGTCAAGTAGGCTGGAGGACGATGTATTGAATCGGGACGCAATTTGAGTGATCCATCGTCATTAGGTGGCCCTGAATGTTACAATTCACTATCAGTTTTTCGTCCGATTCGAATATCTTTGACTCACAGCAGAACGGCCATAAGGTGCCCGAGGCAGCAATAGACCCATGGAGACAAGTCTGCCGGATGACGATGTATTGAATCGGGACGCAATTTGAGTGATCCATCGTCATTAGGTGGCCCTGAACGTTACAATCACTATCAGTTCTTCGTCCGATTCGAAAATCTTTGACCCACAGCAGAACGGCCATAAAGTGCCCGAGGCAGCAATAGACCCATGTAGACAAGTCGGCTGGAGAACGATGTATTGAATCGGGACGCAATTTGAGTGATCCATCGTCATTAGGTGGCCCTGAACGTTACAATTCACTATCAGTTTTTCGTCCGATTCGAAAATCTTAGACTCACAGCAGAACGGCCATAAGGTGCCCGAGGCAGCAATAGACCCATGGAGACAAGTCTGCTGGAGCACGAGGTATTGAATCGGGACGCAATTTGAGTGTTCCATCGTCATTAGGCGGCCCTGAACGTTACAATTCACTATCAGTTTTTCGTCCCAATCGATAATCTAGACTCACAGCAGAACGGCCATAAGGTGCCCGAGGCAGCAATAGAGCCATTGAGACGAGTCGGCTGGAAGACGATGTATTGAATCGGGACGCAATTTGAGTGATCCATCGTCATTAGGTGGCCCTGAACGTTACAATTCACTATCAGTTTTTCGTCCGATTCGAAAATCTTTGACTCACAGCAGAACGGCCATAAGGTGCCCGAGGCAGCAATAGACCCATGGAGACAAGTCGGCTGGAGGACGATGTATTGAATCGGGACACAATTTCAGTGATCCATCGTCATTAGGTGGCCCTGAACGTTACAATTCACTATCAATTTTTCGTCCCATTCGATAATCTAGACTCACAGCAAAACGGCCATAAGGTGCCCGAGGCAGCAATAGACCCATGGTGTCAAGTCGGCTGTAGGACGATGTATTGAATCGGGACGCTATTTGTGTGGTCCATCCTCATTAGGTGGCCCTGCATGTTACAATTCATATCAGTTTTTCGTCCGATTCGAAAATCTTTGACTCACAGCCGAACGGCCATAAGGTGCCCGAGGCAGCAATAGACCCATGGAGACAAGTCGGCTGGAGGACGATGTATTGAATCGGGACGCAATTTGAGTGATCCATCGTCATTAGGTGGCCATGAATGTTACAATTCACTATCAGTTTTTCGTCAGATTTGAAAATCTTTGAATCACAGCAGAACGGCCATGAGGTGCCCGAGGCAGCAATAGACCCATGGAGACAAGTCTGCTGGAGGACGATGTATTGAATCGGGACGCAATTTGAGTGATCCAGCGTCATTAGGTGGCCTTGAACGTTACAATTCACTATCAGTTTTTCGTCCGATTCGAAAATCTTCGACCCAGAGCAGAACGGCCATAAGGTGCCCGAGGCAGCAATAGACCCATGGAGACAAGTCGGCTGGAGGACGATGTATTGAATCGGGACGCAATTTGAGTGATCCATCGTCATTAGGTGGCCCTGAAAGGTACAATTCACTATCAGTTTTTCGTCCAATTCGAAAATCTTTGACTCACAGCCGAACAGCCATAAGGTGCCCGAGGCAGCAATAGACCCATGGAGACAAGTCTGCTGGAGGACGATGTATTGAATCGGGACGCAATTTGAGTGATCCATCGTCATTAGTTGGCCCTGAAAGTTACAATTCACTATCAGTTTTTCGTCCGATTCGAAAATCTTTGACTCACAGCAGAACGGCCATAAGGTGCCCGAGGCAGCAATAGACCCATGGAGACAAGTCGGCTGGAGGACGATGTATTGAATCGGGACACAATTTGAGTGATCCATCGTCATTAGGTGGCCCTGAACGTTACAATTCACTATCAGTTTTTCGTCCGATTCGAAAATCTTAGACTCACAGCAGAACGGCCATAAGGTGCCCGAGGCAGCAAAAGACCCATGGAGACAAGTCTGCTGGAGCACGAGGTATTGAATCGGGACGCAATTTGAGTGATCCATCGTCATTAGGCGGCCCTGAACGTTACAATTCACTATCAGTTTTTCGTCCCAATCGATAATCTAGACTCACAGCAGAACGGCCATAAGGTGCCCGAGGCAGCAATAGAGCCATTGAGACGAGTCGGCTGGAAGACGATGTATTGAATCGGGACGCAATTTGAGTGATCCATCGTCATTAGGTGGCCCTGAACGTTACAATTCACTATCAGTTTTTCGTCCGATTCGAAAATCTTTGACTCACAGCAGAACGGCCATAAGGTGCCCGAGGCAGCAATAGACCCATGGAGACAAGTCGGCTGGAGGACGATGTATTGAATCGGGACACAATTTCAGTGATCCATCGTCATTAGGTGGCCCTGAACGTTACAATTCACTATCAATTTTTCGTCCCATTCGATAATCTAGACTCACAGCAAAACGGCCATAAGGTGCCCGAGGCAGCAATAGACCCATGGTGTCAAGTCGGCTGTAGGACGATGTATTGAATCGGGACGCTATTTGTGTGGTCCATCCTCATTAGGTGGCCCTGCATGTTACAATTCATATCAGTTTTTCGTCCGATTCGAAAATCTTTGACTCACAGCCGAACGGCCATAAGGTGCCCGAGGCAGCAATAGACCCATGGAGACAAGTCGGCTGGAGGACGATGTATTGAATCGGGACGCAATTTGAGTGATCCATCGTCATTAGGTGGCCATGAATGTTACAATTCACTATCAGTTTTTCGTCAGATTTGAAAATCTTTGAATCACAGCAGAACGGCCATGAGGTGCCCGAGGCAGCAATAGACCCATGGAGACAAGTCTGCTGGAGGACGATGTATTGAATCGGGACGCAATTTGAGTGATCCAGCGTCATTAGGTGGCCTTGAACGTTACAATTCACTATCAGTTTTTCGTCCGATTCGAAAATCTTCGACCCAGAGCAGAACGGCCATAAGGTGCCCGAGGCAGCAATAGACCCATGGAGACAAGTCGGCTGGAGGACGATGTATTGAATCGGGACGCAATTTGAGTGATCCATCGTCATTAGGTGGCCCTGAAAGGTACAATTCACTATCAGTTTTTCGTCCAATTCGAAAATCTTTGACTCACAGCCGAACAGCCATAAGGTGCCCGAGGCAGCAATAGACCCATGGAGACAAGTCTGCTGGAGGACGATGTATTGAATCGGGACGCAATTTGAGTGATCCATCGTCATTAGTTGGCCCTGAAAGTTACAATTCACTATCAGTTTTTCGTCCGATTCGAAAATCTTTGACTCACAGCAGAACGGCCATAAGGTGCCCGAGGCAGCAATAGACCCATGGAGACAAGTCGGCTGGAGGACGATGTATTGAATCGGGACACAATTTGAGTGATCCATCGTCATTAGGTGGCCCTGAACGTTACAATTCACTATCAGTTTTTCGTCCGATTCGAAAATCTTAGACTCACAGCAGAACGGCCATAAGGTGCCCGAGGCAGCAAAAGACCCATGGAGACAAGTCTGCTGGAGCACGAGGTATTGAATCGGGACGCAATTTGAGTGTTCCATCGTCATTAGGTGGCCCTGAACGTTGCAATTCACTATCAGTTTTTCGTCCTAATCGATAATCTAGACTCACAGCAGAACGGCCAAAAGGTGCCCGACTCAGCAATAGACCCATGGAGTCAAGTAGGCTGGAGGACGATGTATTGAATCGGGACGCAATTTGAGTGATCCATCGTCATTAGGTGGCCCTGAAAGTTACAATTCACTATCAGTTTTTCGTCCGATTCGAAAATCTTAGACTCACAGCAGAACGGCCATAAGGTGCCCGAGGCAGCAAAAGACCCATGGAGACAAGTCTGCTGGAGGACGACTTATTGAATCGGGACGCAATTTGAGTGATCCATCGTCATTAGGTGGCCCTGAACGTTACAATTCACTATCAGTTCTACGTCCGATTCGAAAATCTTAGACCCTCAGCAGACCGGCCATAAGGTGCCTGAGGCAGCATTAGACCCATGGAGACAAGTCGGCTGGAGGACGATGTATTGAATCGGGACGATATTTGAGTGATCCATCGTCATTAGGTGGCCCTGAAAGTTACAATTCACTATCAGTTTTTCGTCCGATTCGAAAATCTTTGACTCATAGCAGAACGGCCATAAGGTGCCCGAGGATGCAATAGACCCATGGAGACAAGTCTGCTGGAGGACGACTTATTGAATCGGGACGCAATTTGAGTGATCCATCGTCATTAGGTGGCCCTGAACGTTACAATTCACTATCAGTTTTTCGTCGCATTCGATAATCTAGACTCACAGCAGAACGGCCAAAAGGTGCCCGACTCAGCAATAGACCCATGGAGTCAAGTAGGCTGGAGGACGATGTATTGAATCGGGACGCAATTTGAGTGATCCATCGTCATTAGGTGGCCCTGAATGTTACAATTCACTATCAGTTTTTCGTCCGATTCGAATACTTTGACTCACAGCAGAACGGATATAAGGTGCCCGAGGCAGCAATAGACCCATGGAGACAAGTCTGCCGGATGACGATGTATTGAATCGGGACGCAATTTTAGTGATCCATCGTCATTAGGTGGCCCTGAACGTTACAATCACTATCAGTTCTTCGTCCGATTCGAAAATCTTTGACCCACAGCAGAACGGCCATAAGGTGCCCGAGGCAGCAATAGACCCATGTAGACAAGTCGGCCGGAGAACGATGTATTGAATCGGGACGCAATTTGAGTGATCCATCGTCATTAGGTGGCCCTGAACGTTACAATTCACTATCAGTTTTTCGTCCGATTCGAAAATCTTAGACTCACAGCAGAACGGCCATAAGGTGCCCGAGGCAGCAATAGACCCATGGAGACAAGTCTGCTGGAGCACGAGGTATTGAATCGGGACGCAATTTGAGTGTTCCATCGTCATTAGGTGGCCCTGAACGTTGCAATTCACTATCAGTTTTTCGTCCTAATCGATAATCTAGACTCACAGCAGAACGGCCAAAAGGTGCCCGACTCAGCAAAAGACCCATGGAGTCAAGTAGGCTGGAGGACGATGTATTGAATCGGGACGCAATTTGAGTGATCCATCGTCATTAGGTGGCCCTGAACGTTACAATTCACTATCAGTTTTTCGTCCGATTCGAAAATCTTTGACTCATAGCAGAACGGCCATAAGGTGCCCGAGGATGCAATAGACCCATGGAGACAAGTCTGCTGGAGGACGACTTATTGAATCGGGACGCAATTTGAGTGATCCATCGTCATTAGGTGGCCCTGAACGGTACAATTCACTATCAGTTCTACGTCCGATTCGAAAATCTTAGACCCACAGCAGACCGGCCATAAGGTGCCTGAGGCAGCATTAGACCCATGGAGACAAGTCGGCTGGAGGACGATGTATTGAATCGGGACGATATTTGAGTGATCCATCGTCATTAGGTGGCCCTGAAAGTTACAATTCACTATCAGTTTTTCGTCCGATTCGAAAATCTTTGACTCATAGCAGAACGGCCATAAGGTGCCCGAGGATGCAATAGACCCATGGAGACAAGTCTGCTGGAGGACGATGTATTGAATCGGGACGCAATTTGAGTGATCCATCGTCATTAGGTGGCCCTGAACGTTACAATTCACTATCAGTTTTTCGTCGCATTCGATAATCTAGACTCACAGCAGAACGGCCAAAAGGTGCCCGACTCAGCAATAGACCCATGGAGACAAGTAGGCTGGAGGACGATGTATTGAATCGGGACGCAATTTGAGTGATCCATCGTCATTAGGTGGCCCTGAATGTTACAATTCACTATCAGTTTTTCGTCCGATTCGAATATCTTTGACTCACAGCAGAACGGATATAAGGTGCCCGAGGCAGCAATAGACCCATGGAGACAAGTCTGCCGGATGACGATGTATTGAATCGGGACGCAATTTGAGTGATACATCGTCATTAGGTGGCCCTGAACGTTACAATTCACTATCAGTTTTTCGTCCGATTCGAAAATCTTAGACTCACAGCAGAACGGCCATAAGGTGCCCGAGGCAGCAATAGACCCATGGAGACAAGTCTGCTGAAGCACGAGGTATTGAATCGGGACGCAATTTGAGTGTTCCATCGTCATTAGGTGGCCCTGAACGTTACAATTCACTATCAGTTTTTCGTCCCAATTGATAATCTAGACTCACAGCAGAACGGCCAAAAGGTGCCCGACTCAGCAATAGACCCATGGAGTCAAGTCGGCTGGAGGACGATGTATTGAATCGGGACGCAATTTGAGTGATCCATCGTCATTAGGTGGCCCTGAATGTTACAATTCACTATCTGTTTTTCGTCCGATTCGAAAATCTTTGACTCACAGCAGAACGACCATAAGCTGCCCGAGGCAGCAATAGACCCATAGAGACAAGTCTGCTGGAGGACGATGTATTGAATCGGGACGCATATTGAGTGATCCATCGTCATTAGGTGGCCCTGAATGTTACAATTAACTATCAGTTTTTCGTCCCATTCGATAATCTAGACTCACGGGAGAACGACCATAAGGTGCCCGAGACAGCAATAGACCCATGGAGACAAGTCTGCTGGAGGACGATGTACTGAATCGGGTTGCAATTTGAGTGATCCATCGTCATTAGGTGGCCCTGAACGTTACAATTCACTATCAGTTCTACGTCCGATTCGAAAATCTTAGACCCACAGCAGAACGGCCATAAGGTGCCTGAGGCAGCATTAGACCCATGGAGACAAGTCGGCTGGAGGACGATGTATTGAATCGGGACGATATTTGAGTGATCCATCGTCATTAGGTGGCCCTGAAAGTTACAATTCACTATCAGTTTTTCGTCCGATTCGAAAATCTTTGACTCATAGCAGAACGGCCATAAGGGCCCGAGGATGCAATAGACCCATGGAGACAAGTCTGCTGGAGGACGACTTATTGAATCGGGACGCAATTTGAGTGATCCATCGTCATTAGGTGGCCCTGAACGTTACAATTCACTATCAGTTTATCGTCCGATTCGAAATCTTTGACTCACAGCAGAACGACCATAAGGTGCCCGAGGCAGCAATAGACACATGGAGACAAGTCTGCTGGAGGACGATGTATTGAATCGGGACGCAATTTGAGTGATCCATCGTTATTAGGTGGCCCTGAACGTTACAATTCACTATCAGTTTTTCGTCGCATTCGATAATCTAGACTCACAGCAGAACGGCCAAAAGGTGCCCGACTCAGCAATAGACCCATGGAGTCAAGTAGGCTGGAGGACGATGTATTGAATCGGGACGCAATTTGAGTGATCCATCGTCATTAGGTGGCCCTGAATGTTACAATTCACTATCAGTTTTTCGTCCGATTCGAATATCTTTGACTCACAGCAGAACGGCCATAAGGTGCCCGAGGCAGCAATAGACCCATGGAGACAAGTCTGCCGGATGACGATGTATTGAATCGGGACGCAATTTGAGTGATCCATCGTCATTAGGTGGCCCTGAACGTTATAATCACTATCAGTTCTTCGTCCGATTCGAAAATCTTTGACCCACAGCAGAACAGCCATAAGGTGCCCGAGGCAGCAATAGACCCATGTAGACAAGTCGGCTGGAGAACGATGTATTGAATCGGGACGCAATCTGAGTGATCCATCGTCATTAGGTGGCCCTGAACGTTACAATTCACTATCAGTTTTTCGTCCGATCCGAAAATCTTAGACTCACAGCAGAACGGCCATAAGGTGCCCGAGGCAGCAATAGACCCATGGAGACAAGTCTGCTGGTGCACGAGGTATTGAATCGGGACGCAATTTGAGTGTTCCATCGTCATTAGGTGGCCCTGAACGTTACAATTCACTATCAGTTTTTCGTCCCAATCGATAATCTAGACTCACAGCAGAACGGCCATAAGGTGCCCGAGGCAGCAATAGAGCCATTGAGACAAGTCGGCTGGAAGACGATGTATTGAATCGGGACGCAATTTGAGCGATCCATCGTCATTAGGAGGCCCTGAAAGTTACAATTCACTATCAGTTTTTCGTCCGATTCGAAAATCTTTGACTCACAGCAGAACGGCAGTAAGGTGCCCGAGGCAGCAATAGACCCAAGGACAAAAGTCGGCTTGAGGACGATGTATTGAATCGGGACGTAATTTGAATGATCCATCGTCATTAGGTGGCCCTGAATGTTACAATTCACTATCTGTTTTTCGTCCGATTCGAAAATCTTTGACTCACAGCAGAACGGCCATAAGCTGCCCTAGGCAGCAATAGACCCATGGAGACAAGTCTGCTGGAGGACGATGTATTGAATCGGGACGCAATTTGAGTGATCCATCGTCATTAGGTGGCCCTGAATGTTACAATTAACTATCAGTTTTTCGTCCCATTCGATAATCTAGACTCACGGGAGAACGACCATAAGGTGCCCGAGACAGCAATAGACCCATGGAGACAAGTCTGCTGGAGGACGATGTACTGAATCGGGACGCAATTTGAGTGATCCATCGTCATTAGGTGGCCCTGAACGTTACAATTCACTATCAGTTCTACGTCCGATTCGAAAATCTTAGACCCACAGCAGAACGGCCATAAGGTGCCCGAGGCAGCATTAGACCCATGGAGACAAGTCGGCTGGAGGACGATGTATTGAATCGGGACGATATTTGAGTGATCCATCGTCATTAGGTGGCCCTTAATGTTACAATTCACTATCAGTTTTTCGTCCGATTCGAAAATCTTTGACTCATAGCAAAACGGCCATAAGGTGCCCGAGGCAGCAATAGACCCATGGAGACAAGTCTGCTGGAGGACGATGTGTTGAATCGGGACGCAATTTGAGTGATCCATCGTCATTAGGTTGCCCTGAATGTTACAATTCACTATCTGTTTTTCGTCCGATTTGAAAATCTTTGAGTCACAGCAGAACGGCCATAAGGTGCCCGAGGATGCAATAAACCCATGGAGACAAGTCTGCTGGAGGACGATGTATTGAATCGGGACGCAATTTGAGTGATCCATCGTCATTAGGTGCCCCTGAACGTTACAATTCACTATCAGTTTATCGTCCGATTCGAAATCTTTGACTCACAGCAGAACGGCCATAAGGTGCCCGAGGCAGTAATAGACCCATGGAGACAAGTCTGCTGGAGGACGATGTATTGAATCGGGACGCAATTTGAGTGATCCATCGTCATTAGGTGGCCCTGAACGTTACAATTCACTATCAGTTTTTCGTCGCATTCGATAATCTAGACTCACAGCAGAACGGCCAAAAGGTGCCCGACTCAGCAATAGACCCATGGAGTCAAGTAGGCTGGAGAACGATGTATTGAATCGGGACGCAATTTGAGTGATCCATCGTCATTAGGTGGCCCTGAATGTTACAATTCACTATCAGTTTTTCGTCCGATTCGAATATCTTTGACTCACAGCAGAACGGCCATAAGGTGCCCGCGGCAGCAATAGACCCATGGAGACAAGTCTGCCGGATGACGATGTATTGAATCGGGACGCAATTTGAGTGATCCATCGTCATTAGGTGGCCCTGAACGTTACAATTCACTATCAGTTCTCCGTCCGATTCGAAAATCTTTGACACACAGCAGAACGGCCATAAGGTGCCCGAGGCAGCAATAGACACATAAAGACAAGTCGGCTGGAGAACGATGTATTGAATCGGGACGCAATTTGAGTGATTCATCGTCATTAGGTGGCTCCGAATGTTACAATTCACTATCAGTTTTACGTCCCATTCGATAATCTAGACTCACAGCAGAACGGCCATAAGGTGCCCGAGGCAGCAATAGACCCATGGAGTCAAGTCGGCTGGAGGGCGATGTATGAATCGGGACGCAATTTGAGTGGTCCATCGTCATTAGGTGTCCGTGAACGTTACAATTCACTATCAGTTTTTCGTCCGATTCGAAAATCTTTGACTCATAGCAGAACGGCCATAAGGTGCCCGAGGATGCAATAGACCCATGGAGACAAGTCTGCTGGAGGACGATGTATTGAATCGGGACGCAATTTGAGTGATCCATCGTCATTAGGTGGCCCTGAACGTTACAATTCACTATCAGTTTTTCGTCGCATTCGATAATCTAGACTCACAGCAGAACGGCCAAAAGGTGCCCGACTCAGCAATAGACCCATGGAGACAAGTAGGCTGGAGGACGATGTATTGAATCGGGACGCAATTTGAGTGATCCATCGTCATTAGGTGGCCCTGAATGTTACAATTCACTATCAGTTTTTCGTCCGATTCGAATATCTTTGACTCACAGCAGAACGGATATAAGGTGCCCGAGGCAGCAATAGACCCATGGAGACAAGTCTGCCGGATGACGATGTATTGAATCGGGACGCAATTTGAGTGATACATCGTCATTAGGTGGCCCTGAACGTTACAATTCACTATCAGTTTTTCGTCCGATTCGAAAATCTTAGACTCACAGCAGAACGGCCATAAGGTGCCCGAGGCAGCAATAGACCCATGGAGACAAGTCTGCTGAAGCACGAGGTATTGAATCGGGACGCAATTTGAGTGTTCCATCGTCATTAGGTGGCCCTGAACGTTACAATTCACTATCAGTTTTTCGTCCCAATTGATAATCTAGACTCACAGCAGAACGGCCAAAAGGTGCCCGACTCAGCAATAGACCCATGGAGTCAAGTCGGCTGGAGGACGATGTATTGAATCGGGACGCAATTTGAGTGATCCATCGTCATTAGGTGGCCCTGAATGTTACAATTCACTATCTGTTTTTCGTCCGATTCGAAAATCTTTGACTCACAGCAGAACGACCATAAGCTGCCCGAGGCAGCAATAGACCCATGGAGACAAGTCTGCTGGAGGACGATGTATTGAATCGGGACGCAATTTGAGTGATCCATCGTCATTAGGTGGCCCTGAATGTTACAATTAACTATCAGTTTTTCGTCCCATTCGATAATCTAGACTCACGGGAGAACGACCATAAGGTGCCCGAGACAGCAATAGACCCATGGAGACAAGTCTGCTGGAGGACGATGTACTGAATCGGGTTGCAATTTGAGTGATCCATCGTCATTAGGTGGCCCTGAACGTTACAATTCACTATCAGTTCTACGTCCGATTCGAAAATCTTAGACCCACAGCAGAACGGCCATAAGGGCCCGAGGATGCAATAGACCCATGGAGACAAGTCTGCTGGAGGACGACTTATTGAATCGGGACGCAATTTGAGTGATCCATCGTCATTAGGTGGCCCTGAACGTTACAATTCACTATCAGTTTATCGTCCGATTCGAAATCTTTGACTCACAGCAGAACGACCATAAGGTGCCCGAGGCAGCAATAGACACATGGAGACAAGTCTGCTGGAGGACGATGTATTGAATCGGGACGCAATTTGAGTGATCCATCGTTATTAGGTGGCCCTGAACGTTACAATTCACTATCAGTTTTTCGTCGCATTCGATAATCTAGACTCACAGCAGAACGGCCAAAAGGTGCCCGACTCAGCAATAGACCCATGGAGTCAAGTAGGCTGGAGGACGATGTATTGAATCGGGACGCAATTTGAGTGATCCATCGTCATTAGGTGGCCCTGAATGTTACAATTCACTATCAGTTTTTCGTCCGATTCGAATATCTTTGACTCACAGCAGAACGGCCATAAGGTGCCCGAGGCAGCAATAGACCCATGGAGACAAGTCTGCCGGATGACGATGTATTGAATCGGGACGCAATTTGAGTGATCCATCGTCATTAGGTGGCCCTGAACGTTATAATCACTATCAGTTCTTCGTCCGATTCGAAAATCTTTGACCCACAGCAGAACAGCCATAAGGTGCCCGAGGCAGCAATAGACCCATGTAGACAAGTCGGCTGGAGAACGATGTATTGAATCGGGACGCAATCTGAGTGATCCATCGTCATTAGGTGGCCCTGAACGTTACAATTCACTATCAGTTTTTCGTCCGATTCGAAAATCTTAGACTCACAGCAGAACGGCCATAAGGTGCCCGAGGCAGCAATAGACCCATGGAGACAAGTCTGCTGGTGCACGAGGTATTGAATCGGGACGCAATTTGAGTGTTCCATCGTCATTAGGTGGCCCTGAACGTTACAATTCACTATCAGTTTTTCGTCCCAATCGATAATCTAGACTCACAGCAGAACGGCCATAAGGTGCCCGAGGCAGCAATAGAGCCATTGAGACAAGTCGGCTGGAAGACGATGTATTGAATCGGGACGCAATTTGAGCGATCCATCGTCATTAGGAGGCCCTGAAAGTTACAATTCACTATCAGTTTTTCGTCCGATTCGAAAATCTTTGACTCACAGCAGAACGGCAGTAAGGTGCCCGAGGCAGCAATAGACCCAAGGACAAAAGTCGGCTTGAGGACGATGTATTGAATCGGGACGTAATTTGAATGATCCATCGTCATTAGGTGGCCCTGAATGTTACAATTCACTATCTGTTTTTCGTCCGATTCGAAAATCTTTGACTCACAGCAGAACGGCCATAAGCTGCCCTAGGCAGCAATAGACCCATGGAGACAAGTCTGCTGGAGGACGATGTATTGAATCGGGACGCAATTTGAGTGATCCATCGTCATTAGGTGGCCCTGAATGTTACAATTAACTATCAGTTTTTCGTCCCATTCGATAATCTAGACTCACGGGAGAACGACCATAAGGTGCCCGAGACAGCAATAGACCCATGGAGACAAGTCTGCTGGAGGACGATGTACTGAATCGGGACGCAATTTGAGTGATCCATCGTCATTAGGTGGCCCTGAACGTTACAATTCACTATCAGTTCTACGTCCGATTCGAAAATCTTAGACCCACAGCAGAACGGCCATAAGGTGCCCGAGGCAGCATTAGACCCATGGAGACAAGTCGGCTGGAGGACGATGTATTGAATCGGGACGATATTTGAGTGATCCATCGTCATTAGGTGGCCCTTAATGTTACAATTCACTATCAGTTTTTCGTCCGATTCGAAAATCTTTGACTCATAGCAAAACGGCCATAAGGTGCCCGAGGCAGCAATAGACCCATGGAGACAAGTCTGCTGGAGGACGATGTGTTGAATCGGGACGCAATTTGAGTGATCCATCGTCATTAGGTTGCCCTGAATGTTACAATTCACTATCTGTTTTTCGTCCGATTTGAAAATCTTTGAGTCACAGCAGTACGGCCATAAGGTGCCCGAGGATGCAATAAACCCATGGAGACAAGTCTGCTGGAGGACGATGTATTGAATCGGGACGCAATTTGAGTGATCCATCGTCATTAGGTGCCCCTGAACGTTACAATTCACTATCAGTTTATCGTCCGATTCGAAATCTTTGACTCACAGCAGAACGGCCATAAGGTGCCCGAGGCAGTAATAGACCCATGGAGACAAGTCTGCTGGAGGACGATGTATTGAATCGGGACGCAATTTGAGTGATCCATCGTCATTAGGTGGCCCTGAACGTTACAATTCACTATCAGTTTTTCGTCGCATTCGATAATCTAGACTCACAGCAGAACGGCCAAAAGGTGCCCGACTCAGCAATAGACCCATGGAGTCAAGTAGGCTGGAGAACGATGTATTGAATCGGGACGAAATTTGAGTGATCCATCGTCATTAGGTGGCCCTGAATGTTACAATTCACTATCAGTTTTTCGTCCGATTCGAATATCTTTGACTCACAGCAGAACGGCCATAAGGTGCCCGCGGCAGCAATAGACCCATGGAGACAAGTCTGCCGGATGACGATGTATTGAATCGGGACGCAATTTGAGTGATCCATCGTCATTAGGTGGCCCTGAACGTTACAATTCACTATCAGTTCTCCGTCCGATTCGAAAATCTTTGACACACAGCAGAACGGCCATAAGGTGCCCGAGGCAGCAATAGACACATAAAGACAAGTCGGCTGGAGAACGATGTATTGAATCGGGACGCAATTTGAGTGATTCATCGTCATTAGGTGGCTCTGAATGTTACAATTCACTATCAGTTTTACGTCCCATTCGATAATCTAGACTCACAGCAGAACGGCCATAAGGTGCCCGAGGCAGCAATAGACCCATGGAGTCAAGTCGGCTGGAGGGCGATGTATGAATCGGGACGCAATTTGAGTGGTCCATCGTCATTAGGTGTCCGTGAACGTTACAATTCACTATCAGTTTTGCGTCCGATTCGAAAATCTTTGACTCACAGCAGAACGGCCATAAGGTGCCCGAGGCAGCAATAGGCCGATGGAGACAAGTCTGCTGGAGGACGATGTATTGAATCGGGACGCAATTTGAGTGATCCATCGTCATTAGGAGGCCCTGAATGTTACAATTCACTATTAATTTTTCGTTCGATTCGAAAATCTTTGAGTCACAGCAGAACGGCCATAAGGTGCCCGAGGCAGCAATAGACCCATGGAGACAAGTCTGCTGGAGGACGATGTATTGAATCGGGTCTCAATTTGAGTGATCCATCGTCATTAGGTGGCCCTGAACGTTACAATTCACTATCAGTTTTTCGTCCGATTCGAAAATCTTTGACTCACAGCAGAACGGCCATAAGGTGCCCGAGGCAGCAATAGACCCATGGAGACAAGTCGGCTGGAGGACGATGTATTGAATCGGGACGCAATTTCAGTGATCCATCGTCATTAGGTGGCCCTGAACGTTACAATTCACTATCAGTTTTTCGTCGCATTCGATAATCTAGACTCACAGCAGAACGGCCAAAAGGTGCCCGACTGAGCAATAGACCCATGGAGTCAAGTAGGCTGGAGGACGATGTATTGAATCGGGACGCAATTTGAGTGATCCATCGTCATTAGGTGGCCCTGAACGTTATAATCACTATCAGTTCTTCGTCCGATTCGAAAATCTTTGACCCACAGCAGAACGGCCATAAGGTGCCCGAGGCAGCAATAGCCCCATGTAGACAAGTCGGCTGGAGAACGATGTATTGAATCGGGACGCAATCTGAGTGATCCATCGTCAAGGTGGCCCTGAACGTTACAATTCACTATCAGTTTTTCGTCCGATTCGAAAATCTTAGACTCACAGCAGAACGGCCATAAGGTGCCCGAGGCAGCAATAGACCCATGGAGACAAGTCTGCTGGAGCACGAGGTATTGAATCGGGACGCAATTTGAGTGTTCCATCGTCATTAGGTGGCCCTGAACGTTACAATTCACTATCAGTTTTTCGTCCCAATCGATAATCTAGACTCACAGCAGAACGGCCATAAGGTGCCCGAGGCAGCAATAGAGCCATTGAGACAAGTCGGCTGGAAGACGATGTATTGAATCGGGACGCAATTTGAGCGATCCATCGTCATTAGGAGGCCCTGAAAGTTACAATTCACTATCAGTTTTTCGTCCGATTCGAAAATCTTTGACTCACAGCAGAACGGCAGTAAGGTGCCCGAGGCAGCAATAGACCCAAGGACAAAAGTCGGCTTGAGGACGATGTATTGAATCGGGACGTAATTTGAATGATCCATCGTCATTAGGTGGCCCTGAATGTTACAATTCACTATCTGTTTTTCGTCCGATTTGAAAATCTTTGAGTCACAGCAGAACGGCCATAAGGTGCCCGAGGATGCAATAAACCCATGGAGACAAGTCTGCTGGAGGACGATGTATTGAATCGGGACGCAATTTGAGTGATCCATCGTCATTAGGTGCCCCTGAACGTTACAATTCACTATCAGTTTATCGTCCGATTCGAAATCTTTGACTCACAGCAGAACGGCCATAAGGTGCCCGAGGCAGCAATAGACCCATGGAGACAAGTCTGCTGGAGGACGATGTATTGAATCGGGACGCAATTTGAGTGATCCATCGTCATTAGGTGGCCCTGAACGTTACAATTCACTATCAGTTTTTCGTCGCATTCGATAATCTAGACTCACAGCAGAACGGCCAAAAGGTGCCCGACTCAGCAATAGACCCATGGAGTCAAGTAGGCTGGAGAACGATGTATTGAATCGGGACGCAATTTGAGTGATCCATCGTCATTAGGTGGCCCTGAATGTTACAATTCACTATCAGTTTTTCGTCCGATTCGAATATCTTTGACTCACAGCAGAACGGCCATAAGGTGCCCGCGGCAGCAATAGACCCATGGAGACAAGTCTGCCGGATGACGATGTATTGAATCGGGACGCAATTTGAGTGATCCATCGTCATTAGGTGGCCCTGAACGTTACAATTCACTATCAGTTCTTCGTCCGATTCGAAAATCTTTGACACACAGCAGAACGGCCATAAGGTGCCCGAGGCAGCAATAGACACATAAAGACAAGTCGGCTGGAGAACGATGTATTGAATCGGGACGCAATTTGAGTGATCCATCGTCATTAGGTGGCTCTGAATGTTACAATTCACTATCAGTTTTACGTCCCATTCGATAATCTAGACTCACAGCAGAACGGCCATAAGGTGCCCGAGGCAGCAATAGACCCATGGAGTCAAGTCGGCTGGAGGGCGATGTATGAATCGGGACGCGATTTGAGTGGTCCATCGTCATTAGGTGTCCGTGAACGTTACAATTCACTATCAGTTTTGCGTCCGATTCGAAAATCTTTGACTCACAGCAGAACGGCCATAAGGTGCCCGAGGCAGCAATAGGCCGATGGAGACAAGTCTGCTGGAGGACGATGTATTGAATCGGGACGCAATTTGAGTGATCCATCGTCATTAGGAGGCCCTGAATGTTACAATTCACTATTAATTTTTCGTCCGATTCGAAAATCTTTGAGTCACAGCAGAACGGCCATAAGGTGCCCGAGGCAGCAATAGACCCATGTAGACAAGTCGGCTGGAGAACGATGTATTGAATCGGGACGCAATTTGAGTGATCCATCGTCATTAGGAGGCCCTGAATGTTACAATTCACTATTAATTTTTCGTCCGATTCGAAAAACTTTGAGTCACAGCAGAACGGCCATAAGGTGCCCGAGGCAGCAATAGACCCATGGAGACAAGTCTGCTGGAGGACGATGTATTGAATGGGGACGCAATTTGAGTGATCCATCGTCATTAGGTGGCCCTGAACGTCACAATTCACTATCAGTTTTTCGTCGCATTCGATAATCTAGACTCACAGCAGAACGGCCATAAGGTGCCCGAGGCAGCAATAGACCCATGGAGTCAAGTCGGCTGGAGAACGATGTTTTGAATCGGGACGCAATTTGAGTGATCCATCGTCATTAGGTGGCCCTGAATGTTACAATTCACTATCAGTTTTTCGTCCGATTCGAAAATCTTTGACTCACAGCAGAACGGCCATAAGGTGCCCGAGGCAGCAATAGACCCATGGAGACAAATCGGCTGGAGGACGATGTATTGAATCGGGACGCAATTTGAGTGATCCATCGTCATTAGGTGGCTCTGAATGTTACAATTCACTATCAGTTTTTCGTCCCATTCGATAATCTAGACTCACAGCGGAACGGCCATAAGGTGCCCGAGGCAGCAATAGACCCATGGAAACAAGTCTGCTGGAGTGCGAGGTATTGAATCGGGACGCAATTTGAGTGTTCCATCGTCATTAGGTGGCCCTGAACGTTACAATTCACTATCAGTTTTTCGTCCCAATCGATAATCTAGACTCACAGCAGAACGGCCATAAGGTGCCCGAGGCAGCAATAGAGCCATTGAGACAAGTCGGCCGGAAGACGATGTATTGAATCGGGACGCAATTTGAGCGATCCGTCGTCATTAGGAGGCCGTGAAAGTTACAATTCACTATCAGTTTTTCGTCCGATTCGAAAATCTTTGACTCACAGCAGAACGGCAATAAGGTGCCCGAGGCAGCAATAGTCCCAAGGACAAAAGTCGGCTTGAGGACGATGTATTGAATCGGGACGTAATTTGAGTGATCCATCGTCATTAGGTGGCCCTGAATGTTACAATTCACTATCTGTTTTTCGTCCGATTCGAAAATCTTTGACTCACAGCAGAACGGCCATAAGCTGCCCGAGGCAGCAATAGACCCATGGAGACAAGTCTGCTGGAGGACGATGTATTGAATCGGGACGCAATTTGAGTGATCCATCGTCATTAGGTGGCCCTGAATGTTACAATTAACTATCAGTTTTTCGTCCCATTCGATAATCTAGACTCACGGGAGAACGACCAGAAGGTGCCCGAGACAGCAATAGACCCATGGAGACAAGTCTGCTGGAGGACGATGTATTGAATCGGGACGCAATTTGAGTGATCCATCGTCATTAGGTTGCCCTTAATGTTACAATTCACTATCTGTTTTTCGTCCGATTTTAAAATCTTTGAGTCACAGCAGAACGGCCATAAGGTGCCCGAGGATGCAATAGACCCATGGAGACAAGTCTGCTGGAGGACGATGTATTGAATCGGGACGCAATTTGAGTGATCCATCGTCATTAGGTGGCCCTCAACGTTACAATTCACTATCAGTTTATCGTCCGATTCGAAATCTTTGACTCACAGCAGAACGGCCATATGGTCCCCGAGGCAGCAATAGAGCCATTGAGACAAGTCGGCTGGAAGACGATGTATTGAATCGGGACGTAATTTGAGTGATCCATCGTCATTAGGTGGCCCTGAATGTTACAATTCACTATCTGTTTTTCGTCCGATTCGAAAATCTTTGACTCACAGCAGAACGGCCATAAGCTGCCCGAGGCAGCAATAGACCCATGGAGACAAGTCTGCTGGAGGACGATGTATTGAATCGGGACGCAATTTGAGTGATCCATCGTCATTAGGTGGCCCTGAATGTTACAATTAACTATCAGTTTTTCGTCCCATTCGATAATCTAGACTCACGGGAGAACGACCAGAAGGTGCCCGAGGCAGCAATAGACCCATGGAGACAAGTCTGCTGGAGGACGACTTATTGAATCGGGACGCAATTTGAGTGATCCATCGTCATTAGGTGGCCCTGAACGTTACAATTCACTATCAGTTTATCGTCCGATTCGAAATCTTTGACTCACAGCAGAACGACCATAAGGTGCCCGAGGCAGCAATAGACCCATGGAGACAAGTCTGCTGGAGGACGATGTATTGAATCGGGACGCAATTTGAGTGATCCATCGTCATTAGGTGGCCCTGAACGTTACAATTCACTATCAGTTTTTCGTCGCATTCGATAATCTAGACTCACAGCAGAACGGCCAAAAGGTGCCCGACTCAGCAATAGACCCATGGAGTCAAGTAGGCTGGAGGACGATGTATTGAATCGGGACGCAATTTGAGTGATCCATCGTCATTAGGTGGCCCTGAATGTTACAATTCACTATCAGTTTTTCGTCCGATTCGAATATCTTTGACTCACAGCAGAACGGCCATAAGGTGCCCGAGGCAGCAATAGACCCATGGAGCCAAGTCTGCCGGATGACGATGTATTGAATCGGGACGCAATTTGAGTGATCCATCGTCATTAGGTGGCCCTGAACGTTACAATCACTATCAGTTCTTCGTCCGATTCGAAAATCTTTGACCCACAGCAGAACGGCCATAAAGTGCCCGAGGCAGCAATAGACCCATGTAGACAAGTCGGCTGGAGAACGATGTATTGAATCGGGACGCAATTTGAGTGATCCATCGTCATTAGGTGGCCCTGAACGTTACAATTCACTATCAGTATTTCGTCCGATTCGAAAATCTTAGACTCACAGCAGAACGGCCATAAGGTGCCCGAGGCAGCAATAGACCCATGGAGACAAGTCTGCTGGAGCACGAGGTATTGAATCGGGACGCAATTTGAGTGTTCCATCGTCATTAGGTGGCCCTGAACGTTACAATTCACTATCAGTTTTTCGTCCCAATCGATAATCTAGACTCACAGCAGAACGGCCATAAGGTGCCCGAGGCAGCAATAGAGCCATTGAGACAAGTCGGCTGGAAGACGATGTATTGAATCGGGACGCAATTTGAGTGATCCATCGTCATTAGGTGGCCCTGAACGTTACAATTCACTATCAGTTTTTCGTCCGATTCGAAAATCTTTGACTAACAGCAGAACGGCCATAAGGTGCCCGAGGCAGCAATAGACCCATGGAGACAAGTCGGCTGGAGGACGATGTATTGAATCGGGACACAATTTCAGTGATCCATCGTCATTAGGTGGCCCTGAACGTTACAATTCACTATCAGTTTTTCGTCCGATTCGAAAATCTTAGACTCACAGCAGAACGGCCATAAGGTGCCCGAGGCAGCAATAGACCCATGGAGACAAGTCTGCTGCAGCACGAGGTATTGAATCGGGACGCAATTTGAGTGTTCCATCGTCATTAGGTGGCCCTAAACGTTACAATTCACTATCAGTTTTTCGTCCCAATCGATAATCTATACTCACAGCAGAACGGCCAAAAGGTGCCCGACTCAGCAATAGACCCATGGAGTCAAGTCGGCTGGAGGACGATGTATTGAATCGGAACGCAATTTGAGTGATCCATCGTCATTAGGTGGCCCTGAATGTTACAATTCACTATCTGTTTTTCGTCCGATTCGAAAATCTTTGACTCACAGCAGAACGGCCATAAGCTGCCCGAGGCAGCAATAGACCCATGGAGACAAGTCTGCTGGAGGACGATGTATTGAATCGGGACGCAATTTGAGTGATCCATCGTCATTAGGTGGCCCTGAATGTTACAATTAACTATCAGTTTTTCGTCCCATTCGATAATCTAGACTCACGGGAGAACGACCATAAGGTGCCCGAGACAGCAATAGACCCATGGAGACAAGTCTGCTGGAGGACGGTGTACTGAATCGGGACGCAATTTGAGTGATCCATCGTCATTAGGTGGCCCTGAACGTTACAATTCACTATCAGTTCTACGTCCGATTCGAAAATCTTAGACCCACAGCAGAACGGCCATAAGGTGCCTGAGGCAGCATTAGACCCATGGAGACAAGTCGGCTGGAGGACGATGTATTGAATCGGGACGATATTTGAGTGATCCATCGTCATTAGGTGGCCCTGAAAGTTACAATTCACTATCAGTTTTTCGTCCGATTCGAAAATCTTTGCCTCATAGCAGAACGGCCATAAGGTGCCCGAGGATGCAATAGACCCATGGAGACAAGTCTGCTGGAGGACGACTTATTGAATCGGGACGCAATTTGAGTGATCCATCGTCATTAGGTGGCCCTGAACGTTACAATTCACTATCAGTTTATCGTCCGATTCGAAATCTTTGACTCACAGCAGAACGACCATAAGGTGCCCGAGGCAGCAATAGACCCATGGAGACAAGTCTGCTGGAGGACGATGTATTGAATCGGGACGCAATTTGAGTGATCCATCGTCATTAGGTGGCCCTGAACGTTACAATTCACTATCAGTTTTTCGTCGCATTCGATAATCTAGACTCACAGCAGAACGGCCAAAAGGTGCCCGACTCAGCAATAGACCCATGGAGTCAAGTAGGCTGGAGGACGATGTATTGAATCGGGACGCAATTTGAGTGATCCATCGTCATTAGGTGGCCCTGAATGTTACAATTCACTATCAGTTTTTCGTCCGATTCGAATATTTTTGACTCACAGCAGAACGGCCATAAGGTGCCCGAGGCAGCAATAGACCCATGGAGACAAGTCTGCCGGATGACGATGTATTGAATCGGGACGCAATTTGAGTGATCCATCGTCATTAGGTGGCCCTGAACGTTACAATCACTATCAGTTCTTCGTCCGATTCGAAAATCTTTGACCCACAGCAGAACGGCCATAAGGTGCCCGAGGCAGCAATGGACCCATGTAGACAAGTCGGCTGGAGAACGATGTATTGAATCGGGACGCAATTTGAGTGATCCATCGTCATTAGGTGGCCCTGAACGTTACAATTCACTATCAGTTTTTCGTCCGATTCGAAAATCTTAGACTCACAGCAGAACGGCCATAAGGTGCCCGAGGCAGCAATAGACCCATGGAGACAAGTCTGCTGGAGCACGAGGTATTGAATCGGGACGCAATTTGAGTGTTCCATCGTCATTAGGTGGCCCTGAACGTTACAATTCACTATCAGTTTTTCGTCCCAATCGATAATCTAGACTCACAGCAGAACGGCCATAAGGTGCCCGAGGCAGCAATAGAGCCATTGAGACAAGTCGGCTGGAAGACGATGTATTGAATCGGGACGCAATTTGAGCGATCCATCGTCATTAGGAGGCCCTGAAAGTTACAATTCACTATCAGTTTTTCGTCCGATTCGAAAATCTTTGACTCACAGCAGAACGGCAGTAAGGTGCCCGAGGCAGCAATAGACCCAAGGACAAAAGTCGGCTTGAGGACGATGTATTGAATCGGGACGTAATTTGAATGATCCATCGTCATTTGGTGGCCATGAATGTTACAATTCACTATCTGTTTTTCGTCCGATTCGAAAATCTTTGACTCACAGCAGAACGGCCATAAGCTGCCCGAGGCAGCAATAGACCCATGGAGACAAGTCTGCTGGAGGACGATGTATTGAATCGGGACGCAATTTGAGTGATCCATCGTCATTAGGTGGCCCTGAATGTTACAATTAACTATCAGTTTTTCGTCCCATTCGATAATCTAGACTCACGGGAGAACGACCATAAGGTGCCCGAGACAGCAATAGACCCATGGAGACAAGTCTGCTGGAGGACGATGTACTGAATCGGGACGCAATTTGAGTGATCCATCGTCATTAGGTGGCCCTGAACGTTACAATTCACTATCAGTTCTACGTCCGATTCGAAAATCTTAGACCCACAGCAGAACGGCCATAAGGTGCCCGAGGCAGCATTAGACCCATGGAGACAAGTCGGCTGGAGGACGATGTATTGAATCTGGACGATATTTGAGAGATCCATCGTCATTAGGTGGCCCTGAAAGTTACAATTCACTATGAGTTTTTCGTCCGATTCGAAAATCCTTGACTCATAGCAGAACGGCCATAAGGTGCCCGAGGCAGCAATAGACCCATGGAGACAAGTCTGCTGGAGGACGATGTGTTGAATCGGGACGCAATTTGAGTGATCCATCGTCATTAGGTTGCCCTGAATGTTACAAATCACTATCTGTTTTTCGTCCGATTTGAAAATCTTTGAGTCACAGCAGAACGGCCATAAGGTGCCCGAGGATGCAATAAACCCATGGAGACAAGTCTGCTGGAGGACGATGTATTGAATCGGGACGCAATTTGAGTGATCCATCGTCATTAGGTGCCCCTGAACGTTACAATTCACTATCAGTTTATCGTCCGATTCGAAATCTTTGACTCACAGCAGAACGGCCATAAGGTGCCCGAGGCAGCAATAGACCCATGGAGACAAGTCTGCTGGAGGACGATGTATTGAATCGGGACGCAATTTGAGTGATCCATCGTCATTAGGTGGCCCTGAACGTTACAATTCACTATCAGTTTTTCGTCGCATTCGATAATCTAGACTCACAGCAGAACGGCCAAAAGGTGCCCGACTCAGCAATAGACCCATGGAGTCAAGTAGGCTGGAGGACGATGTATTGAATCGGGACGCAATTTGAGTGATCCATCGTCATTAGGTGGCCCTGAATGTTACAATTCACTATCAGTTTTTCGTCCGATTCGAATATCTTTGACTCACAGCAGAACGGCCATAAGGTGCCCGAGGCAGCAATAGACCCATGGAGACAAGTCTGCCGGATGACGATGTATTGAATCGGGACGCAATTTGAGTGATCCATCGTCATTAGGTGGCCCTGAACGTTACAATTCACTATCAGTTCTTCGTCCGATTCGAAAATCTTTGACCCACAGCAGAACGGCCATAAGGTGCCCGAGGCAGCAATAGACACATAAAGACAAGTCGGCTGGAGAACGATGTATTGAGTCGGGACGCAATTTGAGTGATCCATCGTCATTAGGTGGCCCTGAACGTTACAATTCACTATCAGTTTTTCGTCCCAATCGATAATCTAGACTCACAGCAGAACGGCCATAAGGTGCCCGAGGCAGCAATAGAGCCATTGAGACAAGTCGGCTGGAAGACGATCTATTGAATCGGGACGCAATTTGAGCGATCCATCGTCATTAGGAGGCCCTGAAAGTTACAATTCACTATCAGTTTTTCGTCCGATTCGAAAATCTTTGACTCACAGCAGAACGGCAATAAGGTGCCCGAGGCAGCAATAGACCCAAGGACAAAAGTCGGCTTGAGGACGATGTATTGAATCGGGACGTAATTTGAGTGATCCATCGTCATTAGGTGGCCCTGAATGTTACAATTCACTATCTGTTTTTCGTCCGATTCGAAAATCTTTGACTCACAGCAGAACGGCCATAAGCTGCCCGAGGCAGCAATAGACCCATGGAGACAAGTCTGCTGGAGGACGATGTATTGAAACGGGACGCAATTTGAGTGATCCATCGTCATTAGGTGGCCCTGAACGTTACAATTCACTATCAGTTTTTCGTCCGATTCGAAAATCTTTGACTCACAGCAGAACGGCCATAAGGTGCCCGAGGCAGCAATAGACCCATGGAGACAAGTCGCTGGAGGACGATGTATTGAATCGGGACGCAATTTCAGTGATCCATCGTCATTAGGTGGCCCTGAACGTTACAATTCACTATCAGTTTTTCGTCCGATTCGAAAATCTTAGACTCACAGCAGAACGGCCATAAGGTGCCCGAGGCAGCAATAGACCCATGGAGACAAGTCTGCTGGAGCACGAGGTATTGAATCGGGACGCAATTTGAGTGTTCCATCGTCATTAGGTGGCCCTAAACGTTACAATTCACTATCAGTTTTTCGTCCCAATCGATAATCTATACTCACAGCAGAACGGCCAAAAGGTGCCCGACTCAGCAATAGACCCATGGAGTCAAGTCGGCTGGAGGACGATGTATTGAATCGGGACGCAATTTGAGTGATCCATCGTCATTAGGTGGCCCTGAATGTTACAATTCACTATCTGTTTTTCGTCCGATTCGAAAATCTTTGACTCACAGCAGAACGGCCATAAGCTGCCCGAGGCAGCAATAGACCCATGGAGACAAGTCTGCTGGAGGACGATGTATTGAATCGGGACGCAATTTGAGTGATCCATCGTCATTAGGTGGCCCTGAATGTTACAATTAACTATCAGTTTTTCGTCCCATTCGATAATCTAGACTCACGGGAGAACGACCATAAGGTGCCCGAGACAGCAATAGACCCATGGAGACAAGTCTGCTGGAGGACGGTGTACTGAATCGGGACGCAATTTGAGTGATCCATCGTCATTAGGTGGCCCTGAACGTTACAATTCACTATCAGTTCTACGTCCGATTCGAAAATCTTAGACCCACAGCAGAACGGCCATAAGGTGCCTGAGGCAGCATTAGACCCATGGAGACAAGTCGGCTGGAGGACGATGTATTGAATCGGGACGATATTTGAGTGATCCATCGTCATTAGGAGGCCCTGAAAGTTACAATTCACTATCAGTTTTTCGTCCGATTCGAAAATCTTTGCCTCATAGCAGAACGGCCATAAGGTGCCCGAGGATGCAATAGACCCATGGAGACAAGTCTGCTGGAGGACGACTTATTGAATCGGGACGCAATTTGAGTGATCCATCGTCATTAGGTGGCCCTGAACGTTACAATTCACTATCAGTTTATCGTCCGATTCGAAATCTTTGACTCACAGCAGAACGACCATAAGGTGCCCGAGGCAGCAATAGACCCATGGAGACAAGTCTGCTGGAGGACGATGTATTGAATCGGGACGCAATTTGAGTGATCCATCGTCATTAGGTGGCCCTGAACGTTACAATTCACTATCAGTTTTTCGTCGCATTCGATAATCTAGACTCACAGCAGAACGGCCAAAAGGTGCCCGACTCAGCAATAGACCCATGGAGTCAAGTAGGCTGGAGGACGATGTATTGAATCGGGACGCAATTTGAGTGATCCATCGTCATTAGGTGGCCCTGAATGTTACAATTCACTATCAGTTTTTCGTCCGATTCGAATATCTTTGACTCACAGCAGAACGGCCATAAGGTGCCCGAGGCAGCAATAGACCCATGGAGACAAGTCTGCCGGATGACGATGTATTGAATCGGGACGCAATTTGAGTGATCCATCGACATTAGGTGGCCCTGAACGTTACAATCACTATCAGTTCTTCGTCCGATTCGAAAATCTTTGACCCACAGCAGAACGGCCATAAGGTGCCCGAGGCAGCAATGGACCCATGTAGACAAGTCGGCTGGAGAACGATGTATTGAATCGGGACGCAATTTGAGTGATCCATCGTCATTAGGTGGCCCTGAACGTTACAATTCACTATCAGTTTTTCGTCCGATTCGAAAATCTTAGACTCACAGCAGAACGGCCATAAGGTGCCCGAGGCAGCAATAGACCCATGGAGACAAGTCTGCTGGAGCACGAGGTATTGAATCGGGACGCAATTTGAGTGTTCCATCGTCATTAGGTGGCCCTGAACGTTACAATTCACTATCAGTTTTTCGTCCCAATCGATAATCTAGACTCACAGCAGAACGGCCATAAGGTGCCCGAGGCAGCAATAGAGCCATTGAGAAAAGTCGGCTGGAAGACGATGTATTGAATCGGGACGCAATTTGAGCGATCCATCGTCATTAGGAGGCCCTGAAAGTTACAATTCACTATCAGTTTTTCGTCCGATTCGAAAATCTTTGACTCACAGCAGAACGGCAGTAAGGTGCCCGAGGCAGCAATAGACCCAAGGACAAAAGTCGGCTTGAGGACGATGTATTGAATCGGGACGTAATTTGAATGATCCATCGTCATTAGGTGGCCCTGAATGTTACAATTCACTATCTGTTTTTCGTCCGATTCGAAAATCTTTGACTCACAGCAGAACGGCCATAAGCTGCCCGAGGCAGCAATAGACCCATGGAGACAAGTCTGCTGGAGGACGATGTATTGAATCGGGACGCAATTTGAGTGATCCATCGTCATTAGGTGGCCCTGAATGTTACAATTAACTATCAGTTTTTCGTCCCATTCGATAATCTAGACTCACGGGAGAACGACCATAAGGTGCCCGAGACAGCAATAGACCCATGGAGACAAGTCTGCTGGAGGACGATGTACTGAATCGGGACGCAATTTGAGTGATCCATCGTCATTAGGTGGCCCTGAACGTTACAATTCACTATCAGTTCTACGTCCGATTCGAAAATCTTAGACACACAACAGAACGGCCATAAGGTGCCCGAGGCAGCATTAGACCCATGGAGACAAGTCGGCTGGAGGACGATGTATTGAATCTGGACGATATTTGAGAGATCCATCGTCATTAGGTGGCCCTGAAAGTTACAATTCACTATGAGTTTTTCGTCCGATTCGAAAATCTTTGACTCATAGCAGAACGGCCATAAGGTGCCCGAGGCAGCAATAGACCCATGGAGACAAGTCTGCTGGAGGACGATGTGTTGAATCGGGACGCAATTTGAGTGATCCATCGTCATTAGGTTGCCCTGAATGTTACAAATCACTATCTGTATTTCGTCCGATTTGAAAATCTTTGAGTCACAGCAGAACGGCCATAAGGTGCCCGAGGATGCAATAAACCCATGGAGACAAGTCTGCTGGAGGACGATGTATTGAATCGGGACGCAATTTGAGTGATCCATCGTCATTAGGTGCCCCTGAACGTTACAATTCACTATCAGTTTATCGTCCGATTCGAAATCTTTGACTCACAGCAGAACGGCCATAAGGTGCCCGAGGCAGCAATAGACCCATGGAGACAAGTCTGCTGGAGGACGATGTATTGAATCGGGACGCAATTTGAGTGATCCATCGTCATTAGGTGGCCCTGAACGTTACAATTCACTATCAGTTTTTCGTCGCATTCGATAATCTAGACTCACAGCAGAACGGCCAAAAGGTGCCCGACTCAGCAATAGACCCATGGAGTCAAGTAGGCTGGAGGACGATGTATTGAATCGGGACGCAATTTGAGTGATCCATCGTCATTAGGTGGCCCTGAATGTTACAATTCACTATCAGTTTTTCGTCCGATTCGAATATCTTTGACTCACAGCAGAACGGCCATAAGGTGCCCGAGGCAGCAATAGACCCATGGAGACAAGTCTGCCGGATGACGATGTATTGAATCGGGACGCAATTTGAGTGATCCATCGTCATTAGGTGGCCCTGAACGTTACAATTCACTATCAGTTCTTCGTCCGATTCGAAAATCTTTGACCCACAGCAGAACGGCCATAAGGTGCCCGAGGCAGCAATAGACACATAAAGACAAGTCGGCTGGAGAACGATGTATTGAGTCGGGACGCAATTTGAGTGATCCATCGTCATTAGGTGGCCCTGAACGTTACAATTCACTATCAGTTTTTCGTCCCAATCGATAATCTAGACTCACAGCAGAACGGCCATAAGGTGCCCGAGGCAGCAATAGAGCCATTGAGACAAGTCGGCTGGAAGACGATGTATTGAATCGGGACGCAATTTGAGCGATCCATCGTCATTAGGAGGCCCTGAAAGTTACAATTCACTATCAGTTTTTCGTCCGATTCGAAAATCTTTGACTCACAGCAGAACGGCAATAAGGTGCCCGAGGCAGCAATAGACCCAAGGACAAAAGTCGGCTTGAGGACGATGTATTGAATCGGGACGTAATTTGAGTGATCCATCGTCATTAGGTGGCCCTGAATGTTACAATTCACTATCTGTTTTTCGTCCGATTCGAAAATCTTTGACTCACAGCAGAACGGCCATAAGCTGCCCGAGGCAGCAATAGACCCATGGAGACAAGTCTGCTGGAGGACGATGTATTGAATCGGGACGCAATTTGAGTGATCCATCGTCATTAGGTGGCCCTGAACGTTACAATTCACTATCAGTTTTTCGTCCGATTCGAAAATCTTTGACTCACAGCAGAACGGCCATAAGGTGCCCGAGGCAGCAATAGACCCATGGAGACAAGTCGCTGGAGGACGATGTATTGAATCGGGACGCAATTTCAGTGATCCATCGTCATTAGGTGGCCCTGAACGTTACAATTCACTATCAGTTTTTCGTCCGATTCGAAAATCTTAGACTCACAGCAGAACGGCCATAAGGTGCCCGAGGCAGCAATAGACCCATGGAGACAAGTCTGCTGGAGCACGAGGTATTGAATCGGGACGCAATTTGAGTGTTCCATCGTCATTAGGTGGCCCTGAACATTACAATTCACTATCAGTTTTTCGTCCCAATCGATAATCTAGACTCACAGCAGAACGGCCATAAGGTGCCCGAGGCAGCAATAGAGCCATTGAGACAAGTCGGCTGGAAGACGATGTATTGAATCGGGACGCAATTTGAGCGATCCATCGTCATTAGGAGGCCCTGAAAGTTACAATTCACTATCTGTTTTTCGTCCGATTCTAAAATCTTTGACTCACAGCAGAACGGCCATAAGCTGCCCGAGGCAGCAATAGACCCATGGAGACAAGTCGCTGGAGGACGATGTATTGAATCGGGACGCAATTTGAGTGATCCATCGTCATTAGGTGGCCCTGAACGTTACAATTCACTATCAGTTTTTCGTCCCATTCGATAATCTAGACTCACAGCAGAACGGCCATAAGGTGCCCGAGGCAGCAATAGACTCATGGAGTCAAGTCGGCTGGAGGGCGATGTATGAAACGGGACGCAATTTGAGTGGTCCATCGTCATTAGGTGTCCGTGAACGTTACAATTCACTATCAGTTTTGCGTCCGATTCGAAAATCTTTGACTCACAGCAGAACGGCCATACGGTGCCCGAGGCAGCAATAGGCCGATGGAGACAAGTCTGCTGGAGGACGATTTATTGAATCGGGACGCAATTTGAGTGATCCATCGTCATTAGGAGGCCCTGAATGTTACAATTCACTATTAATTTTTCGTCCGATTCGAAAATCTTTGAGTCACAGCAGAACGGCCATAAGGTGCCCGAGGCAGCAATAGACCCATGGAGACAAGTCGGCTGGAGGACGATGTATTGAATGGGGACGCAATTTGAGTGATCCATCGTCATTAGGTGGCCCTGAACGTCACAATTCACTATCAGTTTTTCGTCGCATGCGATAATCTAGACTCACAGCAGAACGGCCATAAGGTGCCCGAGGCAGCATTAGACCCATGGAGTCAAGTCGGCTGGAGAACGATGTATTGAATCGGGACGCAATTTGAGTGATCCATCGTCATTAGGTGGCCCTGAATGTTACAATTCACTATCAGTTTTTCGTCCGATTCGAAAATCTTTGACTCACAGCAGAACGGCCATAAGGTGCCCGAGGCAGCAATAGACCCATGGAGACAAATCGGCTGGAGGACGATGTATTGCAACGGGACGCAATTTGAGTGATCCATCGACATTAGGTGGCCAAGAATGTTACAATTCACAATCAGTTTTTCGTCCGATTGGAAAATCTTTGACTCACAGCAGAACGGCCATAAGGTGCCCGAGGCAGCAATAGACCCATGGAGACAAGTCGGCTGGAGAACGATGTATTGAATCGGGACGCAATTTGAGTGATCCATCGTCATTAGGTGGCTCTGAAAGTTACAATTCACTATCAGTTTTTCGTCCCATTCGATAATCTAGACTCACAGCGGAACGGCCATAAGGTGCCCGAGGCAGCAATAGACCCATGGAGACAAGTCTGCTGGAGCACGAGGTATTGAATCGGGACGCAATTTGAGTGTTCCATCGTCATTAGGTGGCCCTGAACGTTACAATTCACTATCAGTTTTTCGTCCCAATCGATAATCTAGACTCACAGCAGAACGGCCATAAGGTGCCCGAGGCAGCAATAGAGCCATTGAGACAAGTCGGCTGGAAGACGATGTATTGAATCGGGACGCAATTTGAGCGATCCATCGTCATTAGGAGGCCCTGAAAGTTACAATTCACTCTCAGTTTTTCGTCCGATTCGAAAATCTTTGACTCACAGCAGAACGGCAGTAAGGTGCCCGAGGCAGCAATAGACCCAAGGACAAAAGTCGGCTTGAGGACGATGTATTGAATCGGGACGTAATTTGAATGATCCATTGTCATTAGGTGGCCCTGAATGTTACAATTCACTATCTGTTTTTCGTCCGATTCGAAAATCTTTGACTCACAGCAGAACGGCCATAAGCTGCCCGAGGCAGCAATAGACCCATGGAGACAAGTCTGCTGGAGGACGATGTATTGAATCGGGACGCAATTTGAGTGATCCATCGTCATTAGGTGGCCCTGAATGTTACAATTAACTATCAGTTTTTCGTCCCATTCGATAATCTAGACTCACGGGAGAACGACCATAAGGTGCCCGAGACAGCAATAGACCCATGGAGACAAGTCTGCTGGAGGACGATGTACTGAATCGGGACGCAATTTGAGTGATCCATCGTCATTAGGTGGCCCTGAACGTTACAATTCACTATCAGTTCTACGTCCGATTCGAAAATCTTAGACCCACAGCAGAACGGCCATAAGGTGCCCGAGGCAGCATTAGACCCATGGAGACAAGTCGGCTGGAGGACGATGTATTGAATCTGGACGATATTTGAGAGATCCATCGTCATTAGGTGGCCCTGAAAGTTACAATTCACTATCAGTTTTTCGTCCGATTCGAAAATCTTTGACTCATAGCAGAACGGCCATAAGGTGCCCGAGGCAGCAATAGACCCATGGAGACAAGTCTGCTGGAGGACGATGTGTTGAATCGGGACGCAATTTGAGTGATCCATCGTCATTAGGTTGCCCTGAATGTTACAATTCACTATCTGTTTTTCGTCCGATTTGAAAATCTTTGAGTCACAGCAGAACGGCCATAAGGTGCCCGAGGATGCAATAAACCCATGGAGACAAGTCTGCTGGAGGACGATGTATTGAATCGGGACGCAATTTGAGTGATCCATCGTCATTAGGTGCCCCTGAACGTTACAATTCACTATCAGTTTATCGTCCGATTCGAAATCTTTGACTCACGGCAGAACGGCCATAAGGTGCCCGAGGCAGCAATAGACCCATGGAGACAAGTCTGCTGGAGGACGATGTATTGAATCGGGACGCAATTTGAGTGATCCATCGTCATTAGGTGGCCCTGAACGTTACAATTCACTATCAGTTTTTCGTCGCATTCGATAATCTAGACTCACAGCAGAACGGCCAAAAGGTGCCCGACTCAGCAATAGACCCATGGAGTCAAGTAGGCTGGAGGACGATGTATTGAATCGGGACGCAATTTGAGTGATCCATCGTCATTAGGTGGCCCTGAATGTTACAATTCACTATCTGTTTTTCGTCCGATTCGAAAATCTTTGACTCACAGCAGAACGGCCATAAGCTGCCCGAGGCAGCAATAGACCCATGGAGACAAGTCTGCTGGAGGACGATGTATTGATTCGGGACGCAATTTGAGTGATCCATCGTCATTAGGTGGCCCTGAACGTTACAATTCACTATCAGTTCTACGTCCGATTCGAAAATCTTAGACCCACAGCAGAACGGCCATAAGGTGCCCGAGGCAGCATTAGACCCATGGAGACAAGTCGGCTGGAGGACGATGTATTGAATCTGGACGATATTTGAGAGATCCATCGTCATTAGGTGGCCCTGAAAGTTACAATTCACTATCAGTTTTTCGTCCGATTCGAAAATCTTTGACTCATAGCAGAACGGCCATAAGGTGCCCGAGGCAGCAATAGACCCATGGAGACAAGTCTGCTGGAGGACGATGTGTTGAATCGGGACGCAATTTGAGTGATCCATCGTCATTAGGTTGCCCTGAATGTTACAATTCACTATCTGTTTTTCGTCCGATTTGAAAATCTTTGAGTCACAGCAGAACGGCCATAAGGTGCCCGAGGATGCAATAAACCCATGGAGACAAGTCTGCTGGAGGACGATGTATTGAATCGGGACGCAATTTGAGTGATCCATCGTCATTAGGTGCCCCTGAACGTTACAATTCACTATCAGTTTATCGTCCGATTCGAAATCTTTGACTCACGGCAGAACGGCCATAAGGTGCCCGAGGCAGCAATAGACCCATGGAGACAAGTCTGCTGGAGGACGATGTATTGAATCGGGACGCAATTTGAGTGATCCATCGTCATTAGGTGGCCCTGAACGTTACAATTCACTATCAGTTTTTCGTCGCATTCGATAATCTAGACTCACAGCAGAACGGCCAAAAGGTGCCCGACTCAGCAATAGACCCATGGAGTCAAGTAGGCTGGAGGACGATGTATTGAATCGGGACGCAATTTGAGTGATCCATCGTCATTAGGTGGCCCTGAATGTTACAATTCACTATCTGTTTTTCGTCCGATTCGAAAATCTTTGACTCACAGCAGAACGGCCATAAGCTGCCCGAGGCAGCAATAGACCCATGGAGACAAGTCTGCTGGAGGACGATGTATTGATTCGGGACGCAATTTGAGTGATCCATCGTCATTAGGTGGCCCTGAACGTTACAATTCACTATCAGTTCTACGTCCGATTCGAAAATCTTAGACCCACAGCAGAACGGCCATAAGGTGCCCGAGGCAGCATTAGACCCATGGAGACAAGTCGGCTGGAGGACGATGTATTGAATCGGGACGTTATTTGAGTGATCCATCGTCATTAGGTGGCCCTGAAAGTTACAATTCACTATCAGTTTTTCGTCCGATTCGAAAATCTTTGACTCATAGCAGAACGGCCATAAGGAGCCCGAGGCAGCAATAGACCCATGGAGACAAGTCTGCTGGAGGACGATGTATTGAATCGGGACGCAATTTGAGTGATCCATCGTCATTAGGTTGCCCTGAATGTTACAATTCACTACCTGTTTTTCGTCCGATTTGAAAATCTTTGAGTCACAGCAGAACGGCCATAAGGTGCCCGAGTATGCAATAGACCCATGGAGACAAGTCTGCTGGAGGACGATGTATTGAATCGGGACGCAATTTGAGTGATCCATCGTCATTAGGTGGCCCTCAACGTTACAATTCACTATCAGTTCATCGTCCGATTCGATATCTTTGACTCACACCAGAACGGCCATAAGGTGCCCGAGGCAGCAATAGACCCATGGAGACAAGTCTGCTGGAGGACGATGTATTGAATCGGGACGCAATTTGAGTGATCCATCGTCATTAGGTGGCCCTGAACGTTACAATTCACTATCAGTTTTTCGTCGCATTCGATAATCTAGACTCACAGCAGAACGGCCAAAAGGTGCCCGACTCAGCAATAGACCCATGGAGTCAAGTAGGCTGGAGGACGATGTATTGAATCGGGACGCAATTTGAGTGATCCATCGTCATTAGGTGGCCCTGAATGTTACAATTCACTATCAGTTATTCGTCCGATTCGAATATCTTTGACTCACAGCAGAACGGCCATAAGGTGCCTGAGGCAGCAATAGACCCATGGAGACAAGTCTGCCGGATGACGATGTATTGAATCGGGACGCAATTTGAGTGATCCATCGTCATTAGGTGGCCCTGAACGTTACAATTCACTATCAGTTCTTCGTCCGATTCGAAAATCTTTGACCCACAGCAGAACGGCCATAAGGTGCCCGAGGCAGCAATAGACCCATGTAGACAAGTCGGCTGGAGAACGATGTATTGAATCGGGACGCAATTTGAGTGATCCATCGTCATTAGGTGGCTCTGAATGTTACAATTCACTATCAGTTTTTCGTCCCATTCGATAATCTAGACTCACAGCAGAACGGCCATAAGGTGCCCGAGGCAGCAATAGACTCATGGAGTCAAGTCGGCTGGAGGGCGATGTATGAAACGGGACGCAATTTGAGTGGTCCATCGTCATTAGGTGTCCGTGAACGTTACAATTCACTATCAGTTTTGCGTCCGATTCGAAAATCTTTGACTCACAGCAGAACGGCCATACGGTGCCCGAGGCAGCAATAGGCCGATGGAGACAAGTCTGCTGGAGGACGATGTATTGAATCGGGACGCAATTTGAGTGATCCATCGTCATTAGGAGGCCCTGAATGTTACAATTCACTATTAATTTTTCGTCCGATTCGAAAATCTTTGAGTCACAGCAGAACGGCCATAAGGTGCCCGAGGCAGCAATAGACCCATGGAGACAAGTCGGCTGGAGGACGATGTATTGAATGGGGACGCAATTTGAGTGATCCATCGTCATTAGGTGGCCCTGAACGTCACAATTCACTATCAGTTTTTCGTCGCATTCGATAATCTAGACTCACAGCAGAACGGCCATAAGGTGCCCGAGGCAGCAATAGACCCATGGAGTCAAGTCGGCTGGAGAACGATGTATTGAATCGGGACGCAATTTGAGTGATCCATCGTCATTAGGTGGCCCTGAAAGTTACAATTCACTATCAGTTTTTCGTCCGATTCGAAAATCTTTGACTCACAGCAGAACGGCCATAAGGTGCCCGAGGCAGCAATAGACCCATGGAGACAAATCGGCTGGAGGACGATGTATTGCAACGGGACGCAATTTGAGTGATCCATCGACATTAGGTGGCCAAGAATGTTACAATTCACAATCAGTTTTTCGTCCGATTGGAAAATCTTTGACTCACAGCAGAACGGCCATAAGGTGCCGGAGGCAGCAATAGACCCATGGAGACAAGTCGGCTGGAGAACGATGTATTGAATCGGGACGCAATTTGAGTGATCCATCGTCATTAGGTGGCTCTGAAAGTTACAATTCACTATCAGTTTTTCGTCCCATTCGATAATCTAGACTCACAGCGGAACGGCCATAAGGTGCCCGAGGCAGCAATAGACCCATGGAGACAAGTCTGCTGGAGCACGAGGTATTGAATCGGGACGCAATTTGAGTGTTCCATCGTCATTAGGTGGCCCTGAACGTTACAATTCACTATCAGTTTTTCGTCCCAATCGATAATCTAGACTCACAGCAGAACGGCCATAAGGTGCCCGAGGCAGCAATAGAGCCATTGAGACAAGTCGGCTGGAAGACGATGTATTGAATCGGGACGCAATTTGAGCGATCCATCGTCATTAGGAGGCCCTGAAAATTACAATTCACTATCAGTTTTTCGTCCGATTCGAAAATCTTTGACTCACAGCAGAACGGCAATAAGGTGCCCGAGGCAGCAATAGACCCAAGGACAAAAGTCGGCTTGTGGACGATGTATTGAATCGGGACGTAATTTGAGTGATCCATCGTCATTAGGTGGCCCTGAATGTTACAATTCACTATCTGTTTTTCGTCCGATTCGAAAATCTTTGACTCACAGCAGAACGGCCATAAGCTGCCCGAGGCAGCAATAGACCCATGGAGACAAGTCTGCTGGAGGACGATGTATTGAATCGGGACGCAATTTGAGTGATCCATCGTCATTAGGTGGGCCTGAATGTTACAATTAACTATCAGTTTTTCGTCCCATTCGATAATCTAGACTCACGGGAGAACGACCAGAAGGTGCCCGAGACAGCAATAGACCCATGGAGACAAGTCTGCTGGAGGACGATGTACTGAATCGGGACGCAATTTGAGTGATCCATCGTCATTAGGTGGCCCTGAACGTTACAATTCACTATCAGTTCTACGTCCGATTCGAAAATCTTAGACCCACAGCAGAACGGCCATAAGGTGCCCGAGGCAGCATTAGACCCATGGAGACAAGTCGGCTGGAGGACGATGTATTGAATCGGGACGTTATTTGAGTGATCCATCGTCATTAGGTGGCCCTGAAAGTTACAATTCACTATCAGTTTTTCGTCCGATTCGAAAATCTTTGACTCATAGCAGAACGGCCATAAGGTGCCCGAGGCAGCAATAGACCCATGGAGACAAGTCTGCTGGAGGACGATGTATTGAATCGGGACGCAATTTGAGTGATCCATCGTCATTAGGTTGCCCTGAATGTTACAATTCACTATCTGTTTTTCGTCCGATTTGAAAATCTTTGAGTCACAGCAGAACGGCCATAAGGTGCCCGAGGATGCAATAGACCCATGGAGACAAGTCTGCCGGATGACGATGTATTGAATCGGGACGCAATTTGAGTGATCCATCGTCATTAGGTGGCCCTGAACGTTACAATTCACTATCAGTTCTTCGTCTGATTCGAAAATCTTTGACCCACAGCAGAACGGCCATAAGGTGCCCGAGGCAGCAATAGACCCATGTAGACAAGTCGGCTGGAGAACGATGTATTGAATCGGGACGCAATTTGAGTGATCCATCGTCATTAGGTGGCTCTGAATTTTACAATTCACTATCAGTTTTTCGTCCGATTCGAAAATCTTTGACTCACAGCAGAACGGCCATAAGGTGCCCGAGGCAGCAATAGACCCATGGAGACAAGTCGCTGGAGGACGATGTATTGAATCGGGACGCAATTTCAGTGATCCATCGTCATTAGGTGGCCCTGAACGTTACAATTCACTATCAGTTTTTCGTCCGATTCGAAAATCTTAGACTCACAGCAGAACGGCCATAAGGTGCCCGAGGCAGCAATAGACCCATGGAGACAAGTCTGCTGGAGCACGAGGTATTGAATCGGGACGCAATTTGAGTGTTCCATCGTCATTAGGTGGCCCTGAACGTTACAATTCACTATCAGTTTTTCGTCCCAATCGATAATCTAGACTCACAGCAGAACGGCCATAAGGTGCCCGAGGCAGCAATAGAGCCATTGAGACAAGTCGGCTGGAAGACGATGTATTGAATCGGGACGCAATTTGAGCGATCCATCGTCATTAGGAGGCCCTGAAAGTTACAATTCACTATGTGTTTTTCGTCCGATTCGAAAATCTTTGACTCACAGCAGAACGGCCATAAGCTGCCCGAGGCAGCAATAGACCCATGGAGACAAGTCTGCTGGAGGACGATGTATTGAATCGGGACGCAATTTGAGTGATCCATCGTCATTAGGTGGCCCTGAACGTTACAATTCAATATCAGTTTTTCGTCCCATTCGATAATCTAGACTCACGGGAGAACGACCAGAAGGTGCCCGAGACAGCAATAGACCCATGGAGACAAGTCTGCTGGAGGACGATGTACTGAATCGGGACGCAATTTGAGTGATCCATCGTCATTAGGTGGCCCTGAACGTTACAATTCACTATCAGTTCTACGTCCGATTCGAAAATCTTAGACCCACAGCAGAACGGCCATAAGGTGCCCGAGGCAGCATTAGACCCATGGAGACAAGTCGGCTGGAGGACGATGTATTGAATCGGGACGTTATTTGAGTGATCCATCGTCATTAGGTGGCCCTGAAAGTTACAATTCACTATCAGTTTTTCGTCCGATTCGAAAATCTTTGACTCATAGCAGAACGGCCATAAGGAGCCCGAGGCAGCAATAGACCCATGGAGACAAGTCTGCTGGAGGACGATGTATTGAATCGGGACGCAATTTGGGTGATCCATCGTCATTAGGTTGCCCTGAATGTTACAATTCACTACCTGTTTTTCGTCCGATTTGAAAATCTTTGAGTCACAGCAGAACGGCCATAAGGTGCCCGAGTATGCAATAGACCCATGGAGACAAGTCTGCTGGAGGACGATGTATTGAATCGGGACGCAATTTGAGTGATCCATCGTCATTAGGTGGCCCTCAACGTTACAATTCACTATCAGTTCATCGTCCGATTCGATATCTTTGACTCACACCAGAACGGCCATAAGGTGCCCGAGGCAGCAATAGACCCATGGAGACAAGTCTGCTGGAGGACGATGTATTGAATCGGGACGCAATTTGAGTGATCCATCGTCATTAGGTGGCCCTGAACGTTACAATTCACTATCAGTTTTTCGTCGCATTCGATAATCTAGACTCACAGCAGAACGGCCAAAAGGTGCCCGACTCAGCAATAGACCCATGGAGTCAAGTAGGCTGGAGGACGATGTATTGAATCGGGACGCAATTTGAGTGATCCATCGTCATTAGGTGGCCCTGAATGTTACAATTCACTATCAGTTATTCGTCCGATTCGAATATCTTTGACTCACAGCAGAACGGCCATAAGGTGCCTGAGGCAGCAATAGACCCATGGAGACAAGTCTGCCGGATGACGATGTATTGAATCGGGACGCAATTTGAGTGATCCATCGTCATTAGGTGGCCCTGAACGTTACAATTCACTATCAGTTCTTCGTCCGATTCGAAAATCTTTGACCCACAGCAGAACGGCCATAAGGTGCCCGAGGCAGCAATAGACCCATGTAGACAAGTCGGCTGGAGAACGATGTATTGAATCGGGACGCAATTTGAGTGATCCATCGTCATTAGGTGGCTCTGAATTTTACAATTCACTATCAGTTTTTCGTCCGATTCGAAAATCTTTGACTCACAGCAGAACGGCCATAAGGTGCCCGAGGCAGCAATAGACCCATGGAGACAAGTCGCTGGAGGACGATGTATTGAATCGGGACGCAATTTCAGTGATCCATCGTCATTAGGTGGCCCTGAACGTTACAATTCACTATCAGTTTTTCGTCCGATTCGAAAATCTTAGACTCACAGCAGAACGGCCATAAGGTGCCCGAGGCAGCAATAGACCCATGGAGACAAGTCTGCTGGAGCACGAGGTATTGAATCGGGACGCAATTTGAGTGTTCCATCGTCATTAGGTGGCCCTGAACGTTACAATTCACTATCAGTTTTTCGTCCCAATCGATAATCTAGACTCACAGCAGAACGGCCATAAGGTGCCCGAGGCAGCAATAGAGCCATTGAGACAAGTCGGCTGGAAGACGATGTATTGAATCGGGACGCAATTTGAGCGATCCATCGTCATTAGGAGGCCCTGAAAGTTACAATTCACTATGTGTTTTTCGTCCGATTCGAAAATCTTTGACTCACAGCAGAACGGCCATAAGCTGCCCGAGGCAGCAATAGACCCATGGAGACAAGTCTGCTGGAGGACGATGTATTGAATCGGGACGCAATTTGAGTGATCCATCGTCATTAGGTGGCCCTGAACGTTACAATTCAATATCAGTTTTTCGTCCCATTCGATAATCTAGACTCACGGGAGAACGACCAGAAGGTGCCCGAGACAGCAATAGACCCATGGAGACAAGTCTGCTGGAGGACGATGTACTGAATCGGGACGCAATTTGAGTGATCCATCGTCATTAGGTGGCCCTGAACGTTACAATTCACTATCAGTTCTACGTCCGATTCGAAAATCTTAGACCCACAGCAGAACGGCCATAAGGTGCCCGAGGCAGCATTAGACCCATGGAGACAAGTCGGCTGGAGGACGATGTATTGAATCGGGACGTTATTTGAGTGATCCATCGTCATTAGGTGGCCCTGAAAGTTACAATTCACTATCAGTTTTTCGTCCGATTCGAAAATCTTTGACTCATAGCAGAACGGCCATAAGGAGCCCGAGGCAGCAATAGACCCATGGAGACAAGTCTGCTGGAGGACGATGTATTGAATCGGGACGCAATTTGAGTGATCCATCGTCATTAGGTTGCCCTGAATGTTACAATTCACTACCTGTTTTTCGTCCGATTTGAAAATCTTTGAGTCACAGCAGAACGGCCATAAGGTGCCCGAGTATGCAATAGACCCATGGAGACAAGTCTGCTGGAGGACGATGTATTGAATCGGGACGCAATTTGAGTGATCCATCGTCATTAGGTGGCCCTCAACGTTACAATTCACTATCAGTTCATCGTCCGATTCGATATCTTTGACTCACACCAGAACGGCCATAAGGTGCCCGAGGCAGCAATAGACCCATGGAGACAAGTCTGCTGGAGGACGATGTATTGAATCGGGACGCAATTTGAGTGATCCATCGTCATTAGGTGGCCCTGAACGTTACAATTCACTATCAGTTTTTCGTCGCATTCGATAATCTAGACTCACAGCAGAACGGCCAAAAGGTGCCCGACTCAGCAATAGACCCATGGAGTCAAGTAGGCTGGAGGACGATGTATTGAATCGGGACGCAATTTGAGTGATCCATCGTCATTAGGTGGCCCTGAATGTTACAATTCACTATCAGTTATTCGTCCGATTCGAATATCTTTGACTCACAGCAGAACGGCCATAAGGTGCCTGAGGCAGCAATAGACCCATGGAGACAAGTCTGCCGGATGACGATGTATTGAATCGGGACGCAATTTGAGTGATCCATCGTCATTAGGTGGCCCTGAACGTTACAATTCACTATCAGTTCTTCGTCCGATTCGAAAATCTTTGACCCACAGCAGAACGGCCATAAGGTGCCCGAGGCAGCAATAGACCCATGTAGACAAGTCGGCTGGAGAACGATGTATTGAATCGGGACGCAATTTGAGTGATCCATCGTCATTAGGTGGCTCTGAATGTTACAATTCACTATCAGTTTTTCGTCCCATTCGATAATCTAGACTCACAGCAGAACGGCCATAAGGTGCCCGAGGCAGCAATAGACTCATGGAGTCAAGTCGGCTGGAGGGCGATGTATGAAACGGGACGCAATTTGAGTGGTCCATCGTCATTAGGTGTCCGTGAACGTTACAATTCACTATCAGTTTTGCGTCCGATTCGAAAATCTTTGACTCACAGCAGAACGGCCATACGGTGCCCGAGGCAGCAATAGGCCGATGGAGACAAGTCTGCTGGAGGACGATGTATTGAATCGGGACGCAATTTGAGTGATCCATCGTCATTAGGAGGCCCTGAATGTTACAATTCACTATTAATTTTTCGTCCGATTCGAAAATCTTTGAGTCACAGCAGAACGGCCATAAGGTGCCCGAGGCAGCAATAGACCCATGGAGACAAGTCGGCTGGAGGACGATGTATTGAATGGGGACGCAATTTGAGTGATCCATCGTCATTAGGTGGCCCTGAACGTCACAATTCACTATCAGTTTTTCGTCGCATTCGATAATCTAGACTCACAGCAGAACGGCCATAAGGTGCCCGAGGCAGCAATAGACCCATGGAGTCAAGTCGGCTGGAGAACGATGTATTGAATCGGGACGCAATTTGAGTGATCCATCGTCATTAGGTGGCCCTGAATGTTACAATTCACTATCAGTTTTTCGTCCGATTCGAAAATCTTTGACCCACAGCAGAACGGCCATAAGGTGCCCGAGGCAGCAATAGACCCATGGAGACAAATCGGCTGGAGGACGAAGTATTGCAACGGGACGCAATTTGAGTGATCCATCGACATTAGGTGGCCAAGAATGTTACAATTCACAATCAGTTTTTCGTCCGATTGGAAAATCTTTGACTCACAGCAGAACGGCCATAAGGTGCCCGAGGCAGCAATAGACCCATGGAGACAAGTCGGCTGGAGAACGATGTATTGAATCGGGACGCAATTTGAGTGATCCATCGTCATTAGGTGGCTCTGAAAGTTACAATTCACTATCAGTTTTTCGTCCCATTCGATAATCTAGACTCACAGCGGAACGGCCATAAGGTGCCCGAGGCAGCAATAGACCCATGGAGACAAGTCTGCTGGAGCACGAGGTATTGAATCGGGACGCAATTTGAGTGTTCCATCGTCATTAGGTGGCCCTGAACGTTACAATTCACTATCAGTTTTTCGTCCCAATCGATAATCTAGACTCACAGCAGAACGGCCATAAGGTGCCCGAGGCAGCAATAGAGCCATTGAGACAAGTCGGCTGGAAGACGATGTATTGAATCGGGACGCAATTTGAGCGATCCATCGTCATTAGGAGGCCCTGAAAATTACAATTCACTATCAGTTTTTCGTCCGATTCGAAAATCTTTGACTCACAGCAGAACGGCAATAAGGTGCCCGAGGCAGCAATAGACCCAAGGACAAAAGTCGGCTTGTGGACGATGTATTGAATCGGGACGTAATTTGAGTGATCCATCGTCATTAGGTGGCCCTGAATGTTACAATTCACTATCTGTTTTTCGTCCGATTCGAAAATCTTTGACTCACAGCAGAACGGCCATAAGCTGCCCGAGGCAGCAATAGACCCATGGAGACAAGTCTGCTGGAGGACGATGTATTGAATCGGGACGCAATTTGAGTGATCCATCGTCATTAGGTGGGCCTGAATGTTACAATTAACTATCAGTTTTTCGTCCCATTCGATAATCTGGTCTCACGGGAGAACGACCAGAAGGTGCCCGAGACAGCAATAGACCCATGGAGACAAGTCTGCTGGAGGACGATGTACTGAATCGGGACGCAATTTGAGTGATCCATCGTCATTAGGTGGCCCTGAACGTTACAATTCACTATCAGTTCTACGTCCGATTCGAAAATCTTAGACCCACAGCAGAACGGCCATAAGGTGCCCGAGGCAGCATTAGACCCATGGAGACAAGTCGGCTGGAGGACGATGTATTGAATCGGGACGTTATTTGAGTGATCCATCGTCATTAGGTGGCCCTGAAAGTTACAATTCACTATCAGTTTTTCGTCCGATTCGAAAATCTTTGACTCATAGCAGAACGGCCATAAGGTGCCCGAGGCAGCAATAGACCCATGGAGACAAGTCTGCTGGAGGACGATGTATTGAATCGGGACGCAATTTGAGTGATCCATCGTCATTAGGTTGCCCTGAATGTTACAATTCACTATCTGTTTTTCGTCCGATTTGAAAATCTTTGAGTCACAGCAGAACGGCCATAAGGTGCCCGAGGATGCAATAGACCCATGGAGACAAGTCTGCCGGATGACGATGTATTGAATCGGGACGCAATTTGAGTGATCCATCGTCATTAGGTGGCCCTGAACGTTACAATTCACTATCAGTTCTTCGTCTGATTCGAAAATCTTTGACCCACAGCAGAACGGCCATAAGGTGCCCGAGGCAGCAATAGACCCATGTAGACAAGTCGGCTGGAGAACGATGTATTGAATCGGGACGCAATTTGAGTGATCCATCGTCATTAGGTGGCTCTGAATTTTACAATTCACTATCAGTTTTTCGTCCGATTCGAAAATCTTTGACTCACAGCAGAACGGCCATAAGGTGCCCGAGGCAGCAATAGACCCATGGAGACAAGTCGCTGGAGGACGATGTATTGAATCGGGACGCAATTTCAGTGATCCATCGTCATTAGGTGGCCCTGAACGTTACAATTCACTATCAGTTTTTCGTCCGATTCGAAAATCTTAGACTCACAGCAGAACGGCCATAAGGTGCCCGAGGCAGCAATAGACCCATGGAGACAAGTCTGCTGGAGCACGAGGTATTGAATCGGGACGCAATTTGAGTGTTCCATCGTCATTAGGTGGCCCTGAACGTTACAATTCACTATCAGTTTTTCGTCCCAATCGATAATCTAGACTCACAGCAGAACGGCCATAAGGTGCCCGAGGCAGCAATAGAGCCATTGAGACAAGTCGGCTGGAAGACGATGTATTGAATCGGGACGCAATTTGAGCGATCCATCGTCATTAGGAGGCCCTGAAAGTTACAATTCACTATGTGTTTTTCGTCCGATTCGAAAATCTTTGACTCACAGCAGAACGGCCATAAGCTGCCCGAGGCAGCAATAGACCCATGGAGACAAGTCTGCTGGAGGACGATGTATTGAATCGGGACGCAATTTGAGTGATCCATCGTCATTAGGTGGCCCTGAACGTTACAATTCAATATCAGTTTTTCGTCCCATTCGATAATCTAGACTCACGGGAGAACGACCAGAAGGTGCCCGAGACAGCAATAGACCCATGGAGACAAGTCTGCTGGAGGACGATGTACTGAATCGGGACGCAATTTGAGTGATCCATCGTCATTAGGTGGCCCTGAACGTTACAATTCACTATCAGTTCTACGTCCGATTCGAAAATCTTAGACCCACAGCAGAACGGCCATAAGGTGCCCGAGGCAGCATTAGACCCATGGAGACAAGTCGGCTGGAGGACGATGTATTGAATCGGGACGTTATTTGAGTGATCCATCGTCATTAGGTGGCCCTGAAAGTTACAATTCACTATCAGTTTTTCGTCCGATTCGAAAATCTTTGACTCATAGCAGAACGGCCATAAGGAGCCCGAGGCAGCAATAGACCCATGGAGACAAGTCTGCTGGAGGACGATGTATTGAATCGGGACGCAATTTGAGTGATCCATCGTCATTAGGTTGCCCTGAATGTTACAATTCACTACCTGTTTTTCGTCCGATTTGAAAATCTTTGAGTCACAGCAGAACGGCCATAAGGTGCCCGAGTATGCAATAGACCCATGGAGACAAGTCTGCTGGAGGACGATGTATTGAATCGGGACGCAATTTGAGTGATCCATCGTCATTAGGTGGCCCTCAACGTTACAATTCACTATCAGTTCATCGTCCGATTCGATATCTTTGACTCACACCAGAACGGCCATAAGGTGCCCGAGGCAGCAATAGACCCATGGAGACAAGTCTGCTGGAGGACGATGTATTGAATCGGGACGCAATTTGAGTGATCCATCGTCATTAGGTGGCCCTGAACGTTACAATTCACTATCAGTTTTTCGTCGCATTCGATAATCTAGACTCACAGCAGAACGGCCAAAAGGTGCCCGACTCAGCAATAGACCCATGGAGTCAAGTAGGCTGGAGGACGATGTATTGAATCGGGACGCAATTTGAGTGATCCATCGTCATTAGGTGGCCCTGAATGTTACAATTCACTATCAGTTATTCGTCCGATTCGAATATCTTTGACTCACAGCAGAACGGCCATAAGGTGCCTGAGGCAGCAATAGACCCATGGAGACAAGTCTGCCGGATGACGATGTATTGAATCGGGACGCAATTTGAGTGATCCATCGTTATTAGGTGGCCCTGAACGTTACAATTCACTATCAGTTCTTCGTCCGATTCGAAAATCTTTGACCCACAGCAGAACGGCCATAAGGTGCCCGAGGCAGCAATAGACCCATGTAGACAAGTCGGCTGGAGAACGATGTATTGAATCGGGACGCAATTTGAGTGATCCATCGTCATTAGGTGGCTCTGAATGTTACAATTCACTATCAGTTTTTCGTCCCATTCGATAATCTAGACTCACAGCAGAACGGCCATAAGGTGCCCGAGGCAGCAATAGACTCATGGAGTCAAGTCGGCTGGAGGGCGATGTATGAAACGGGACGCAATTTGAGTGGTCCATCGTCATTAGGTGTCCGTGAACGTTACAATTCACTATCAGTTTTGCGTCCGATTCGAAAATCTTTGACTCACAGCAGAACGGCCATACGGTGCCCGAGGCAGCAATAGGCCGATGGAGACAAGTCTGCTGGAGGACGATGTATTGAATCGGGACGCAATTTGAGTGATCCATCGACATTAGGTGGCCCTGAACGTCACAATTCACTATCAGTTTTTCGTCGCATTCGATAATCTAGACTCACAGCAGAACGGCCATAAGGTGCCCGAGGCAGCAATAGACCCATGGAGTCAAGTCGGCTGGAGAACGATGTATTGAATCGGGACGCAATTTGAGTGATCCATCGTCATTAGGTGGCCCTGAATGTTACAATTCACTATCAGTTTTTCGTCCGATTCGAAAATCTTTGACTCACAGCAGAACGGCCATAAGGTGCCCGAGGCAGCAATAGACCCATGGAGACAAATCGGCTGGAGGACGATGTATTGCAACGGGACGCAATTTGAGTGATCCATCGACATTAGGTGGCCAAGAATGTTACAATTCACAATCAGTTTTTCGTCCGATTGGAAAATCTTTGACTCACAGCAGAACGGCCATAAGGTGCCCGAGGCAGCAATAGACCCATGGAGACAAGTCGGCTGGAGAACGATGTATTGAATCGGGAGGCAATTTGAGTGATCCATCGTCATTAGGTGGCTCTGAAAGTTACAATTCACTATCAGTTTTTCGTCCCATTCGATAATCTAGACTCACAGCGGAACGGCCATATGGTGCCCGAGGCAGCAATAGACCCATGGAGACAAGTCTGCTGGAGCACGAGGTATTGAATCGGGACGCAATTTGAGTGTTCCATCGTCATTAGGTGGCCCTGAACGTTACAATTCACTATCAGTTTTTCGTCCCAATCGATAATCTAGACTCACAGCAGAACGGCCATAAGGTGCCCGAGGCAGCAATAGAGCCATTGAGACAAGTCGGCTGGAAGACGATGTATTGAATCGGGACGCAATTTGAGCGATCCATCGTCATTAGGAGGCCCTGAAAATTACAATTCACTATCAGTTTTTCGTCCGATTCGAAAATCTTTGACTCACAGCAGAACGGCAATAAGGTGTCCGAGGCAGCAATAGACCCAAGGACAAAAGTCGGCTTGTGGACGATGTATTGAATCGGGACGTAATTTGAGTGATCCATCGTCATTAGGTGGCCCTGAATGTTACAATTCACTATCTGTTTTTCGTCCGATTCGAAAATCTTTGACTCACAGCAGAACGGCCATAAGCTGCCCGAGGCAGCAATAGACCCATGGAGACAAGTCTGCTGGAGGACGATGTGTTGAATCGGGACGCAATTTGAGTGATCCATCGTCATTAGGTGGGCCTGAATGTTACAATTAACTATCAGTTTTTCGTCCCATTCGATAATCTAGACTCACGGGAGAACGACCAGAAGGTGCCCGAGACAGCAATAGACCCATGGAGACAAGTCTGCTAGAGGACGATGTACTGAATCGGGACGCAATTTGAGTGATCCATCGTCATTAGGTGGCCCTGAACGTTACAATTCACTATCAGTTCTACGTCCGATTCGAAAATCTTAGACCCACAGCAGAACGGCCATAAGGTGCCCGAGGCAGCATTAGACCCATGGAGACAAGTCGGCTGGAGGACGATGTATTGAATCGGGACGTTATTTGAGTGATCCATCGTCATTAGGTGGCCCTGAAAGTTACAATTCACTATCAGTTTTTCGTCCGATTCGAAAATCTTTGACTCATAGCAGAACGGCCATAAGGTGCCCGAGGCAGCAATAGACCCATGGAGACAAGTCTGCTGGAGGACGATGTATTGAATCGGGACGCAATTTGAGTGATCCATCGTCATTAGGTTGCCCTGAATGTTACAATTCACTATCTGTTTTTCGTCCGATTTGAAAATCTTTGAGTCACAGCAGAACGGCCATAAGGTGCCCGAGGATGCAATAGACCCATGGAGACAAGTCTGCCGGATGACGATGTATTGAATCGGGACGCAATTTGAGTGATCCATCGTCATTAGGTGGCCCTGAACGTTACAATTCACTATCAGTTCTTCGTCCGATTCGAAAATCTTTGACCCACAGCAGAACGGCCATAAGGTGCCCGAGGCAGCAATAGACCCATGTAGACAAGTCGGCTGGAGAACGATGTATTGAATCGGGACGCAATTTGAGTGATCCATCGTCATTAGGTGGCTCTGAATTTTACAATTCACTATCAGTTTTTCGTCCCATTCGATAAACTAGACTCACAGCAGAACGGCCATAAGGTGCCCGAGGCAGCAATAGACCCATGGAGTCAAGTCGGCTGGAGGGCGATGTATGAATCGGGACGCAATTTGAGTGGTCCATCGTCATTAGGTGTCCGTGAACGTTACAATTCACTATCAGTTTTGCGTCCGATTCGAAAATCTTTGACCCACAGCAGAACGGCCATAAGGTGCCCGAGGCAGCAATAGGCCGATGGAGACAAGTCTGCTGGAGGACGATGTATTGAATCGGGACGCAATTTGAGTGATCCATCGTCATTAGGTGGCCCTGAACGTCACAATTCACTATCAGTTTTTCATCGCATTCGATAATCTAGACTCGAACAGAACGGCCATAAGGTGCCCGAGGCAGCAATAGACCCATGGAGACAAATCGGCTGGAGGACGATGTATTGAATCGGGACGCAATTTGAGTGATCCATCGTCATTAGGTGGCCAAGAATGTTACAATTCACTATCAGTTCTACGTCCGATTCGAAAATCTTAGACCCACAGCAGAACGGCCATAAGGTGCCCGAGGCAGCATTAGACCCATGGAGACAAGTCGGCTGGAGGACGATGTATTGAATCGGGACGTTATTTGAGTGATCCATCGTCATTAGGTGGCTCTGAAAGTTACAATTCACTATAAGTTTTTCGTCCGATTCGAAAATCTTTGACTCATAGCAGAACGGCCATAAGGTGCCCGAGGCAGCAATAGACCCATGGAGACAAGTCTGCTGGAGGACGATGTATTGAATCGGGACGCAATTTGAGTGATCCATCGTCATTAGGTTGCCCTGAATGTTACAATTCACTATCTGTTTTTCGTCCGATTTGAAAATCTTTGAGTCACAGCAGAACGGCCATAAGGTGCCCGAGGATGCAATAGACCCATGGAGACAAGTCTGCCGGATGACGATGTATTGAATCGGGACGCAATTTGAGTGATCCATCGTCATTAGGTGGCCCTGAACGTTACAATTCACTATCAGTTCTTCGTCCGATTCGAAAATCTTTGACCCACAGCAGAACGGCCATAAGGTGCCCGAGGCAGCAATAGACCCATGTAGACAAGTCGGCTGGAGAACGATGTATTGAATCGGGACGCAATTTGAGTGATCCATCGTCATTAGGTGGCTCTGAATTTTACAATTCACTATCAGTTTTTCGTCCCATTCGATAAACTAGATTCACAGCAGAACGGCCATAAGGTGCCCGAGGCAGCAATAGACCCATGGAGTCAAGTCGGCTGGAGGGCGATGTATGAATCGGGACGCAATTTGAGTGGTCCATCGTCATTAGGTGTCCGTGAACGTTACAATTCACTATCAGTTTTGCGTCCGATTCGAAAATCTTTGACTCACAGCAGAACGGCCATAAGGTGCCCGAGGCAGCAATAGACCCATGGAGTCAAGTCGGCTGGAGGACGATGTATGAATCGGGACGCAATTTGTGTGGTTCATCGTCATTAGGTGGCCGTGAACGTTACAATTCACTATCAGTTTTGCGTCCGATTCGAAAATCTTTGGCTCACAGCAGAACGGCCATAAGGTGCCCGAGGCAGCAATAGGCCGATGGAGACAAGTCTGCTGGAGGACGATGTATTGAATCGGGACGCAATTTGAGTGATCCATCGTCATTAGGTGGCCCTGAACGTTACAATTCACTATCAGTTTTTCGTCCCATTCGATAATCTAGACTCACAGCAGAACGGCCATAAGGTGCCCGAGGCAGCAATAGACCCATGGAGACAAGTCTGCTGGAGGACGATGTATTGAATCGGGACGCAATTTGAGTGTTCCATCGTCATTAGGTGGCCCTGAACATTACAATTCCCTATCAGTTTTTCGTCCGATTCGAAAATCTTAGACTCACAGCAGAACGGCCATAAGGTGCCCGAGGCAGCAATAGACCCATGGAGACAAGTCTGCTGGAGCACGAGGTATTGAATCGGGACGCAATTTGAGTGTTCCATCGTCATTAGGTGGCCCTGAACGTTACAATTCACTATCAGTTTTTCGTCCCAATCGATAATCTAGACTCACAGCAGAACGGCCATAAGGTGCCCGAGGCAGCAATAGAGCCATTGAGACAAGTCGGCTGGAAGACGATGTATTGAATCGGGACGCAATTTGAGCGATCCATCGTCATTAGGAGGCCCTGAAAGTTACAATTCACTATCAGTTTTTCGTCCGATTCGAAAATCTTTGACTCACAGTAGAACGGCAATAAGGTGTCCGAGGCAGCAATAGACCCAAGGACAAAAGTCGGCTTGAGGACGATGTATTGAATCGGGACGTAATTTGAGTGATCCATCGTCATTAGGTGGCCCTGAATGTTACAATTCACTATCTGTTTTTCGTCCGATTCGAAAATCTTTGACTCACAGCAGAACGGCCATAAGCTGCCCGAGGCAGCAATAGACCCATGGAGACAAGTCTGCTGGAGGACGATGTATTGAATCGGGACGCAATTTGAGTGATCCATCGTCATTAGGTGGCCCTGAATGTTACAATTAACCATCAGTTTTTCGTCCCATTCGATAATCTAGACTCACGAGAGAACGACCAGAAGGTGCCCGAGACTGCAATAGACCCATGGAGACAAGTCTGCTGGAGGACGATGTATTGAATCGGGACGCAATTTGAGTGATCCATCGTCATTAGGTTGCCCTGAATGTTACAATTCACTATCTGTTTTTCGTCCGATTTGAAAATCTTTGAGTCACAGCAGAACGGCCATAAGGTGCCCGAGGATGCAATAGACCCATGGAGACAAGTCTGCTGGAGGACGATGTATTGAATCGGGACGCAATTTGAGTGATCCATCGTCATTAGGTGGCCCTCAACGTTACAATTCACTATCAGTTTATCGTCCGATTCGAAATCTTTGACTCACAGCAGAACGGCCATAAGGTGCCCGAGGCAGCAATAGACCCATTGAGACTAGTCTGGTGGAGCAGGAGGTATTGAATCGGGACGCAATTTGAGTGTTCCATCGTCATTAGGAGGCCCTGAACGTTACAATTCACTATCAGTTTTTCGTCCGATTCGAAAATCTATGACTCACAACAGAACGCCCATAAGGCGCCCGAGGAAGCAATAGACCCATGGAGACAAGTCATCTGGAGGACGATGTATTGAATCGGGACGCAATTTGAGTGATCCATCGTCATTAGGTGGCCCCTAAAGTTACAATTCACTATCAGTTTTTCGACCGATTCGAAAATCTTTGACTCACAGCAGAACGGCCATAAGGTGTCCGAGGCAGCAAAAGACCCATGGAGACAAGCCTGCTGGAGGACGATGTATTGAATCGGGACGCAATTTGAGTGATCCATCGTCTTTAGGTGGCCCTGAACGTTACAATTCACTATCAGTTTTTCGTCCGATTCGAAAATCTTTGAGTCACAGCAGAACGGCCATAAGGTGCCCGAGGATGCAATAGACCCATGGAGACAAGTCTGCTGGAGGACGATGTATTGAATCGGGACGCAATTTGAGTGATCCATCGTCATTAGGTGGCCCTCAACGTTACAATTCACTATCAGTTTATCGTCCGATTCGAAATCTTTGACTCACAGCAGAACGGCCATAAGGTGCCCGAGGCAGCAATAGACCCATTGAGACTAGTCTGGTGGAGCAGGAGGTATTGAATCGGGACGCAATTTGAGTGTTCCATCGTCATTAGGAGGCCCTGAACGTTACAATTCACTATCTGTTTTTCGTCCGATTTGAAAATCTTTGAGTCACAGCAGAACGGCCATAAGGTGCCCGAGGATGCAATAGACCCATGGAGACAAGTCTGCCGGATGACGATGTATTGAATCGGGACGCAATTTGAGTGATCCATCGTCATTAGGTGGCCCTGAACGTTACAATTCACTATCAGTTCTTCGTCCGATTCGAAAATCTTTGACCCACAGCAGAACGGCCATAAGGTGCCCGAGGCAGCAATAGACCCATGTAGACAAGTCGGCTGGAGAACGATGTATTGAATCGGGACGCAATTTGAGTGATCCATCGTCATTAGGTGGCTCTGAATTTTACAATTCACTATCAGTTTTTCGTCCCATTCGATAAACTAGACTCACAGCAGAACGGCCATAAGGTGCCCGAGGCAGCAATAGACCCATGGAGTCAAGTCGGCTGGAGGGCGATGTATGAATCGGGACGCAATTTGAGTGGTCCATCGTCATTAGGTGTCCGTGAACGTTACAATTCACTATCAGTTTTGCGTCCGATTCGAAAATCTTTGACTCACAGCAGAACGGCCATAAGGTGCCCGAGGCAGCAATAGGCCGATGGAGACAAGTCTGCTGGAGGACGATGTATTGAATCGGGACGCAATTTGAGTGATCCATCGTCATTAGGTGGCCCTGAACGTCACAATTCACTATCAGTTTTTCATCGCATTCGATAATCTAGACTCGAACAGAACGGCCATAAGGTGCCCGAGGCAGCAATAGACCCATGGAGTCAAGTCGGCTGGAGAACGATGTATTGAATCGGGACGCAATTTGAGTGATCCATCGTCATTAGGTGGCCCTGAATGTTACAATTCACTATCAGTTTTTCGTCCGATTCGAAAATCTTTGACTCACAGCAGAACGGCCATAAGGTGCCCGAGGCAGCAATAGACCCATGGAGACAAATCGGCTGGAGGACGATGTATTGAATCGGGACGCAATTTGAGTGATCCATCGTCATTAGGTGGCCAAGAATGTTACAATTCACTATCAGTTTTTCGTCCGATTGGAAAATCTTTGACTCACAGCAGAACGGCCATAAGGTGCCCGAGGCAGCAATAGACCCATGGAGACAAGTCGGCTGGAGAACGATGTATTGAATCGGGACGCAATTTGAGTGATCCATCGTCATTAGGTGGCTCTGAATGTTCCAATTCACTATCAGTTTTTCGTCCCATTCGATAATCTAGACTCACAGCGGAACGGCCATAAGGTGCCCGAGGCAGCAATAGACCCATGGAGTCAAGTCGGCTGGAGGACGATGTATGAATCGGGACGCAATTTGTGTGGTTCATCGTCATTAGGTGGCCGTGAACGTTACAATTCACTATCAGTTTTGCGTCCGATTCGAAAATCTTTGGCTCACAGCAGAACGGCCATAAGGTGCCCGAGGCAGCAATAGGCCGATGGAGACAAGTCTGCTGGAGGACGATGTATTGAATCGGGACGCAATTTGAGTGATCCATCGTCATTAGGTGGCCCTGAACGTTACAATTCACTATCAGTTTTTCGTCCCATTCGATAATCTAGACTCACAGCAGAACGGCCATAAGGTGCCCGAGGCAGCAATAGACCCATGGAGACAAGTCTGCTGGAGGACGATGTATTGAATCGGGACGCAATTTGAGTGTTCCATCGTCATTAGGTGGCCCTGAACATTACAATTCCCTATCAGTTTTTCGTCCGATTCGAAAATCTTAGACTCACAGCAGAACGGCCATAAGGTGCCCGAGGCAGCAATAGACCCATGGAGACAAGTCTGCTGGAGCACGAGGTATTGAATCGGGACGCAATTTGAGTGTTCCATCGTCATTAGGTGGCCCTGAACGTTACAATTCACTATCAGTTTTTCGTCCCAATCGATAATCTAGACTCACAGCAGAACGGCCATAAGGTGCCCGAGGCAGCAATAGAGCCATTGAGACAAGTCGGCTGGAAGACGATGTATTGAATCGGGACGCAATTTGAGCGATCCATCGTCATTAGGAGGCCCTGAAAGTTACAATTCACTATCAGTTTTTCGTCCGATTCGAAAATCTTTGACTCACAGTAGAACGGCAATAAGGTGTCCGAGGCAGCAATAGACCCAAGGACAAAAGTCGGCTTGAGGACGATGTATTGAATCGGGACGTAATTTGAGTGATCCATCGTCATTAGGTGGCCCTGAATGTTACAATTCACTATCTGTTTTTCGTCCGATTCGAAAATCTTTGACTCACAGCAGAACGGCCATAAGCTGCCTGAGGCAGCAATAGACCCATGGAGACAAGTCTGCTGGAGGACGATGTATTGAATCGGGACGCAATTTGAGTGATCCATCGTCATTAGGTGGCCCTGAATGTTACAATTAACCATCAGTTTTTCGTCCCATTCGATAATCTAGACTCACGGGAGAACGACCAGAAGGTGCCCGAGACTGCAATAGACCCATGGAGACAAGTCTGCTGGAGGACGATGTATTGAATCGGGACGCAATTTGAGTGATCCATCGTCATTAGGTTGCCCTGAATGTTACAATTCACTATCTGTTTTTCGTCCGATTTGAAAATCTTTGAGTCACAGCAGAACGGCCATAAGGTGCCCGAGGATGCAATAGACCCATGGAGACAAGTCTGCTGGAGGACGATGTATTGAATCGGGACGCAATTTGAGTGATCCATCGTCATTAGGTGGCCCTCAACGTTACAATTCACTATCAGTTTATCGTCCGATTCGAAATCTTTGACTCACAGCAGAACGGCCATAAGGTGCCCGAGGCAGCAATAGACCCATTGAGACTAGTCTGGTGGAGCAGGAGGTATTGAATCGGGACGCAATTTGAGTGTTCCATCGTCATTAGGAGGCCCTGAACGTTACAATTCACTATCAGTTTTTCGTCCTATTCGAAAATCTATGACTCACAACAGAACGCCCATAAGGCGCCCGAGGAAGCAATAGACCCATGGAGACAAGTCATCTGGAGGACGATGTATTGAATCGGGACGCAATTTGAGTGATCCATCGTCATTAGGTGGCCCCTAAAGTTACAATTCACTATCAGTTTTTCGACCGATTCGAAAATCTTTGACTCACAGCAGAACGGCCATAAGGTGTCCGAGGCAGCAAAAGACCCATGGAGACAATCCTGCTGGAGGACGATGTATTGAATCGGGACGCAATTTGAGTGATCCATCGTCATTAGGTGGCCCTGAACGTTACAATTCACTATCAGTTCTTCGTCCGATTCGAAAATCTTTGACCCACAGCAGAACGGCCATAAGGTGCCCGAGGCAGCAATAGACCCATGTAGACAAGTCGGCTGGAGAACGATGTATTGAATCGGGACGCAATTTGAGTGATCCATCGTCATTAGGTGGCTCTGAATTTTACAATTCACTATCAGTTTTTCGTCCCATTCGATAAACTAGACTCACAGCAGAACGGCCATAAGGTGCCCGAGGCAGCAATAGACCCATGGAGTCAAGTCGGCTGGAGGGCGATGTATGAATCGGGACGCAATTTGAGTGGTCCATCGTCATTAGGTGTCCGTGAACGTTACAATTCACTATCAGTTTTGCGTCCGATTCGAAAATCTTTGACTCACAGCAGAACGGCCATAAGGTGCCCGAGGCAGCAATAGGCCGATGGAGACAAGTCTGCTGGAGGACGATGTATTGAATCGGGACGCAATTTGAGTGATCCATCGTCATTAGGTGGCCCTGAACGTCACAATTCACTATCAGTTTTTCATCGCATTCGATAATCTAGACTCGAACAGAACGGCCATAAGGTGCCCGAGGCAGCAATAGAGCCATTGAGACAAGTCGGCTGGAAGACGATGTATTGAATCGGGACGCAATTTGAGTGATCCATCGTCATTAGGTGGCCCTGAACGTTACAATTCACTATCAGTTTTTCGTCCCATTCGATAATCTAGACTCACAGCAGAACGGCCATAAGGTGCCCGAGGCAGCAATAGACCCATGGAGACAAGTCTATTGGAGGACGATGTATTGAATCGGGACGCAATTTGAGTGTTCCATCGTCATTAGGTGGCCCTGAACATTACAATTCCCTATCAGTTTTTCGTCCGATTCGAAAATCTTAGACTCACAGCAGAACGGCCATAAGGTGCCCGAGGCAGCAATAGACCCATGGAGACAAGTCTGCTGGAGCACGAGGTATTGAATCGGGACGCAATTTGAGTGTTCCATCGTCATTAGGTGGCCCTGAACGTTACAATTCACTATCAGTTTTTCGTCCGATTCGAAAATCTTTGACTCACAGCAGAACGGCCATAAGGTGCCCGAGGCAGCAATAGACCCATGGAGACAAATCGGCTGGAGGACGATGTATTGAATCGGGACGCAATTTGAGTGATCCATCGTCATTAGGTGGCCAAGAATGTTACAATTCACTATCAGTTTTTCGTCCGATTGGAAAATCTTTGACTCACAGCAGAACGGCCATAAGGTGCCCGAGGCAGCAATAGACCCATGGAGACAAGTCGGCTGGAGAACGATGTATTGAATCGGGACGCAATTTGAGTGATCCATCGTCATTAGGTGGCTCTGAATGTTACAATTCACTATCAGTTTTTCGTCCCATTCGATAATCTAGACTCACAGCGGAACGGCCATAAGGTGCCCGAGGCAGCAATAGACCCATGGAGTCAAGTCGGCTGGAGGACGATGTATGAATCGGGACGCAATTTGTGTGGTTCATCGTCATTAGGTGGCTGTGAACGTTACAATTCACTATGAGTTTTGCGTCCGATTCGAAAATCTTTGGCTCACAGCAGAACGGCCATAAGGTGCCCGAGGCAGCAATAGGCCGATGGAGACAAGTCTGCTGGAGGACGATGTATTGAATCGGGACGCAATTTGAGTGATCCATCGTCATTAGGTGGCCCTGAACGTTACAATTCACTATCAGTTTTTCGTCCCATTCGATAATCTAGACTCACAGCAGAACGGCCATAAGGTGCCCGAGGCAGCAATAGACCCATGGAGACAAGTCTGCTGGAGGACGATGTATTGAATCGGGACGCAATTTGAGTGTTCCATCGTCATTAGGTGGCCCTGAACATTACAATTCCCTATCAGTTTTTCGTCCGATTCGAAAATCTTAGACTCACAGCAGAACGGCCATAAGGTGCCCGAGGCAGCAATAGACCCATGGAGACAAGTCTGCTGGAGCACGAGGTATTGAATCGGGACGCAATTTGAGTGTTCCATCGTCATTAGGTGGCCCTGAACGTTACAATTCACTATCAGTTTTTCGTCCCAATCGATAATCTAGACTCACAGCAGAACGGCCATAAGGTGCCCGAGGCAGCAATAGAGCCATTGAGACAAGTCGGCTGGAAGACGATGTATTGAATCGGGACGCAATTTGAGCGATCCATCGTCATTAGGAGGCCCTGAAAGTTACAATTCACTATCAGTTTTTCGTCCGATTCGAAAATCTTTGACTCACAGTAGAACGGCAATAAGGTGTCCGAGGCAGCAATAGACCCAAGGACAAAAGTCGGCTTGAGGACGATGTATTGAATCGGGACGTAATTTGAGTGATCCATCGTCATTAGGTGGCCCTGAATGTTACAATTCACTATCTGTTTTTCGTCCGATTCGAAAATCTTTGACTCACAGCAGAACGGCCATAAGCTGCCCGAGGCAGCAATAGACCCATGGAGACAAGTCTGCTGGAGGACGATGTATTGAATCGGGACGCAATTTGAGTGATCCATCGTCATTAGGTGGCCCTGAATGTTACAATTAACCATCAGTTTTTCGTCCCATTCGATAATCTAGACTCACGGGAGAACGACCAGAAGGTGCCCGAGACTGCAATAGACCCATGGAGACAAGTCTGCTGGAGGACGATGTATTGAATCGGGACGCAATTTGAGTGATCCATCGTCATTAGGTTGCCCTGAATGTTACAATTCACTATCTGTTTTTCGTCCGATTTGAAAATCTTTGAGTCACAGCAGAACGGCCATAAGGTGCCCGAGGATGCAATAGACCCATGGAGACAAGTCTGCTGGAGGACGATGTATTGAATCGGGACGCAATTTGAGTGATCCATCGTCATTAGGTGGCCCTCAACGTTACAATTCACTATCAGTTTATCGTCCGATTCGAAATCTTTGACTCACAGCAGAACGGCCATAAGGTGCCCGAGGCAGCAATAGACCCATTGAGACTAGTCTGGTGGAGCAGGAGGTATTGAATCGGGACGCAATTTGAGTGTTCCATCGTCATTAGGAGGCCCTGAACGTTACAATTCACTATCAGTTTTTCGTCCGATTCGAAAATCTATGACTCACAACAGAACGCCCATAAGGCGCCCGAGGAAGCAATAGACCCATGGAGACAAGTCATCTGGAGGACGATGTATTGAATCGGGACGCAATTTGAGAGATCCATCGTCATTAGGTGGCCCCTAAAGTTACAATTCACTATCAGTTTTTCGACCGATTCGAAAATCTTTGACTCACAGCAGAACGGCCATAAGGTGTCCGAGGCAGCAAAAGACCCATGGAGACAAGCCTGCTGGAGGACGATGTATTGAATCGGGACGCAATTTGAGTGATCCATCGTCATTAGGTGGCCCTGAACGTTACAATTCACTATCAGTTTTTCGTCCGATTCGAAAACCTTTCACTCACAGCAGAACGGCCATAATGTGCCCGAGGCAGCAATAGACGCATGGAGACTAGTCTGCTGGAGCAGGAGGTATTGAATCGGGACGCAATTTGAGTGTTCCATCGTCATTAGGAGGCCCTGAACATTACAATTCACTATCAGTTTTTCGTCCGATTCGATAATCTATGACTCACAACAGAACGCCCATAAGGTGCCCGAGGCAGCAATAGACCCATGGAGACAAGTCGGCTGGAGGACGATGTATTGAATCGGGACGCAATTTGAGTGATCCACCGTCATTAGGTGGCCCTGAAAGTTACAAATCACTATCAGTTTTTCGACCGATTCGAAAATCTTTGACTCTCAGCAGAACGGCCATAAGGTGCCCGAGGCAGCAATAGACCCATGGAGACAAGTCTGCTGGAGGACGATGTATTGAATCGGGACGCAATTTGAGTGATCCATCGTCATTAGGTGGCCCTGAACGTTACAATTCACTATCAATTTTTCGTCCCATTCGATAATCTAGACTCACAGCAAAACGGCCATAAGGTGCCCGAGGCAGCAATAGACCCATGGTGTCAAGTCGGCTGTAGGACGATGTATTGAATCGGGACGCTATTTGTGTGGTCCATCCTCATTAGGTTGCCCTGAATTAATTTTTCGTCCGATTCGAAAATCTTTGACCCACAGCAGAACGGCCATAAGGTGCCCGAGGCAGCAATAGACCCATGTAGACAAGTCGGCTGGAGAACGATGTATTGAATCGGGACGCAATTTGAGTGATCCATCGTCATTAGGTGGCTCTGAATTTTACAATTCACTATCAGTTTTTCGTCCCATTCGATAAACTAGACTCACAGCAGAACGGATATAAGGTGCCCGAGGCAGCAATAGACCCATGGAGTCAAGTCGGCTGGAGGGCGATGTATGAATCGGGACGCAATTTGAGTGGTCCATCGTCATTAGGTGTCCGTGAACGTTACAATTCACTATCAGTTTTGCGTCCGATTCGAAAATCTTTGACTCACAGCAGAACGGCCATAAGGTGCCCGAGGCAGCAATAGGCCGATGGAGACAAGTCTGCTGGAGAACGATGTATTGAATCGGGACGCAATTTGAGTGATCCATCGTCATTAGGTGGCCCTGAACGTCACAATTCACTATCAGTTTTTCATCGCATTCGATAATCTAGACTCGAACAGAACGGCCATAAGGTGCCCGAGGCAGCAATAGACCCATGGAGTCAAGTCGGCTGGAGAACGATGTATTGAATCGGGACGCAATTTGAGTGATCCATCGTCATTAGGTGGCCCTGAATGTTACAATTCACTATCAGTTTTTCGTCCGATTCGAAAATCTTTGACTCACAGCAGAACGGCCATAAGGTGCCCGAGACAGCAATAGACCCATGGAGACAAATCGGCTGGAGGACGATGTATTGAATCGGGACGCAATTTGAGTGATCCATCGTCATTAGGTGGCCAAGAATGTTACAATTCACTATCAGTTTTTCGTCCGATTGGAAAATCTTAGACTCACAGCAGAACGGCCATAAGGTGCCCGAGGCAGCAATAGACCCATGGAGACAAGTCGGCTGGAGAACGATGTATTGAATCGGGACGCAATTTGAGTGATCCATCGTCATTAGGTGGCTCTGAATGTTACAATTCACTATCAGTTTTTCGTCCCATTCGATAATCTAGACTCACAGCGGAACGGCCATATGGTGCCCGAGGCAGCAATAGACCCATGGAGTCAAGTCGGCTGGAGGACGATGTATGAATCGGGACGCAATTTGTGTGGTTCATCGTCATTAGGTGGCCGTGAACGTTACAATTCACTATCAGTTTTGCGTCCGATTCGAAAATCTTTGGCTCACAGCAGAACGGCCATAAGGTGCCCGAGGCAGCAATAGGCCGATGGAGACAAGTCTGCTGGAGGACGATGTATTGAATCGGGACGCAATTTGAGTGATCCATCGTCATTAGGTGGCCCTGAACGTTACAATTCACTATCAGTTTTTCGTCCCATTCGATAATCTAGACTCACAGCAGAACGGCCATAAGGTGCCCGAGGCAGCAATAGACCCATGGAGACAAGTCTGCTGGAGGACGATGTATTGAATCGGGACGCAATTTGAGTGTTCCATCGTCATTAGGTGGCCCTGAACATTACAATTCCCTATCAGTTTTTCGTCCGATTCGAAAATCTTAGACTCACAGCAGAACGGCCATAAGGTGCCCGAGGCAGCAATAGACCCATGGAGACAAGTCTGCTGGAGCACGAGGTATTGAATCGGGACGCAATTTGAGTGTTCCAACGTCATTAGGTGGCCCTGAACGTTACAATTCACTATCAGTTTTTCGTCCCAATCGATAATCTAGACTCACAGCAGAACGGCCATAAGGTGCCCGAGGCAGCAATAGAGCCATTGAGACAAGTCGGCTGGAAGACGATGTATTGAATCGGGACGCAATTTGAGCGATCCATCGTCATTAGGAGGCCCTGAAAGTTACAATTCACTATCTGTTTTTCGTCCGATTCGAAAATCTTTGACTCACAGCAGAACGGCCATAAGCTGCCCGAGGCAGCAATAGACCCATGGAGACAAGTCTGCTGGAGGACGATGTATTGAATCGGGACGCAATTTGAGTGATCCATCGTCATTAGGTGGCCCTGAATGTTACAATTAACCATCAGTTTTTCGTCCCATTCGATAATCTAGACTCACGGGAGAACGACCAGAAGGTGCCCGAGACTGCAATAGACCCATGGAGACAAGTCTGCTGGAGGACGATGTATTGAATCGGGACGCAATTTGAGTGATCCATCGTCATTAGGTTGCCCTGAATGTTACAATTCACTATCTGTTTTTCGTCCGATTTGAAAATCTTTGAGTCACAGCAGAACGGCCATAAGGTGCCCGAGGATGCAATAGACCCATGGAGACAAGTCTGCTGGAGGACGATGTATTGAATCGGGACGCAATTTGAGTGATCCATCGTCATTAGGTGGCCCTCAACGTTACAATTCACTATCAGTTTATCGTCCGATTCGAAATCTTTGACTCACAGCAGAACGGCCATAAGGTGCCCGAGGCAGCAATAGACCCATTGAGACTAGTCTGGTGGAGCAGGAGTTATTGAATCGGGACGCAATTTGAGTGTTTCATCGTCATTTGGAGGCCCTGAACGTTACAATTCACTATCAGTTTTTCGTCCGATTCGAAAATCTATGACTCACAACAGAACGCCCATAAGGCGCCCGAGGAAGCAATAGACCCATGGAGACAAGTCATCTGGAGGACGATGTATTGAATCGGGACGCAATTTGAGTGATCCATCGTCATTAGGTGGCCCCTAAAGTTACAATTCACTATCAGTTTTTCGACCGATTCGAAAATCTTTGACTCACAGCAGAACGGCCATAAGGTGTCCGAGGCAGCAAAAGACCCATGGAGACAAGCCTGCTGGAGGACGATGTATTGAATCGGGACGCAATTTGAGTGATCCATCGTCATTAGGTGGCCCTGAACGTTACAATTCACTATCAGTTTTTCGTCCGATTCGAAAATCTTTCACTCACAGCAGAACGGCCATAATGTGCCCGAGGCAGCAATAGACGCATGGAGACTAGTCTGCTGGAGCAGGAGGTATTGAATCGGGACGCAATTTGAGTGTTCCATCGTCATTAGGAGGCCCTGAACATTACAATTCACTATCAGTTTTTCGTCCGATTCGATAATCTATGACTCACAACAGAACGCCCATAAGGTGCCCGAGGCAGCAATAGACCCATGGAGACAAGTCGGCTGGAGGACGATGTATTGAATCGGGACGCAATTTGAGTGATCCACCGTCATTAGGTGGCCCTGAAAGTTACAAATCACTATCAGTTTTTCGACCGATTCGAAAATCTTTGACTCTCAGCAGAACGGCCATAAGGTGCCCGAGGCAGCAATAGACCCATGGAGACAAGTCTGCTGAAGGACGATGTATTGAATCGGGACGCAATTTGAGTGATCCATCGTCATTAGGTGGCCCTGAACGTTACAATTCACTATCAATTTTTCGTCCCATTCGATAATCTAGACTCACAGCAAAACAGCCATAAGGTGCCCGAGGCAGCAATAGACCCATGGTGTCAAGTCGGCTGTAGGACGATGTATTGAATCGGGACGCTATTTGTGTGGTCCATCCTCATTAGGTTGCCCTGAATGTTACAATTCACTATTAATTTTTCGTCCGATTCGAAAATCTTTGACTCACAGCAGAACGGCCATACGGTGCCCGAGGCAGCAATAGGCCGATGGAGACAAGTCTGCTGGAGGACGATGTATTGAATCGGGACGCAATTTGAGTGATCCATCGTCATTAGGAGGCCCTGAATGTTACAATTCACTATTAATTTTTCGTCCGATTCGAAAATCTTTGAGTCACAGCAGAACGGCCATAAGGTGCCCGAGGCAGCAATAGACCCATGGAGACAAGTCGGCTGGAGGACGATGTATTGAATGGGGACGCAATTTGAGTGATCCATCGTCATTAGGTGGCCCTGAACGTCACAATTCACTATCAGTTTTTCGTCGCATTCGATAATCTAGACTCACAGCAGAACGGCCATAAGGTGCCCGAGGCAGCAATAGACCCATGGAGTCAAGTCGGCTGGAGAACGATGTATTGAATCGGGACGCAATTTGAGTGATCCATCGTCATTAGGTGGCCCTGAATATTACAATTCACTATCAGTTTTTCGTCCGATTCGAAAATCTTTGACTCACAGCAGAACGGCCATAAGGTGCCCGAGGCAGCAATAGACCCAAGGACAAAAGTCGGCTTGTGGACGATGTATTGAATCGGGACGTAATTTGAGTGATCCATCGTCATTAGGTGGCCCTGAATGTTACAATTCACTATCTGTTTTTCGTCCGATTCGAAAATCTTTGACTCACAGCAGAACGGCCATAATCTGCCCGAGGCAGCAATAGACCCATGGAGACAAGTCTGCTGGAGGACGATGTATTGAATCGGGACGCAATTTGAGTGATCCATCGTCATTAGGTGGCCCTCAACGTTACAATTAACTATCAGTTTTTCGTCCCATTCGATAATCTAGACTCACGGGAGAACGACCAGAAGGTGCCCGAGACAGCAATAGACCCATGGAGACAAGTCTGCTGGAGGACGATGTACTGAATCGGGACGCAATTTGAGTGATCCATCGTCATTAGGTGGCCCTGAACGTTACAATTCACTATCAGTTCTACGTCCGATTCGAAAATCTTAGACCCACAGCAGAACGGCCATAAGGTGCCCGAGGCAGCAATAGACCCATGGAGACAAGTCGGCTGGAGGACGATGTATTGAATCGGGACGTTATTTGAGTGATCCATCGTCATTAGGTGGCCCTGAAAGTTACAATTCACTATCAGTTTTTCGTCCGATTCGATAATCTTTGACTCATAGCAGAACGGCCATAAGGTGCCCGAGGCAGCAATAGACCCATGGAGACAAGTCTGCTGGAGGACGATGTATTGAATCGGGACGCAATTTGAGTGATCCATCGTCATTAGGTTGCCCTGAATGTTACAATTCACTATCTGTTTTTCGTCCGATTTGAAAATCTTTGAGTCACAGCAGAACGGCCATAAGGTGCCCGAGGATGCAATAGACCCATGGAGACAAGTCTGCCGGATGACGATGTATTGAATCGGGACGCAATTTGAGTGATCCATCGTCATTAGGTGGCCCTGAACGTTACAATTCACTATCAGTTCTTCGTCCGATTCGAAAATCTTTGACCCACAGCAGAACGGCCATAAGGTGCCCGAGGCAGCAATAGACCCATGTAGACAAGTCGGCTGGAGAACGATGTATTGAATCGGGACGCAATTTGAGTGATCCATCGTCATTAGGTGGCTCTGAATTTTACAATTCACTATCAGTTTTTCGTCCCATTCGATAAACTAGACTCACAGCAGAACGGCCATAAGGTGCCCGAGGCAGCAATAGACCCATGGAGTCAAGTCGGCTGGAGGGCGATGTATGAATCGGGACGCAATTTGAGTGGTCCATAGTCATTAGGTGTCCGTGAACGTTACAATTCACTATCAGTTTTGCGTCCGATTCGAAAATCTTTGACTCACAGCAGAACGGCCATAAGGTGCCCGAGGCAGCAATAGGCCGATGGAGACAAGTCTGCTGGAGGACGATGTATTGAATCGGGACGCAATTTGAGTGATCCATCGTCATTAGGTGGCCCTGAACGTCACAATTCACTATCAGTTTTTCATCGCATTCGATAATCTAGACTCGAACAGAACGGCCATAAGGTGCCCGAGGCAGCAATAGACCCATGGAGTCAAGTCGGCTGGAGAACGATGTATTGAATCGGGACGCAATTTGAGTGATCCATCGTCATTAGGTGGCCCTGAATGTTACAATTCACTATCAGTTTTTCGTCCGATTCGAAAATCTTTGACTCACAGCAGAACGGCCATAAGGTGCCCGAGGCAGCAATAGACCCATGGAGACAAATCGGCTGGAGGACGATGTATTGAATCGGGACGCAATTTGAGTGATCCATCGTCATTAGGTGGCCAAGAATGTTACAATTCACTATCAGTTTTTCGTCCGATTGGAAAATCTTTGACTCACAGCAGAACGGCCATAAGGTGCCCGAGGCAGCAATAGACCCATGGAGACAAGTCGGCTGGAGAACGATGTATTGAATCGGGACGCAATTTGAGTGATCCATCGTCATTAGGTGGCTCTGAATGTTACAATTCACTATCAGTTTTTCGTCCCATTCGATAATCTAGACTCACAGCGGAACGGCCATAAGGTGCCCGAGGCAGCAATAGGCCGATGGAGACAAGTCTGCTGGAGGACGATGTATTGAATCGGGACGCAATTTGAGTGATCCATCGTCATTAGGAGGCCCTGAATGTTACAATTCACTATTAATTTTTCGTCCGATTCGAAAATCTTTGAGTCACAGCAGAACGGCCATAAGGTGCCCGAGGCAGCAATAGACCCATGGAGACAAGTCGGCTGGAGGACGATGTATTGAATGGGGACGCAATTTGAGTGATCCATCGTCATTAGGTGGCCCTGAACGTCACAATTCACTATCAGTTTTTCGTCGCATTCGATAATCTAGACTCACAGCAGAACGGCCATAAGGTGCCCGAGGCAGCAATAGACCCATGGAGTCAAGTCGGCTGGAGAACGATGTATTGAATCGGGACGCAATTTGAGTGATCCATCGTCATTAGGTGGCCCTGAATATTACAATTCACTATCAGTTTTTCGTCCGATTCGAAAATCTTTGACTCACAGCAGAACGGCCATAAGGTGGCCGAGGCAGCAATAGACCCAAGGACAAAAGTCGGCTTGTGGACGATGTATTGAATCGGGACGTAATTTGAGTGATCCATCGTCATTAGGTGGCCCTGAATGTTACAATTCACTATCTGTTTTTCGTCCGATTCGAAAATCTTTGACTCACAGCAGAACGGCCATAAGCTGCCCGAGGCAGCAATAGACCCATGGAGACAAGTCTGCTGGAGGACGATGTATTGAATCGGGACGCAATTTGAGTGATCCATCGTCATTAGGTGGCCCTCAACGTTACAATTAACTATCAGTTTTTCGTCCCATTCGATAATCTAGACTCACGGGAGAACGACCAGAAGGTGCCCGAGACAGCAATAGACCCATGGAGACAAGTCTGCTGGAGGACGATGTACTGAATCGGGACGCAATTTGAGTGATCCATCGTCATTAGGTGGCCCTGAACGTTACAATTCACTATCAGTTCTACGTCCGATTCGAAAATCTTAGACCCACAGCAGAACGGCCATAAGGTGCCCGAGGCAGCAATAGACCCATGGAGACAAGTCGGCTGGAGGACGATGTATTGAATCGGGACGTTATTTGAGTGATCCATCGTCATTAGGTGGCCCTGAAAGTTACAATTCACTATCAGTTTTTCGTCCGATTCGATAATCTTTGACTCATAGCAGAACGGCCATAAGGTGCCCGAGGCAGCAATAGACCCATGGAGACAAGTCTGCTGGAGGACGATGTATTGAATCGGGACGCAATTTGAGTGATCCATCGTCATTAGGTTGCCCTGAATGTTACAATTCACTATCTGTTTTTCGTCCGATTTGAAAATCTTTGAGTCACAGCAGAACGGCCATAAGGTGCCCGAGGATGCAATAGACCCATGGAGACAAGTCTGCCGGATGACGATGTATTGAATCGGGACGCAATTTGAGTGATCCATCGTCATTAGGTGGCCCTGAACGTTACAATTCACTATCAGTTCTTCGTCCGATTCGAAAATCTTTGACCCACAGCAGAACGGCCATAAGGTGCCCGAGGCAGCAATAGACCCATGTAGACAAGTCGGCTGGAGAACGATGTATTGAATCGGGACGCAATTTGAGTGATCCATCGTCATTAGGTGGCTCTGAATTTTACAATTCACTATCAGTTTTTCGTCCCATTCGATAAACTAGACTCACAGCAGAACGGCCATAAGGTGCCCGAGGCAGCAATAGACCCATGGAGTCAAGTCGGCTGGAGGGCGATGTATGAATCGGGACGCAATTTGAGTGGTCCATAGTCATTAGGTGTCCGTGAACGTTACAATTCACTATCAGTTTTGCGTCCGATTCGAAAATCTTTGACTCACAGCAGAACGGCCATAAGGTGCCCGAGGCAGCAATAGGCCGATGGAGACAAGTCTGCTGGAGGACGATGTATTGAATCGGGACGCAATTTGAGTGATCCATCGTCATTAGGTGGCCCTGAACGTCACAATTCACTATCAGTTTTTCATCGCATTCGATAATCTAGACTCGAACAGAACGGCCATAAGGTGCCCGAGGCAGCAATAGACCCATGGAGTCAAGTCGGCTGGAGAACGATGTATTGAATCGGGACGCAATTTGAGTGATCCATCGTCATTAGGTGGCCCTGAATGTTACAATTCACTATCAGTTTTTCGTCCGATTCGAAAATCTTTGACTCACAGCAGAACGGCCATAAGGTGCCCGAGGCAGCAATAGACCCATGGAGACAAATCGGCTGGAGGACGATGTATTGAATCGGGACGCAATTTGAGTGATCCATCGTCATTAGGTGGCCAAGAATGTTACAATTCACTATCAGTTTTTCGTCCGATTGGAAAATCTTTCACTCACAGCAGAACGGCCATAAGGTGCCCGAGGCAGCAATAGACCCATGGAGACAAGTCGGCTGGAGAACGATGTATTGAATCGGGACGCAATTTGAGTGATCCATCGTCATTAGGTGGCTCTGAATGTTACAATTCACTATCAGTTTTTCGTCCCATTCGATAATCTAGACTCACAGCGGAACGGCCATAAGGTGCCCGAGGCAGCAATAGACCCATGGAGTCAAGTCACTGGAGGACGATGTATGAATCGGGACGCAATTTGTGTGGTTCATCGTCATCAGGTGGCCGTGAACGTTACAATTCACTATCAGTTTTGCGTCCGATTCGAAAATCTTTGGCTCACAGCAGAACGGCCATAAGGTGCCCGAGGCAGCAATAGGCCGATGGAGACAAGTCTGCTGGAGGACGATGTATTGAATCGGGACGCAATTTGAGTGATCCATCGTCATTAGGTGGCCCTGAACGTTACAATTCACTATCAGTTTTTCGTCCCATTCGATAATCTAGACTCACAGCAGAACGGCCATAAGGTGCCCGAGGCAGCAATAGACCCATGGAGACAAGTCTGCTGGAGGACGATGTATTGAATCGGGACGCAATTTGAGTGTTCCATCGTCATTAGGTGGCCCTGAACATTACAATTCCCTATCAGTTTTTCGTCCGATTCGAAAATCTTAGACTCACAGCAGAACGGCCATAAGGTGCCCGAGGCAGCAATAGACCCATGGAGACAAGTCTGCTGGAGCACGAGGTATTGTATCGGGACGCAATTTGAGTGTTCCATCGTCATTAGGTGGCCCTGAACGTTACAATTCACTATCAGTTTTTCGTCCCAATCGATAATCTAACTCACAGCAGAACGGCCATAAGGTGCCCGAGGCAGCAATAGAGCCATTGAGACAAGTCGGCTGGAAGACGATGTATTGAATCGGGACGCAATTTGAGCGATCCATCGTCATTAGGAGGCCCTGAAAGTTACAATTCACTATCAGTTTTTCGTCCGATTCGAAAATCTTTGACTCACAGTAGAACGGCAATAAGGTGTCCGAGGCAGCAATAGACCCAAGGACAAAAGTCGGCTTGAGGACGATGTATTGAATCGGGACGTAATTTGAGTGATCCATCGTCATTAGGTGGCCCTGAATGTTACAATTCACTATCTGTTTTTCGTCCGATTCGAAAATCTTTGACTCACAGCAGAACGGCCATAAGCTGCCCGAGGCAGCAATAGACCCATGGAGACAAGTCTGCTGGAGGACGATGTATTGAATCGGGACGCAATTTGAGTGATCCATCGTCATTAGGTGGCCCTGAATGTTACAATTAACCATCAGTTTTTCGTCCCATTCGATAATCTAGACTCACGGGAGAACGACCAGAAGGTGCCCGAGACTGCAATAGACCCATGGAGACAAGTCTGCTGGAGGACGATGTATTGAATCGGGACGCAATTTGAGTGATCCATCGTCATTAGGTTGCCCTGAATGTTACAATTCACTATCTGTTTTTCGTCCGATTTGAAAATCTTTGAGTCACAGCAGAACGGCCATAAGGTGCCCGAGGATGCAATAGACCCATGGAGACAAGTCTGCTGGAGGACGATGTATTGAATCGGGACGCAATTTGAGTGATCCATCGTCATTAGGTGGCCCTCAACGTTACAATTCACTATCAGTTTATCGTCCGATTCGAAATCTTTGACTCACAGCAGAACGGCCATAAGGTGCCCGAGGCAGCAATAGACCCATTGAGACTAGTCTGGTGGAGCAGGAGGTATTGAATCGGGACGCAATTTGAGTGTTCCATCGTCATTAGGAGGCCCTGAACGTTACAATTCACTATCAGTTTTTCGTCCGATTCGAAAATCTATGACTCACAACAGAACGCCCATAAGGCGCCCGAGGAAGCAATAGACCCATGGAGACAAGTCATCTGGAGGACGATGTATTGAATCGGGACGCAATTTGAGTGTTCCATCGTCATTAGGTGGCCCTGAACATTACAATTCCCTATCAGTTTTTCGTCCGATTCGAAAATCTTAGACTCACAGCAGAACGGCCATAAGGTGCCCGAGGCAGCAATAGACCCATGGAGACAAGTCTGCTGGAGCACGAGGTATTGAATCGGGACGCAATTTGAGTGTTCCATCGTCATTAGGTGGCCCTGAACGTTACAATTCACTATCAGTTTTTCGTCCCAATCGATAATCTAGACTCACAGCAGAACGGCCATAAGGTGCCCGAGGCAGCAATAGAGCCATTGAGACAAGTCGGCTGGAAGACGATGTATTGAATCGGGACGCAATTTGAGCGATCCATCGTCATTAGGAGGCCCTGAAAGTTACAATTCACTATCAGTTTTTCGTCCGATTCGAAAATCTTTGACTCACAGTAGAACGGCAATAAGGTGTCCGAGGCAGCAATAGACCCAAGGACAAAAGTCGGCTTGAGGACGATGTATTGAATCGGGACGTAATTTGAGTGATCCATCGTCATTAGGTGGCCCTGAATGTTACAATTCACTATCTGTTTTTCGTCCGATTCGAAAATCTTTGACTCACAGCAGAACGGCCATAAGCTGCCCGAGGCAGCAATAGACCCATGGAGACAAGTCTGCTGGAGGACGATGTATTGAATCGGGACGCAATTTGAGTGATCCATCGTCATTAGGTGGCCCTGAATGTTACAATTAACCATCAGTTTTTCGTCCCATTCGATAATCTAGACTCACGGGAGAACGACCAGAAGGTGCCCGAGACTGCAATAGACCCATGGAGACAAGTCTGCTGGAGGACGATGTATTGAATCGGGACGCAATTTGAGTGATCCATCGTCATTAGGTTGCCCTGAATGTTACAATTCACTATCTGTTTTTCGTCCGATTTGAAAATCTTTGAGTCACAGCAGAACGGCCATAAGGTGCCCGAGGATGCAATAGACCCATGGAGACAAGTCTGCTGGAGGACGATGTATTGAATCGGGACGCAATTTGAGTGATCCATCGTCATTAGGTGGCCCTCAACGTTACAATTCACTATCAGTTTATCGTCCGATTCGAAATCTTTGACTCACAGCAGAACGGCCATAAGGTGCCCGAGGCAGCAATAGACCCATTGAGACTAGTCTGGTGGAGCAGGAGGTATTGAATCGGGACGCAATTTGAGTGTTCCATCGTCATTAGGAGGCCCTGAACGTTACAATTCACTATCAGTTTTTCGTCCGATTCGAAAATCTATGACTCACAACAGAACGCCCATAAGGCGCCCGAGGAAGCAATAGACCCATGGAGTCAAGTCATCTGGAGGACGATGTATTGAATCGGGACGCAATTTGAGTGATCCATCGTCATTAGGTGGCCCCTAAAGTTACAATTCACTATCAGTTTTTCGACCGATTCGAAAATCTTTGACTCACAGCACAACGGCCATAAGGTGTCCGAGGCAGCAAAAGACCCATGGAGACAAGCCTGCTGGAGGACGATGTATTGAATCGGGACGCAATTTGAGTGATCCATCGTCATTAGGTGGCCCTGAACGTTACAATTCACTATCAGTTTTTCGTCCGATTCGAAAATCTTTCACTCACAGCAGAACGGCCATAATGTGCCCGAGGCAGCAATAGACGCATGGAGACTAGTCTGCTGGAGCTGGAGGTATTGAATCGGGACGCTATTTGAGTGTTCCATCGTCATTAGGAGGCCCTGAACATTACAATTCACTATCAGTTTTTCGTCCGATTCGATAATCTATGACTCACAACAGAACGCCCATAAGGTGCCCGAGGCAGCAATAGACCCATGGAGACAAGTCGGCTGGAGGACTATGTATTGAATCGGGACGCAATTTGTGTGGTCCATCCTCATTAAGTGGCCCTGAATGATACAATTCACTATCAGTTTTTCGTCCGATTCGAAAATCTTTGACTCACAGCAGAACGGCCATAAGGTACCCGAGGCAGCAATAGAACCATGGAGACAAACCTGCTGGAGGACGATGTATTGAATCGGGACGCAATTTGAGTGATCCATCGTCATTAGGTGGCCCTGAACGTTACAATTCACTATCAGTTTTTCGTCGCATTCGATAATCTAGACTCACAGCAGAACGGCCATAAGGTGCCCGAGGCAGCAATAGACCCATGGTGTCAAGTCGGCTGGAGGACGATGTATTGAATCGGAACGCAATTTGTGTGGTCCATCCTCATTAGGTGGCCCTGAATGTTACAATTCACTATCAGTTTTTCGTCCGATTCGAAAATCTTTGACTCATAGCAGAACGGCCGTAAGGTGCCCGAGGCAGCAATAGACCCATGGAGTCAAGTCGGCTGGAGGACGATGTATGAATCGGGACGCAATTTGTGTGGTCCATCGTCATTAGGTGGCCGTGAACGTTACAATTCACTATCAGTTTTGCGTCCGATTCGAAAATCTTTGACTCACAGCAGAACGGCCATAAGGTGCCCGAGGCAGCAATAGGCCGATGGAGACAAGTCTGCTGGAGGACGATGTATTGAATCGGGACGCAATTTGAGTGATCCATCGTCATTAGGTGGCCCTGAACGTTACAATTCACTATCAGTTTTTCGTCCCATTCGATAATCTAGACTCACAGCAGAACGGCCATAAGGTGCCCGAGGCAGCAATAGACCCATGGAGACAAGTCTGCTGGAGGACGATGTATTGAATCGGGACGCAATTTGAGTGATCCATCGTCATTAGGTGGCCCTGAACGTTACAATTCACTATCAGTTTTTCGTCAGATTCGAAAATCTTAGACTCACAGCAGAACGGCCATAAGGTGCCCGAGGCAGCAATAGACCCATGGAGACAAGCCTGCTGGAGGACGATGTATTGAATCGGGACGCAATTTGAGTGATCCATCGTCATTAGGTGGCCCTGAAAGTTACAATTCACTATCAGTTTTTCGTCCGATTCGAAAATCTTTGACTCACAGCAGAACGGCCATAAAGTGCCCGAGGCAGCAATAGACCCATGGAGACAAGTCGGCTGGAGGACGATGTATTGAATCGGGACGCATTTTGAGTGATCCATCGTCATTAGGTGGCCCTGAACGTTACAATTCACTATCAGTTTTTCGTCCGATTCGAAAATCTTTGACTCACAGCAGAACGGCCATAATGTGCCGAGGCAGCAATAGACCCATGGAGACTAGTCTGCTGGAGCAGGAGGTATTGAATCGGGACGCAATTTGAGTGTTCCATCGTCATTAGGAGGCCCTGAACGTTAAAATTCACTATCAGTTTTTCGTCCGATTCGAAAATCTATGACTCACAACAGAACGCCCATAAGGTGCCCGAGGCAGCAATAGACCCATGGAGACAAGTCGGCAGGAGGACGATGTATTGAATCGGGACGCAATTTGAGTGATCCATCGTCATTAGGTGGCCATGAATGTTACAATTCACTATCAGTTTTTCGACCGATTCGAAAATCTTTGACTCACAGCAGAACGGCCATAAGGTGCCCGAGGCAGCAATAGACCCATGGAGACAAGTCGGCTGGAGAACGATGTATTGAATCGGGACGCAATTTGAGTGATCCATCGTCATTAGGTGGCTTTGAATGTTACAATTCACTATCAGTTTTTCGTCCCATTCGATAATCTAGACTCACAGCAGAACGGCCATTAGGTGCCCGAGGCAGCAATAGACCCATGGAGTCAAGTCGGCTGGAGGACGATGTATGAATCGGGACGCAATTTGTGTGGTCCATCGTCATTAGGTGGCCGTGAACGTTACAATTCACTATCAGTTTTGCGTCCGATTCGAAAATCTTTGACTCACAGCAGAACGGCCATAAGGTGCCCGAGGCAGCAATAGACCCATGGGGACAAGTCGGCTGGAGGACGATATATTGAATCGGGACGCAATTTGAGTGATCCATCGTCATTAGGAGGCCCTGAACGTTAGAATTCACTATCAGTTTTTCGTCCGATTCGAAAATCTATGACTCACAACAGAACGCCCATAAGGTGCCCGAGGCAGCAATAGACCCATGGAGACAAGTCGGCTGGAGGACGATGTATTGAATCGGGACGCAATTTGAGTGATCCATCGTCATTAGGTGGCCCTGAAAGTTACAAATCACTATCAGTTTTTCGACCGATTCGAAAATCTTTGACTCACAGCAGAACGGCCATAAGGTGCCCGAGGCAGCAATAGACCCATGGAGACAAGTCGGCTGGAGAACGATGTATTGAATCGGGACGCAATTTGAGTGATCCATCGTCATTAGGTGGCTCTGAATGTTACAATTCACTATCAGTTTTTCGTCCCATTCGATAATCTAGACTCACAGCAGAACGGCCATTAGGTGCCCGAGGCAGCAATAGACCCATGGAGTCAAGTCGGCTGGAGGACGATGTATGAATCGGGACGCAATTTGTGTGGTCCATCGTCATTACGTGGCCGTGAACGTTACAATTCACTATCAGTTTTGCGTCCGATTCGAAAATCTTTGACTCACAGCAGAACGGCCATAAGGTGCCCGAGGCAGCAATAGGCCGATGGAGACAAGTCTGCTGGAGGACGATGTATTGAATCGGGACGCAATTTGAGTGATCCATCGTCATTAGGTGGCCCTGAACGTTACAATTCACTATCAGTTTTTCGTCCGATTCGAAAATCTTAGACTCACAGCAGAACGGCCATAAGGTGCTCGAGGCAGCAATAGACCCATGGAGACAAGCCTGCTGGAGGACGATGTATTGAATCGGGACGCAATTTGAGTGATCCATCGTCATTAGGTGGCCCTGAAAGTTACAATTCACTATCAATTTTTCGTCCGATTCGAAAATCTTTTGCTCACTGCAGAACGGCCATAAAGTGCCCGAGGCAGCAATAGACCCATGGAGACAAGTCGGCTGGAGGACGATATATTGAATCGGGACGCAATTTGAGTGATCCATCGTCATTAGGTGGCCCTGAATGTTACAATTCACTATCAGTTTTTCGTCAGATTCGAAAATCTTTGAGTCACAGCAGAACGGCCATAAGGTGCCCGAGGCAGCAATAGGCCCATGGAGACAAGTCTGCTGGAGGACGATGTATTGAATCGGGACGCAATTTGAGTGATCCATCGTCATTAGGTGGCCCTGAACGTTACAATTCACTATCAGTTCTTCGTCCGATTCGAAAATCTTTGACCCACAGCAGAACGGCCATAAGGTGCCCGAGGCAGCAATAGACCCATGGAGACAAGTCGGCTGGAGGACGATGTATTGAATCGGGACGCAATTTGAGTGATCCATCGTCATTAGGTGGCCCTGAAAGTTACAATTCACTATCAGTTTTTCGTCCGATTCGAAAATCTTTGACTCACAGGAGAACGGCCATAAGGTGCCCGATGCAGCAATAGACCCATGGAGACAAGTCGGCTGGAGGACGAAGTATTGAATCGGGACGCAATTTGAGTGATCCATCGTCATTAGGTGGCCATGAATGTTACAATTCACTATCAGTTTTTTGTCCGATTCGAAAATCTTTGACTCACAGCAGAACGGCCATAAGGTGCCCGAGGCAGCAATAGACCCATGGAGACAAGTCGGCTGGAGAACGATGTATTGAATCGGGACGCAATTTGAGTGATCCATCGTCATTAGGTGGCTCTGAATGTTACAATTCACTATCAGTTTTCCGTCCCATTTGATAATCTAGACTCACAGCAGAACGGCCATTAGGTGCCCGAGGCAGCAATAGACCCATGGAGTCAAGTCGGCTGGAGGACGATGTATGAATCGGGACGCAATTTGTGTGGTCCATCGTCATTAGGTGGCCGTGAACGTTACAATTCACTATCAGTTTTGCGTCCGATTCGAAAATCTTTGACTCACAGCAGAACGGCCATAAGGTGCCCGAGGCAGCAATAGGCTGATGGAGACAAGTCTGCTGGAGGACGATGTATTGAATCGGGACGCAATTTGAGTGATCCATCGTCATTAGGTGGCCCTGAACGTTACAATTCACTATCAGTTTTTCGTCCGATTCGAAAATCTTAGACTCACAGCAGAACGGCCATAAGGTGCCCGAGGCAGCAATAGACCCATGGAGACAAGCCTGCTGGAGGACGATGTATTGAATCGGGACGCAATTTGAGTGATCCATCGTCATTAGGTGGCCCTGAAAGTTACAATTCACTATCAATTTTTCGACCGATTCGAAAATCTTTTACTCACAGCAGAACGGCCATAAAGTGCCCGAGGCAGCAACAGACCCATGGAGACAAGTCGGCTGGAGGACGATATATTAAATCGGGACGTAATTTGAGTGATCCATCGTCATTAGGTGGCCCTGAATGTTACAATTCACTATCAGTTTTTCGTCAGATTCGAAAATCTTTGAGTCACAGCAGAACGGCCATAAGGTGCCCGAGGCAGCAATAGGCCCATGGAGACAAGTCTGCTGGAGGACGATGTATTGAATCGGGACGCAATTTGAGTGATCCATCGTCATTAGGTGGCCCTGAACGTTACAATTCACTATCAGTTCTTCGTCCGATTCGAAAATCTTTGACCCACAGCAGAACGGCCATAAGGTGCCGAGGCAGCAATAGACCCATGGAGACAAGTCGGCTGGAGGACGATGTATTGAATCGGGACGCAATTTGAGTGATCCATCGTCATTAGGTGGCCCTGAAAGTTACAATTCACTATCAGTTTTTCGTCCGATTCGAAAATCTTTGACTCACAGGAGAACGGCCATAAGGTGCCCGATGCAGCAATAGACCCATGGAGACAAGTCGGCTGGAGGACGAAGTATTGAATCGGGACGCAATTTGAGTGATCCATCGTCATTAGGTGGCCATGAGTGTTACAATTCAATATCAGTTTTTTGTCCGATTCGAAAATCTTTGACTCACAGCAGAACGGCCATAAGGTGCCCGAGGCAGCAATAGACCCATGGAGACAAGTCTGCTGGAGGACGATGTATTGAATCGGGACGCAATTTGAGTGATCCACCGTCATTAGGTGGCCCTGAACGTTACAATTCAATATCAGTTTTCGTCGCATTCGATAATCTAGATTCACAGCAGAACGGCCATAAGGTGCCCGAGGCAGCAATAGACCCATGGAGTCAAGTCGGCTGGAGGACGATGTATTGAATCGGGACGTAATTTGAGTGATCCATCGTCATTAGGTGGCCCTGAATGTTAGAATTAACTATCAGTTTTTCGTCTCATTCGATAATCTAGACTCACGGGAGAACGACCATAAGGTGCCCGAGGCAGCAATAGACCCATGGAGACAAGTCGGCTGGAGGACGATGTATTGAATCGGGACGCAATTTGTGAGGTCCATCCTCATTAGGTGGCCCTGATTGTTACAATTCACTATCAGTTTTACGTCCGATTCGAAAATCTTTGACTCACATCAGAACGGCCATAAGGTGCCCGAGGCAGAAATAGAACCATGGAGACAAGCCTGCTGGAGGACTATGTATTGAATCGGGACGCAATTTGAGTGATCCATCGTCATTAGGTGGCCCTGAACGTTACAATTCACTATCAGTTTTTCGTCCGATTCGAAAATCTTTGACTCACAGCAGAACGCCCATAAGGTGCCCGAGGCAGCAATAGACCATGGAGACAAGTCGGCTGGAGGACGATGTATTGAATCGGGACGCAATTTGAGTGATCCATCGTCATTAGGTGGCCATGAATGTTACAATTCACTATCAGTTTTTCGTCGCATTCGATTATCTAGACTCACAGCAGAACGGCCATAAGGTGCCCGAGGCAGCAATAGACCCATGGAGTAAAGTCGGCTGGAGAACGATGTATTGAATCGGGACGCAATTTGAGTGATCCATCGTCATTAGGTGGCACTGAATGTTACAATTCACTATCAGTTTTTCGTCGCATTCGATAATGTAGACTCACAGCAGAACGGCCATAAGGTGCCCGAGGCAGCAATAGACCCATGGTGTCAAGTCGGCTGGAGGACGATGTATTGAATCGGGACGCAATTTGTGTGGTCCATCCTCATTAGGTGGCCCTGAATGTTACAATTCACTATCAGTTTTTGTCCGACTCGAAAATCTATGACTCACAACAGAACGGCCATAAGGTGCCCGAGGCAGCAATAGACCCATGGAGACAAGTCGGCTGGAGGACGATGTATTGAATCGGGACGCAATTTGAGTGATCCATCGTCATTAGGTGGCCCTGAAAGTTACAAGTCACTATCAGTTTTTCGACCGATTCGAAAATCTTTGACTCACAGCAGAACGGCCATAAGGTGCCCGAGGCAGCAATAGACCCATGGAGACAAGTCTGCTGGAGGACGATGTATTAAATCGGGACGCAATTTGAGTGATCCATCGTCATTAGGTGGCCCTGAACGTTACAATTCACTATCAATTTTTCGTCCCATACGATAATCTAGACTCACAGCAAAACGGCCGTAGGGTGCCCGAGGCAGCAATAGACCCATGGTGTCAAGGCGGCTGTAGGACGATGTATTGAATCGGGACGCTATTTGTGTGGTCCATCGTCATTAGGTGGCCCTGAATGTTACAATTCACAATCAGTTTTTCCTCCGATTCGAAAATCTATGACTCACAGTCGAACGGCCATAAGGTGCCCGTGGCAGCAATAGACCCATGGAGACAAGTCTGCTGGAGGACGATGTATTGAATCGGGACGCAATTTGAGTGATCCATCGTCATTAGGTGGCCCTGAACGTTACAATTCAATATCAGTTTTCGTCGCATTCGATAATCTAGATTCACAGCAGAACGGCCATAAGGTGCCCGAGGCAGCAATAGACCCATGTAGACAAGTCGGCTGGAGAACGATGTATTGAATCGGGACGCAATTTGAGTGACCCATCGTCATTAGGTGGCTCTGAATTTTACAATTCACTATCAGTTTTTCGTCCCATTCGATAAACTAGACTCACAGCAGAACGGCCATAAGGTGCCCGAGGCAGCAATAGACCCATGGAGTCAAGTCGGCTGGAGGGCGATGTATGAATCGGGACGCAATTTGAGTGGTCCATCGTCATTAGGTGTCCGTGAACGTTACAATTCACTATCAGTTTTGCGTCCGATTCGAAAATCTTTGACTCACAGCAGAACGGCCATAAGGTGCCCGAGGCAGCAATAGGCCGATGGAGACAAGTCTGCTGGAGGACGATGTATTGAATCGGGACGCAATTTGAGTGATCCATCGTCATTAGGTGGCCCTGAATGTTACAATTCACTATCAGTTTTTCGTCCGATTCGAAAATCTTTGACTCACAGCAGAACGGCCATAAGGTGCCCGAGGCTGCAATAGACCCATGGAGACAAATCGGCTGGAGGACGATGTATTGAATCGGGACGCAATTTGAGTGATCCATCGTCATTAGGTGGCCAAGAATGTTACAATTCACTATCAGTTTTTCGTCCGATTGGAAAATCTTTGACTCACAGCAGAACGGCCATAAGGTGCCCGAGGCAGCAATAGACCCATGGAGACAAGTCGGCTGGAGAACGATGTATTGAATCGGGACGCAATTTGAGTGATCCATCGTCATTAGGTGGCTCTGAATGTTACAATTCACTATCAGTTTTTCGTCCCATTCGATAATCTAGACTCACAGCGGAACGGCCATAAGGTGCCCGAGGCAGCAACAGACCCATGGAGTCAAGTCGGCTGGAGGACGATGTATGAATCGGGACGCAATTTGTGTGGTTCATCGTCATTAGGTGGCCGTGAACGTTACAATTCACTATCAGTTTTGCGTCCGATTCGAAAATCTTTGGCTCACAGCAGAACGGCCATAAGGTGCCCGAGGCAGCAATAGGCCGATGGAGACAAGTCTGCTGGAGGACGATGTATTGAATCGGGACGCAATTTGAGTGATCCATCGTCATTAGGTGGCCCTGAACGTTACAATTCACTATCAGTTTTTCGTCCCATTCGATAATCTAGACTCACAGCAGAACGGCCATAAGGTGCCCGAGGCAGCAATAGACCCATGGAGACAAGTCTGCTGGAGGACGATGTATTGAATCGGGACGCAATTTGAGTGTTCCATCGTCATTAGGTGGCCCTGAACATTACAATTCCCTATCAGTTTTTCGTCCGATTCGAAAATCTTAGACTCACAGCAGAACGGCCATAAGGTGCCCGAGGCAGCAATAGACCCATGGAGACAAGTCTGCTGGAGCACGAGGTATTGAATCGGGACGCAATTTGAGTGTTCCATCGTCATTAGGTGGCCCTGAACGTTACAATTCACTATCAGTTTTTCGTCCCAATCGATAATCTAGACTCACAGCAGAACGGCCATAAGGTGCCCGAGGCAGCAATAGAGCCATTGAGACAAGTCGGCTGGAAGACGATGTATTGAATCGGGACGCAATTTGAGCGATCCATCGTCATTAGGAGGCCCTGAAAGTTACAATTCACTATCAGTTTTTCGTCCGATTCGAAAATCTTTGACTCACAGTAGAACGGCAATAAGGTGTCCGAGGCAGCAATAGACCCAAGGACAAAAGTCGGCTTGAGGACGATGTATTGAATCGGGACGTAATTTGAGTGATCCATCGTCATTAGGTGGCCCTGAATGTTACAATTCACTATCTGTTTTTCGTCCGATTCGAAAATCTTTGACTCACAGCAGAACGGCCATAAGCTGCCCGAGGCAGCAATAGACCCATGGAGACAAGTCTGCTGGAGGACGATGTATTGAATCGGGACGCAATGTGAGTGATCCATCGTCATTAGGTGGCCCTGAATGTTACAATTAACCATCAGTTTTTCGTCCCATTCGATAAACTAGACTCACGGGAGAACGACCAGAAGGTGCCCGAGACTGCAATAGACCCATGGAGACAAGTCTGCTGGAGGACGATGTATTGAATCGGGACGCAATTTGAGTGATCCATCGTCATTAGGTTGCCCTGAATGTTACAATTCACTATCTGTTTTTCGTCCGATTTGAAAATCTTTGAGTCACAGCAGAACGGCCATAAGGTGCCCGAGGATGCAATAGACCCATGGAGACAAGTCTGCTGGAGGACGATGTATTGAATCGGGACGCAATTTGAGTGATCCATCGTCATTAGGTGGCCCTCAACGTTACAATTCACTATCAGTTTATCGTCCGATTCGAAATCTTTGACTCACAGCAGAACGGCCATAAGGTGCCCGAGGCAGCAATAGACCCATTGAGACTAGTCTGGTGGAGCAGGAGGTATTGAATCGGGACGCAATTTGAGTGTTCCATCGTCATTAGGAGGCCCTGAACGTTACAATTCACTATCAGTTTTTCGTCCGATTCGAAAATCTATGACTCACAACAGAACGCCCATAAGGCGCCCGAGGAAGCAATAGACCCATGGAGTCAAGTCATCTGGAGGACGATGTATTGAATCGGGACGCAATTTGAGTGATCCATCGTCATTAGGTGGCCCCTAAAGTTACAATTCACTATCAGTTTTTCGACCGATTCGAAAATCTTTGACTCACAGCAGAACGGCCATAAGGTGTCCGAGGCAGCAAAAGACCCATGGAGACAAGCCTGCTGGAGGACGATGTATTGAATCGGGACGCAATTTGAGTGATCCATCGTCATTAGGTGGCCCTGAACGTTACAATTCACTATCAGTTTTTCGTCCGATTCGAAAATCTTTCACTCACAGCAGAACGGCCATAATGTGCCCGAGGCAGCAATAGACGCATGGAGACTAGTCTGCTGGAGCTGGAGGTATTGAATCGGGACGCAATTTGAGTGTTCCATCGTCATTAGGAGGCCCTGAACATTACAATTCACTATCAGTTTTTCGTCCGATTCGATAATCTATGACTCACAACAGAACGCCCATAAGGTGCCCGAGGCAGCAATAGACCCATGGAGACAAGTCGGCTGGAGGACGATGTATTGAATCGGGACGCAATTTGAGTGATCCACCGTCATTAGGTGGCCCTGAGAGTTACAAATCACTATCAGTTTTTCGACCGATTCGAAAATCTTTGACTCTCAGCAGAACGGCCATAAGGTGCCCGAGGCAGCAATAGACCCATGGAGACAAGTCTGCTGGAGGACGATGTATTGAATCGGGACGCAATTTGAGTGATCCATCGTCATTAGGTGGCCCTGAACGTTACAATTCACTATCAATTTTTCGTCCCATTCGATAATCTAGACTCACAGCAAAACGGCCATAAGGTGCCCGAGGCAGCAATAGACCCATGGTGTCAAGTCGGCTGTAGGACGATGTATTGAATCGGGACGCTATTTGTGTGGTCCATCCTCATTAGGTTGCCCTGAATGTTACAAATCACTATCAGTTTTTCGTCAGATTTGAAAATCTTTGAGTCACAGCAGAACGGCCATAAGGTGCCCGAGGCAGCAATAGACCCATGGAGACAAGTCTGCTGGAGGACGATGTATTGAATCGGGACGCAATTTGAGTGATCCATCGTCATTAGGTGGCCCTGAACGTTACAATTCACTATCAGTTTTTCGTCCGATTCGAAAATCTTTGACCCACAGCAGAACGGCCATAAGGTGCCCGAGGCAGCAATAGACTCATGGAGACAAGTCGGCTGGAGGACGATGTATTGAATCGGGACGCAATTTGAGTGATCCATCGTCATTAAATGGCCCTGAAAGTTTCAATTCACTATCAGTTTTTCGTCCGATTCGAAAATCTTTGACTCACAGGAGAACGGCCATAAGGTGCCCGATGCAGCAATAGACCCATGGAGACAAGTCGGCTGGAGGACGATGTATTGAATCGGGACGCAATTTGAGTGATCCTTCGTCATTAAGTGGCCCTGAAGGTTACAATTCACTATCAGTTTTTCGTCCGATTCGAAAATCTTTGACTCACAGCAGAACGGCCATAAGGTGCCCGAGGCAGCAATAGACCCATGGAGACAAGTCTGCTGGAGGACGATGTATTGAATCGGGACGCAATTTGAGTGATCCATCGTCATTAGGTGGCCCTGAACGTTACAATTCAATATTAGTTTTCGTCGCATTCGATAATCTAGATCCACAGCAGAACGGCCATAAGGTGCCCGAGGCAGCAATAGACCCATGGAGTCAAGTCGGCTGGAGGACGATGTATTGAATCGGGACGCAATTTGAGTGATTCATCGTCATTAGGTGGCCCTGAATGTTACAATTCACTATCAGTTTTTCGTCCGATTCGAAAATCTTTGACTCACAGCAGAACTGCCATAAGGTGCCCGAGGCAGCAATAGACCCATGGAGACAAGTCTGCAGGATGACGATGTATTGAATCGCGACGCAATTTGAGTGTTCCATCGTCATTAGGAGGCCCTGTATGTTAGAATTAACTATCGGTTTTTCGTCCCATTCGATAATCTAGACTCGGGAGAACGACCATAAGGTGCCCGAGGCAGCAATAGACCCATGGAGACAAGTCGGCTGGAGGACTATGTATTGAATCGGGACGCAATTTGTGTGGTCCATCCTCATTAAGTGGCCCTGAATGATACAATTCACTATCAGTTTTTCGTCCGATTCGAAAATCTTTGACTCACAGCAGAACGGCCATAAGGTGCCCGAGGCAGCAATGGAACCATGGAGACAAACCTGCTGGAGGACGATGTATTGAATCGGGACGCAATTTGAGTGATCCATCGTCATTAGGTGGCCCTGAACGTTACAATTCACTATCAGTTTTTCGTCGCATTCGATAATCTAGACTCACAGCAGAACGGCCATAAGGTGCCCGAGGCAGCAATAGACCCATGGTGTCAAGTCGGCTGGAGGACGATGTATTGAATCGGAACGCAATTTGTGTGGTCCATCCTCATTAGGTGGCCCTGAATGTTACAATTCACTATCAGTTTTTCGTCCGATTCGAAAATCTTTGACTCATAGCAGAACGGCCATAAGGTGCCCGAGGCAGCAATAGACCCATGGAGTCAAGTCGGCTGGAGGACGATGTATGAATCGGGACGCAATTTGTGTGGTCCATCGTCATTAGGTGGCCGTGAACGTTACAATTCACTATCAGTTTTGCGTCCGATTCGAAAATCTTTGACTCACAGCAGAACGGCCGTAAGGTGCCCGAGGCAGCAATAGGCCGATGGAGACAAGTCTGCTGGAGGACGATGTATTGAATCGGGACGCAATTTGAGTGATCCATCGTCATTAGGTGGCCCTGAACGTTACAATTCACTATCAGTTTTTCGTCCCATTCGATAATCTAGACTCACAGCAGAGCGGCCATAAGGTGCCCGAGGCAGCAATAGACCCATGGAGACAAGTCTGCTGGAGGACGATGTATTGAATCGGGACGCAATTTGAGTGATCCATCGTCATTAGGTGGCCCTGAACGTTACAATTCACTATCAGTTTTTCGTCAGATTCGAAAATCTTAGACTCACAGCAGAACGGCCATAAGGTGCCCGAGGCAGCAATAGACCCATGGAGACAAGCCTGCTGGAGGACGATGTATTGAATCGGGACGCAATTTGAGTGATCCATCGTCATTAGGTGGCCCTGAAAGTTACAATTCACTATCAGTTTTTCGTCCGATTCGAAAATCTTTGACTCACAGCAGAACGGCCATAAAGTGCCCGAGGCAGCAATAGACCCATGGAGACAAGTCGGCTGGAGGACGATGTATTGAATCGGGACGCATTTTGAGTGATCCATCGTCATTAGGTGGCCCTGAACGTTACAATTCACTATCAGTTTTTCGTCCGATTCGAAAATCTTTGACTCACAGCAGAACGGCCATAATGTGCCGAGGCAGCAATAGACCCATGGAGACTAGTCTGCTGGAGCAGGAGGTATTGAATCGGGACGCAATTTGAGTGTTCCATCGTCATTAGGAGGCCCTGAACGTTAAAATTCACTATCAGTTTTTCGTCCGATTCGAAAATCTATGACTCACAACAGAACGCCCATAAGGTGCCCGAGGCAGCAATAGACCCATGGAGACAAGTCGGCAGGAGGACGATGTATTGAATCGGGACGCAATTTGAGTGATCCATCGTCATTAGGTGGCCATGAATGTTACAATTCACTATCAGTTTTTCGACCGATTCGAAAATCTTTGACTCACAGCAGAACGGCCATAAGGTGCCCGAGGCAGGAATAGACCCATGGAGACAAGTCGGCTGGAGAACGATGTATTGAATCGGGACGCAATTTGAGTGATCCATCGTCATTAGGTGGCTTTGAATGTTACAATTCACTATCAGTTTTTCGTCCCATTCGATAATCTAGACTCACAGCAGAACGGCCATTAGGTGCCCGAGGCAGCAATAGACCCATGGAGTCAAGTCGGCTGGAGGACGATGTATGAATCGGGACGCAATTTGTGTGGTCCATCGTCATTAGGTGGCCGTGAACGTTACAATTCACTATCAGTTTTGCGTCCGATTCGAAAATCTTTGACTCACAGCAGAACGGCCATAAGGTGCCCGAGGCAGCAATAGACCCATGGGGACAAGTCGGCTGGAGGACGATATATTGAATCGGGACGCAATTTGAGTGATCCATCGTCATTAGGAGGCCCTGAACGTTAGAATTCACTATCAGTTTTTCGTCCGATTCGAAAATCTATGACTCACAACAGAACGCCCATAAGGTGCCCGAGGCAGCAATAGACCCATGGAGACAAGTCGGCTGGAGGACGATGTATTGAATCGGGACGCAATTTGAGTGATCCATCGTCATTAGGTGGCCCTGAAAGTTACAAATCACTATCAGTTTTTCGACCGATTCGAAAATCTTTGACTCACAGCAGAACGGCCATAAGGTGCCCGAGGCAGCAATAGACCCATGGAGACAAGTCGGCTGGAGAACGATGTATTGAATCGGGACGCAATTTGAGTGATCCATCGTCATTAGGTGGCTCTGAATGTTACAATTCACTATCAGTTTTTCGTCCCATTCGATAATCTAGACTCACAGCAGAACGGCCATTAGGTGCCCGAGGCAGCAATAGACCCATGGAGTCAAGTCGGCTGGAGGACGATGTATGAATCGGGACGCAATTTGTGTGGTCCATCGTCATTACGTGGCCGTGAACGTTACAATTCACTATCAGTTTTGCGTCCGATTCGAAAATCTTTGACTCACAGCAGAACGGCCATAAGGTGCCCGAGACAGCAATAGGCCGATGGAGACAAGTCTGCTGGAGGACGATGTATTGAATCGGGACGCAATTTGAGTGATCCATCGTCATTAGGTGGCCCTGAACGTTACAATTCACTATCAGTTTTTCGTCCGATTCGAAAATCTTAGACTCACAGCAGAACGGCCATAAGGTGCTCGAGGCAGCAATAGACCCATGGAGACAAGCCTGCTGGAGGACGATGTATTGAATCGGGACGCAATTTGAGTGATCCATCGTCATTAGGTGGCCCTGAAAGTTACAATTCACTATCAATTTTTCGTCCGATTCGAAAATCTTTTGCTCACTGCAGAACGGC